>NC_080164.1:77037998-77385773 GCF_950295315.1 Erinaceus europaeus | reverse complement strand
GCATATGTGCATATGTCCCTTCTAATTAGTATTGGCATATCCTTTGAGTGGTATTGTTGGAACACAAGGTAAAGACTTTTTTTTTTTTGGTTAAGGATTTCTAATATAATCTCCAAAAGGGGCTGCACCACTTTACATCCCATCAGCAAAGTCCAATAAAAGGCATTATTTTAGAATTAGAATGTGTGGTTGTACATAATATTAAAAGAAGTTATTTATTCTTCCAGAGCTTCCTAAAATTAGTTGTATCAAAATGTTATGTCAAGGGCCAGGAAGATAGCAAAGCAACTTATGCAACAGACTTTCATGCCTGAGACTTGAAGCTCCCAGTACCACCATAAGCCCAAGCTACACACACATATCAAGAATTAACTCTGGCAATACTGATAAGATGACATAACATAGGGGTAAAATGTCAGGTTATAGTGAACAATATATAAATCTATGTTTAAAAACAATCCACCAATGTTTCATTACTCCATTCCTAGATTAAAACTCAATAAATGAGAAGACATTTTCTGTGTTTAAATTTCTGGTATTTCTAGTCTAAGAAGTATGGGGGAGGGAAGACAGTGGCCTACCTGGCTAAGCACACACAGTATAGTATGTAAAGACCTGGGTTCAGTGGTCTGTGAGGTGATGCACTCACTGGATATGGCATTGGACTCCCAAGCGTGAGGTCCCCAGTTCAGTCCCTGGTAGCTCATGTACCAGAGTGATGTCTAGTTTTTTTCTCTCCTCCTATCTTCTCATTAATAAATAAATAAATTCTTTTAAAAAGGGGGGGCGGGGAGGAGTTGGGCGGTAGCACAGCAGGTTAAGCACATGTGGCACAAAGTGCAAGGACAAGGACCAATGTAAGGATCCCAGTTTGAGCCCCCGGCTCCCCTGCAGGGGAATCCTTTCATAAGCGGTGAAGCAGGTCTGCGGGTATCTCTCTCCCCCTCTCTGTGTTCCCCTCCTATCTCCATTTCTCTCTGCCCTACCCAACAACAACGACATCAATAACAACAACAATAATATCTACAACAATAAAAAAGCAAGGGCAACAAAAGGGAAAAAAATTATTAAAAAAAAAAAAAACGACCTGGGTTCAAGTTTCACAGTACCTACTTGCAAGGGAAAGGCTTCCTGAGTGGTAAAGTAAAGCTTCAGGAATCTCTGTCACTCTCCCTCTCCAGCCCCCTCCCCTCCACTATCAATTTCTCTCTTTCTCAATCCAATAATAAATAAAGTAAATTTTAAAGAGGTAACTAAATTTTAAAAAGTATTTCCTTGTACTGTATATTTTGATTTAGGATAATTACATTTGTATCCAGAATTATAAAGAATAGTTTTCAAGTAGAAAGTAATTCTAAGCTATATGTTTATCACATAAAATAAATAGTATCTCAAAAAGGAAAGAAGACAGACAAGAAAGAAAGAAAGAAAGAAAGAAAGAAAGAAAGAAAGAAAGAAAGAAAGAAAGAAAGAAAGAAAGAAAGAAAGCTCTGGGAGCCCGGCAGTAGCTCAGTGGGTTAAGCACAGGTGGCACAAGGACTCGCTTGTTTGAGCCCCTGGCTCCCCACCTGTAGGGGAGCCACTTCACAAGCGGTGAAACAAGTCTACAAATGTCTATCTTTCTCTCCCCCCCTCTATCTTCCCCTTCTCTCTCCATTTTTCTCTGTCTTATCCAACAACGATGACAACAATAATAACTACAACAATAAAACAACAAAGGCAACAAAAGGGAATAAATGAATAAATAAATATTTTTTAAAAAGAAAGAAAATAAAGTTCTACCTAAAATTCTGCCCAAAACATGAGTGACTGTTATCTGGTGGGCAACTTCTTTGTAGTAAAATACCCTCTGGTTAAATTACAGAAAACTCTGAACGAAAAAAAATTAATGTTAACCAAGGAAATGCAGACAGCATTTTATACATGTGATTTAGGTTTGAGCTGATTAAAGAGCACTTACATGCACTTGGACAAAGTTATGGCACTTGGGGGAGATTTTGAAATAAGACTATAATTGTGCAAAGTTCATGGGATGCCAATTCATACTAGTGACTATAATAAAAGGTAGCCAGAAGTAACAGACATGGGACTATGGTTCAGATAAATTTTCCAAAGTAAAATAGCACTAAAAAGTTGTTTTACACAATGACAGAACTTTTCTTGCATGATTCATTGCAGCAGAAGCTTTCAAGACAAAGAACGTAGCAGTTCAATGGCTAATAGCCTGTTTGGTACTACAAAAACAGAAAATAAGGAACTGAAGATGAGATACTAGGAGTTAATTAGAGAAGACTGAAATGCTATGTGACGAAATAGTCAACAAGTAAAATTAAAAGTTTAGCCTTTGAACTGGAGAAATTAGTACAACAAAGAAGTATCGTGTTTTCCAACTTGTTAGATTATGAGAGAAGAACATCTTTCTGGATAAGTGCCTTGCTGTACATTTATCTATTTTGAGCCAGAATGTGAACATTTTTAACTGAATATCTTCTTTATCAATGGTTTGTCTGATGTAATACTGCTATAACCTATTATATGAGATGCCACTTCTATATACTTTTCCCACAATTTGCAAGCATAAGACAGGGATCACACTGCTAGGAGCTACCTAGGAATCAATTAAAATTAGAATTTCTTTTTCATGTCCTTCATATTTCGATTCAGTGGATCTTTAACTGAAGTGAAGCAGTTAAGAAACACCTGAATTATTCCAAAAAAGAGGTGGTCCAGTATAAGGTCATATCCTAGAAAATAATAGATTCTTTGCCCACTCACTTTAAAGAAATAAACAAAAAGGTAATTTGATTTTAACAGCTCAGCTTGATTTTCCATCTCTGTATTTTATAGTAAAGTGATCATTAAAGATAAAAAGTACCAGTTAGGGAGTCAGGCTGTAGCGCAGCAGGTTAAGCGTAGGTGGCGCAAAGCACAAGGACCAGCATAAGGATCCCGGTTCGAACCCTGGCTCCCCACCTGCAGGGGAGTCACTTCACAGGTGGTGAAGCAGGTCTGCAGGTGTCTATCTTTCTCTCCCCCTCTCTGTCTTCCCCTCCTCTCTCCATTTCTCTCTGTCCTATCCTACAACGACAACAACAATAATAACTACAACAATAAAAACAACAACAAGGGCAACAAAAGGGAATAAATAAATTAAATAAATGTTTTTTTTAAGTACCAGTTAATTCTGAAACCATTGAGTAAAACTTTGTAAGTTTGATTTTATGACCTAAAAATTACTCAAGATATATAATAAGAATAATAATTTAGTTTCACCTTGCAGAGATAAAATCCAGCTGACATCATTAGAACCAAATGATAAAAGGGCACATCAAAGGTAGTAGGACAAAAAACTGGGATTGAATATTCAGTTTTTATATCTGTCAAAATTACATAATGTAAATTGAATAATGAAGAAAAATTTATCAAATATTTATTAATGAAACTAACTGGTCTCTATGCTTCACATCTAGTAAGAAGAACTAAGAAAGTGAAGGACTCAAGTTTTCACAACTAAGTCACATATAATTCCAGACTGAATGCTGACCCACAGGAGAAAAAACAGGAAAGTAGGTCTATAGGTCTGATTGATGTTTGTCTGGTTCTTTTTATTTGCTTTTTGCTATAAATGAAATTACTGAGATAGAAGAAGTAATCTGAGTGAAATTTAAATATCAGGTGATAAGCAAAGTTAATATCTTGATTCTTATGGATTTACTCCCCTTATGTTAGGAAACACCATAGTTTCATGGGGGAAATGCATTCAACAACTTAAAGATAATTAAATTTTTATTTCTAACACTTACATGGCATATGCAATAGGGAGAAAGCTCAACAGAAAGGATAGAATAATACAGCAAGAAATATAAAGAATGTGATCAAATATGAACAATGATGGAATCTGAATTGCATTTCTGTACTTTTAAAAATACTTCAAAATAAAGAAGAGAGAAACCATCACTAATTCTTCATTACTAAATGATAACATGAATTTTTTGTGAATACAGCAAATACCAGGTTTTATAGTTATCCCATCATCTGCCATCTACAATGTAACAGTACTACAAAAATATTTTTAAAAGTTATAGAAATGTTTAAAGTCAAAGATAAGTTTGAAAAAATTAATCGAAAGAAACTAGTTTATCTCTGGATGGTGAGCTTATTGTATTACGGATACTAGTGAGGTTCTAGACCAGCCCCCAACAAACTGAAGGAACTTTAGGTGCTGTGGTGTCTTTCTGTATCTCTATCTCTGTCTCTATCTGAGAAAGTTGACCCTAAGCAGTATAGCTCCAAGGATGACAAATTTTAAAAAAAGAAAGATAGAAAAAAAGAAAGGAAGAAAGAAAAGGAAAGAAAAGAAAAAAGAAAGGTGGGGGTATAGCATAATGGTTATGCAAAGAGACTCTCATGCCTGAGACTTTCAAGTCCCGGGTTCAATCCCCCACACCACCATAAGCCAGAACTGATCAGTGCTCTGGTAAAAGAAAGAAGAGAAGAGAAGAGAAGAGAAGAGAAGAGAAGAGAAGAGAAGAGAAGAGAAGAGAAGAGAAGAGAAGAGAAGAGAAGAGAAGAGAAGAGAGGAGTCCCCCTCATCTTGAGAATCTCAGACCTATTTCATTACAGTCCAAAGTACCCACTTCTGAAGCTCAGTGCTGAGGCCATTATCAAGTGACTACTCACTTTTCTACCACTAGTTCTGTTGATTTATAAGCAGCTTGTTCTGACACTAATGTCAGGTGAATATAGAGACGCCAATGAGAACATTTGAAGAAAAAACATATACTAGATGTGCTCAGTCTGCAAAAAGAGGTGAACATCAAGAGAATATATAATAGGGCCACGTGGTGGCATACCTGATTAAGTTCACACATTACAGGGCACAAGGACCCAGGTTCAAGCCCCTGAGCCCCACCTGTGTGTGTGTGGGGGGGGGAAACTTTACAAGTGGTGAAGCAGAGCTTCAGGTGTCTATCTCTCCCTCTCTTCTCAACTTCTCTTTGTCTTTACCTAATAAAAATAATAATAAATAAAAAAGAGAATATGACATAATATACCATTACTAGACACACTATAGGAACTATGACTCATATGCAGAAAAGATAAATACATTCTAAAGAAAGAACTTGAGTTCCTAAATCTTCTAAAGGAAATAAAATAAGCCTTGCTACACTGCTCAGCTATTATGTATTAAGTAAAAATTTCCTCAGAACATAAAATCTTCTGCAGGTGGTGAGCCTATTTTTAAAATGTCAAAAAATGCATCAGAAATTATGCACATCAAGAAGATATAATCAATTGCAAAAATATGTCTAGCCAGAAATATTGTAGTTTAGTGTATTATAGACTTGGCTAAACATTTAGAGGACACAAAGCATGAAAAAGTTGCATCTTTTGTAGCATATTCTATTTCAACTAATGAAAGCACAGATAAAAATAACACCACACAGTTAACTATATTTATTCATGATGTCAAAAAGAATTTTGATGTGATTGAAGGACTTTTGGGCAGAATGCCCATGACAGGAATAACATCAGGAAATGGCTTTTGGCATTAGGAAAGTGATGCATAAATCCAAATATACAGTCTTGTAAACCAATATTACCCTGGTAAAAAAAAAGAAAGAAAGAAAGAAATTGTTTAGGGGCCGGGAGGTAGTGCAGCAGGTTAAGTGCACAAAGCACTGAGCAGAGTGACCCACGCAAGAATCCAGGTTCAAACCCTGGCTCCCCACCTACAGGGGGGTCGACTCACAGATAGTGAAGCAGGTCTGCAGGTGTCTTTCTGACTCTCCGCCTCTCTATTTCTCTCTCCCCTCTCAATTTCTCTCTGTTTTGTTCAATAAAAAAATGGGAAAAATGTCTGCTGGAATCAGTGGATCCATAGTGCCAGCACCAAGCCCCAGCAATAATTCTAAGGCAAAAAGAAAAAAGAAAAAAAAGAAAGAAAGAGAGAGAGAGGGAGAGAGAGAGAGAGAGAGAAAGACAGTCTCTTTCTTCCCCTCCTCTCTCCACTTTTCTCTGTCCTATCCAACAACAACATCAATGGCAACAATAATGATGATGACAACAAAGGCTACAAAATGGGAAAGAAAAAAGCTCTCCAGGGCCAGTGGATTCATAGTGCAGGACCGAGCCCCAGCAATAACCCTGGAGGAAAGAAAAATCGAACAAAAATAAATAAATAAACAAATAAATAAAATTCTTACAGAATTAAGCACAGTTTTGGCAGGTAAGATCTAATAACCAAGACATTACATGTAGTCAGTGCTAGACCATATTCACAGGTTATCGAATCTAAGCCTAGCCATTGATTATTATTCATCAGGGAGATCTTTGGGTTGCAGCTTAAACATGACACTTATCTTCAAAGCAGCCATTGCCCCATCCTAAAATTATAACCCTTAGAGTCTGACCTAACTGCAGTTATAGGAGAGTTTGGGTGACACACAGAGACAAATGACACCAATAGGCAGTAATGAAGGGACATCAGCACTTCGGTTGTGGTGGGTATGTCATGACAACTCACTTTTGAAGAAGTGTGAAAAAGCCCTTCTGAAATATGTAAACTGATTTTGTAGATCAATGCTGAAAACCAGTGCTGCTTCAATTAAAAACTATATATATCCAGGAGTCAGATGGTAGCACAGTGGGTTAAGCGCACGTGTCACAAAGCGCAAGGACCAGCCTAAGAATCCCAGTTGGAGCCCCTGGCTCCCCACCTGCAGGGGAGTTGCTTCACAGGTGCTAAAGCAGGTTTATAAATGTATATCTTTCTTTCCCCCTCTCTGTCTTCCCTTCCTCTCTCCATTTCTTTCTGGCCTATCCAACAATGATGACATCATCAATAACAACAAAAATAATAACTACAATAACAAAACAATAAGGGCAACAAAAGGGAATAAATAAATAAATATTTTTTAAAAGGGAGGGGTAAAATAGCCTCCAGGAGCAGTGGAATCATGGTGCAGGCATCGAGCCCCAGCAATAACCTGGAAACAAAAAATAGAAAAGAAAAGAAAAGAGGAGCATCATGGGCCTATTATTCAGTCCTGTAAGATTTTGATGTATTTCCTTTATTAGTTTCTAGGTTCCCACAAGTCCAGAGATGCCCCCTCTTTGAGCCTAGCCTCCTTGGAAATTTAACAATATAACTTACTGGGGGGGGGGGAGCAAGTTCCTTGAATTTCCAATATCACATGGGCCATTTTGAGTCTGTGTTGTGTGGTGATGGTACTCAATTTATTTTGCTCCAGACCAGAAAAATACCATTTATTGTTGGGCATTAAGCCAGCTCCCCCTGCTCCACCCTGTATTCCTGATACTATGGCCTATTTACATAATCATTATTTTGCCTGAAAGATCCCCACCCATTCCATTCCTTTGCTCTATCTTCTTCCTACCTTGAGACCAGCTCTCCAGCTTCCAGATGGTCACCTTCCAGCAGAACCTGGAGGACTAACAACACCCTGACCAGACCTCCTGTGAACCCCAGAAGACAAAAACTCTCAACCCCCAGCGTGGCCTGATCCCATAGGTAGCTCATGTCAACACAAAAAGGTCCACAAATGTTCAACACCCTAGAACCCTAGGCTCAAACCCTAGGAGGGCTCAGACCCCCAGGACAGCTAAGATTCCAAGGATGGTTGCCATGCCCAAGGAGGGTTCAGATTCCCAGGATCACTCAAATGTAGCAAACTTCCCAGGATGAAAGCTCAAACCCTGAAACAACACTCAACCCACCAGAGCTGCCTTCCTTCCTTGACTGCACCTAGGCACTCAACCTCCCCCCCCCCACTCCCCTGGTGGGAATCCCAGAAGACAGGGAAACAGCCTCCCAAAGCCACTGCACCAACCCCCACCCCCACTTCTGGCACCCATCAGAGGGCACCTTTGTTTGGTAAGCTGCCCAGCTGTAAAATTTAACAGAACAAGTCCCTAGCCCCAGACAGAGACATTGTCCTCTCCCACATGTTCCCCTCAAAAGTCTAGTTGAGTTCAAAGTATTGGCTTTGTGGTCAACTGCCAAACCCCAGTACTTCCCTGTTGAGCTTAGCGACAGTCTCCCTTACAAGGAAACAAATGGTTTTCCTACACAATATGTCTTCAGACACCACAGATCCCCATCCTGTCTACTCCGGTGTCACTGGATTAGGTCACAGAACTTGGCCCATTGTACTGTGTGCTCCCAGGCTACCATTACCATATTTTCATAGAATGCTAATCCAGAGCAGGCAGCCACCAAGGTCAGACAACCCCAAGTCATAGTATCTGTGCCTTCATTTCTCTCTCCCACTCAGCTTCTCCCCCTGATTTGAGAGCAGCCCTGACACACACAAAAGCACACATATGAATTCTGTCTCCTGATTCCTACAAAAGCAACAAAGCAAAACATTCTGACTGAGATGAGGATTATAGATGGCCCTGTGGCTCCTGGTCAGAGGCAACAGGGAATAGGAAAGAACCCTGCTCAGGTGCTTCCTGACAGTCCTGGTCATCTCAGAAAATAGTCCTCTACGCAGAGAAGGGGGCTGGGGAGAGGCTGCAGAGGTCAGAGACACACTCTCCTACACTACAAAGTAACCTGGGCCTCACTCTCTCATTAAACTCTAACAAAGAAAATATACTTTTGAAGAAGAAAGGAAATAAATCTATTCTGTTAATATTGATTTTAATGAGAAAATAGATCTATAAAGAATGATGCACAGAGAGAGACAGACCAGAGCTGGTAGTATGGGAGTTGAACCTTGGACCCCATAGGGTCTGGGATGAATATCTTTTTTTTTTTAATATTTATTTATTTATTCCCTTTTGTTGCCCTTGTTTTACTGTTGTATTATTCTTGTTATTGCTATTGATGTCATCATATTGTTGAATAAGACAGAGAGAAATGGAGAGAGGAGGGGAAGACAGAGAGGGGGAGAGAAAGACAGATACCTGCAGACCTGCTTCACAACCTGTGAAGTGACTCCCCTACAGGTGGGGAACCGGGGGCTCGAACTGGGATCCTTACACCGGTCCTTGCTTTGCGCCACGTACGCTTAACCCGCTGTGCTACCGCCCGACTCCCTTTGTTTTGTTTTTTTTTAACATTATTTATTTATCCCCTTTTGTTGCTATTGTTGTCATTATTGTTGTTGTTATTGATGTTGTCGTTGCTGGATAGGACAGAGAGAAATGGTGAGAGGTAGGGAAGACATAGAGGAGTAGAGAAAAATAGAGACCTGCAGACCTGCTTCACCACTTGTGAAGAACAAATGGACCAAAAATCCCATTTCTAACATCTAAAAACAAATTTTTACTAGAAACTAATATGACCCTCAAGGAAGAACTGGATGGAAGGGAAGTTTTGTAAGTACTGCAGCAGTGCTCTCTGCCCTCTGTCTTACTCTCACTTTGTTTTTGTTTTTTTCTCCAACAGTGAGGAAACTGATGCTTCCTATAGCTGGAATCTGAGCAGGATCCAGAAGAGACCTTCTGTTATGTTGGTCCCCTCTGTTAAACAAAAACATGAACCACCCTCTGCCCTTGGGAATCCAGAAATCTACTGAGACAGCCCACAGCTGATTGAGCATCCACCCTTCTGTTGCACTGCTTCTTAGACCCACCTCTGAGCCAGCTCATCAGATATTTGCTCTTCTCCCTCTAACTTATTCACTTATCATGACCCCCTCCAATGCCATTTTTTCTTACAGCTGAGTAGCATCCATTCTGGATATCTGCTCCATTCCCTTGTCCACTCATCTGTGCTTGGACATTTGGATCTTTTTCTAAATCTGGTACCAAGCATTGTGATAAATTTGGGCATGCATGCATCTATTGATGTCAGTGTTCTGTGTTTTTTGGATGGCTACTTAGCAGATGAATTGCCGTGATGAATCTGTCTGTTTTAACCTCCGTGGGTTAGCAATATCACTTAACCACTACAGAATACAGTACAGAGACTCCCTTACTATAACTAGGTAAGCTTGATTTCTACTCGTTTTATGATAGCAGCATCAGTGTTTTACATAGATAAAAGACAAAATACAGGGGAGTCTAGCGGTCATGCAGCAGATTAAGTGCACGTGGCGTGAAGCGCAAGGACCAGCATAAAGATCCCGGTTCAAACCCCTGGCTCCCCAACCGCAAGGAATTTACTTCACAGGCAGTGAAGCATGTCTGTAGGTCTCTATCTTTCTCTTCCCCTTTCTGTCCCCCCCATCCAATGACCACAGAAAGTGAGCTCAGATGTAGGTTGTTGCTCTCACTTCCGTGAGACTTCTAGACCTGACCATCACCCCCAATACTAACTGCTAACTGCCACTGTTTGTTACAGAACTCCCTGTTTAGATTGGCTTTCTAATGAGCCTGCCTGGGTGGAGCAGTGGCTTTTACTAGGGAGAAGCTAGAAATCTTAAAGGAACTTGTCCAAGAGCAGTTGGCCTTGGGACATATTCATCATTCCCGGAGCCTGTGGGATATCCCTGTTTTTGTGATGAAAAAAACACTCAGGGAAATGGTGCCTCCTTCAAGACCTCCGTGCTGTTAATAAATCCATGCAGGTCTGGGGCTCCCCCCAAAGGGGGTTTGCCTTTCGCTTCTGCAATTCCCATGGGAATTCCAATAATTGCTATAGATATTCAAGATAGTGTTTTCTCTATTCCCTTGCACCACAAGATTGTAAACATTTTGCTTTCTCTGTTCCTTGTATTAATAATGCCAGCCTGCCAATAGATTTGAATGGGTGGTACTTCCACAGGGCATGGCCAATAGTCCCACTATTTCTCAAGAGGCTGTTAAAGCTGCCCTTTTACCATATACTCATAAGGGCCTTAAGGTTTTTCATTACATGGATGACGTCTTAATATGGGTAAAATTAGATACAGATCTCTGTGCCCTACATGATTTTCTTATTCCCGTCTTAAAGCAAAACGACCTTAATGTAGCTCCTGAGAACGTACAATTAATTCCTCCAATATCTTTCTTAGGCTCAGAGATTTCTCTAATGCAGATTCGTCCCTTAAAACCTTGTGTTAATTTTCTTTCAAATCTCAGTCTTGCTTCTTTACAAAGCTTTATCAGAAATTTAAATTGGCTTAGGCAATATCTTGATCTCCCCACTAGCTGCCTCCAACCACTGTTTGATCTGTTAAAAGGAGACAAACAGCCATCCTCAAAGTGTACGTTAACCCCTGAAGCCTCTTTAGTGCTAGAAAAGATTAATCAGGCTCTCCAGGTCATGCACCTCATTAGGGTCTCCCCCTCCTCTCCTGTAAATCTTTTGATCTTTAACTCCTCCCCTACCATGGTGGGTGCTATATAACAGAGTCATGGTGTTCTCGAATGGCTTCATACGCCAGTAGGGGGAGCTCCAAGATTTCATACCGAAATTGGTGCCTTGGCTTCTATGATCTGCCATGGAAGAGACAGCTCAATAAAACTCTTAGGAAAAGAACCTGATTCAATTGTTATTCCTTTTTCTCTCACAGATACAGAGTGACTTCTGTGCCACCACTCCTGTTTTGCTATAGTCTTAATGGGTTTCCTAGGACAGTTAGATAATCA
The DNA here is from genome assembly GCF_950295315.1 of Erinaceus europaeus. NCBI lineage: Eukaryota > Metazoa > Chordata > Mammalia > Eulipotyphla > Erinaceidae > Erinaceus > Erinaceus europaeus. The sequence goes on along the minus strand of NC_080164.1, from coordinate 77,374,229 downwards.
TTTTCCTTCTAATAAATGGACAGCTTCTTTACCTCTTTTGCCTTTACTGGTAACTAAACTTTTCTCTCGTGATCCCATCCCCTTTGCTCCTACAATTTTTACTGACAGTGGCAAGAAGGGAGCAGCTGCCCTTGTGTATTATCCAGATAAACAATGTTCCACATCTTTCTTTACTGAGCTTCCTGATAATTGTCCTCAGTACAAAAAAACGCTATGCTATTTTCCTAGCTTTAAAAGTTGTACCAGAGCCCTTCAACCATTTTCTGACAATGTGACAATGTGTATAATCTCCCACTATTATTGTATTACTATTGATGTATTTTTGAAATTCTTTCAGTAGGTGCTTGATGTATTTAGGTGGTCCCTCATTGGGTGCATAGATGTTAATAATTGTTAAGTCTTCTTGGCTAATTGATCCTCTAATAATTATGTAATGCCCTTGCCTATCTTTTATTACTTTATTTAATTTAAAATCTATTGTGTCAGAGATGAGAATGGCTGTTCTTGCCTTTTTTTGTGGTCCGTTAGCCTGTATGATAGTTTTCCATCCTTTCACTTTAAATCTGTGTTTATCTTGTTGTGACAGATGGGATTCTTGCGAGCACCATATGGTTGGGTTATGTTTTCTGATTCATCCCCCTACTCTGTTGCCTTTTGATGGGTGAGTTTAAGCCATTGACATTTATTGATGTTATGGATATAATGTGTTGTAGTGTCATTGTTCAAAAAAAATTTTTTTTTGTTTGCTCTGATATATTGCCAGTATTATAGTGATGTTCTTGTTTACAAGAGGTCTTTCAGAACCTCTTTCAGGGCCGGTTTTGGTGATGGTTGCCTCCTTTAACTGTTGTTTATCTAAGAGGTTTTGATCCCTCCATCTATATTATCCTTGGTTGAAACCCTTTTTCATTCAGGGCTCAATAGATATCTTGCTATTCTCTTCTGGCATGTAGAGTTTGAGTGGAGAAGTATGCAGATAATCTTATGGGTTTTCTCCTATATGTGACTTTTTATTTCTCTCTTGCAGCCTTTAGGATCCTTTCTTTATCCTTACTTCTCATTGTGACTATGATGTGTCTTGGTGTCTTCAGGTCTGGGTTGATTCTGTTTGGAACTCTCTGGGCCTCTTGAATCTTGATGTCCTTTCTGTTATTCAGGTCTGGGAAGTTTTCTTCTATTATTTCCTCTACAATGTTTGCTTCCCCTTCCTCTCTTTCTTCCTCTGGCAGGCCAATTACGCGAATGTTACTTCTTTTGAGATCATCCCATATGTCTCTGTTGTTGTTTTCAGTGTCTCTCAATCTCTTTTTAAGCTCTTTCACCTCTTTCTTCGTTTTCTCTAACTCATCCTCTGTCTGACTAATTCTGTTTTCTGCTTCTGTTAGTCTGCTTTCCCTTCCCTCAGCTTCTTTCCTCAGTTCAGCTATTTCAGCTTTCAGTTCTCTAATTGCCTCAAGATAATCAGTATTTTCCTTGGGGGGTCTCAACTGTTGTTTCCCTAATACTGCCATTCCTTTCCTCCAGTGTTGTTTTCATTTCTGTGATTAATAAGTTTATTATTGCTTGCATACTTTTCTTATCTATGGTTACTTCTGGCTGATTTGTAGTTTCTTCTGGGCTCTTGTCTTCATTCATTGGAGTATCAGTTTTATTTGTTTTTGATCTACCCATTTTTTATTATTTTATTTATTTATTCCCTTTTGTTGTCCTTTTTTATTGTTGTTGTTGGATAGGACAGAGAGAAATGGAGAGAGGAGGGGAAGACAGAGGAGGAGAGAAAAATAGACACCTGCAGACCTGCTTCACTGCTTGTGAAGCGACTCCCCTGCAGGTGGGGAGCCGGGGATCGAACCGGGATCCTTATGCCGGTCCTTGTGCTTTGCGCCACCTGCGCTTAACCCGCAGAACTACAGCCATACTCCCATCTACCCATTTTTTTGATTTATGTGTTTCTTATTTTTATGTTCTGTTGTTCCTCAATTGTTGAGTCTTGAGTACAAGCAACACTGTACTAAATACCTTTATGACAATTGCACTCACCAACCTCAGGAATTACAATAGCAACTGAAGCAAGTATTGAAACAGTTTAATCACTACCAGTTAGCCAAACAATGTCTCCAGCCCGTGAAAAAATAGTAACCAAATCCCAGTGAAGAAGAAAGAGAAAAGAAAGAAGGGATAGCAAGGATAGACAGGTATGCAAATCTACTATCCGCTGTATATTCTAGGGGTAACAAGAGGAGAAAGGGAAGTAGTACAGAGATACACACATAGAGAGTCCACTCTGAGTCAGATTTCTTTCCCAAAATAATTCACAAATTCAGAAATGCAAAGAAGAAGGAAAGAAGAAGTGTATGACAAGATAAAAAAAAAGAAATAAAGAAACAAGAGAGAGAAAAGAAAAAAAAATAATAAAAAGAGCTGTAATTAAAGAGCAGTGAAAGGAATTTTTTTTTACTTTATTTTAAATTTTATTTTATTTTATTTTATTAATTAGCTAGGAGGAGGAGGAAGGAGAGAGTCTTTAGAGGAGGTAGGAGTAATGAGGCAAGTTCCTCCCACAATAGATAAGATGCTCACTACCCTAGCAATGAAAGATATCCTAAGAGTTAATTCTGATCAACCTAAAGGGGGGGAAGATATATGCCTTTATATAATATTAATAATAAAATAGAGCAGGGTAAAAAAAAAACCCTGTCCCAGATTACCTCAAACCTCGTGGCCAGAGGCAGCTGATTGTTAAGATAGAAAAAAAAAAAAAAAGAAAAGAAAAGAAAACCTCAGGACTAGACAAGGATAGCAGGAATAGACAGTTATGCAAATCTACTATCCACTGTATATTCTAGGGGTATCTAAAGGAGGAAGGGAAGTTGAGCAGAGATACTCACAGTGAGAGTCTACTCTGAGTCAGATTTCTTCCCCAAAATAATTCCCAAATGTGTATCTGTGAATTCAGAAAGCTGTAGGATTAAGGAAGAAAGGATGACATGAATGAGAAAAAGAAAAAAAAAGGAGAGAGAGAGAAAAGAAAAAGATAAGAAAAAGAACAGTAATAAAAGAGTGGTGAAAGGCAAGAGTTTTTTATTTATTTATTTTTTATTATTTAATTAGCTAAGGAAGGGGGGTGGCTACTTAGAAAGAAAAAAGGCCAGAGGTTTCAGAAGGGAATAGACTTAGAATGAATGATACTCCATGGTGGGACAGGAATCTTGGTAAAGAAAGAAGCTCAGCAGGGGAGCCTGCTACGAGCTGGTCTCCAGGGACTGGTTATGGGGGGGGAGGGGGAGGAGGTGGGCTTTGGGAATAATAATTTTAAAGAAAAAAATTTTTCCCTTTTTTTCTACTCTATTTTTTAACCCAAATTAAGTTATAGTCACCTCCTTGGTGTCACCACCAGGACCCCTTATTGACTGGCCTACTAAAGGCAGAAAATCCTACCGTTTCCAGATGATGTGGTCAGAGCTCAAGCCACTAGCACCTTCTCAGTCCGTCATATTCCGGGAACCCCCCACTTTCTCCTCTCTTAATTCAAATTGCCTCTATGCTCTGTTCTCGAACTCAACCATTGTATGTTCTGCATTTTCATTCCCAAAGCCCTCTTCTTGGTCCCCTGTCCAAAGGGAATGCTGCAGCTGATTGCCTCGCCTCCATAGGAATTCTCCTAGCCTCTGTCTCTAGTCCTGCTGACTTCCATTCTTTAACTCATGTTAGTCTTAAAGGCCTTTGAGCTCGATGTCCTGATATTCCTCCAGCAAAGTTGAACATATTGCTACATGTTCCTCTTATGAAGGTCTAATCAAGACACCTGCTGTTCAAACTCTTGAGGTTAACCCCCGTGGCTTAAAAGCCAATGCTCTTGGGCAAATTGATGTCACTGAGTTACCCAAATTAGGCAAACAAAAATATGTGTTTGTCTCAATTGATACTTTCTCTAAGAGTATGGGGCTACAGCTCAGAAAGGAGAAAGCTAAAAAAAGCTTATAAGCCATACGTTCTCCTATTTCACTGCAATGCATATACATCTTCAACTTAAAACAGACAGTGGCCCTGCTTTTACCAGCAAACAATTTAAAGATTTTTGTTCCCTCTGGAACATTCCTCACACTATAGGCATTCCGTATATCTCTCAAGGACAAGGCATTGTCAAGAGGGCCCATCAAACCCTTAAGGCTCAATTAAATGAAGAGAGAGGAGAATATACCCCCCCAATATCCAGCTGGCAAAAGCCTTAACTACATTAAACCTCTTTAATATTTACAAAAATTCGAACCAACCTCCTATTATTCTTCACTGGAAAACACCATCCTCCCTCCCAGCTATTAAGGTCAAATGGAAAGACCCACTCAATAAAATTTGAAAAGGTCCTGACCCCATATTGACCATGGGAAGGGGGTTTATATGTGTGCTTCCACAGGATTACTCAAATCCTGTCTGGCTTCCTGCCTGCCATGTCTGGCAATGCCTGCAAGATGGCACAGCTATCCCTGAAGAATAAGAAACATTGCAAGAGTATTAGATGCAAGATGCACTCCAGGACCCATAATGCAACATAGCGGGACCAGGAAAACCTGTTTTATAGAGCCAGAAAAACAAAACCTCCCTACAGATTTTCTCTCCCACCACATTCTCTCTGAATATCTTAAGCTTGCTCTCTGCCCCCTCTGCTTCCAGTTGTGTTTTGTAAGTGACTGATTTGAATGACTGAATTCTTTATGTGACCTATTTGGTCAGGGTACTCTGAAACTTAATTGACCTGGTATGGAAATGCCAGATGCGGCAGAGGTTTCTGGAGATGTCCAGAAACAGTTTTAAACATTTTGATTTTTTTTAAGTCTTGGTATAAATGTGAAATGTTTAGTCTTGAAAATTGTGAGTAAAAACAGTTCAACTAAGATAGTACAGATCTAAATTTGTATTTGACATGATTTGTCTTCGTAATAAAAGTTTTTCTCCTCTTGTGTGTTACAGACTACATGTTTATGTCTGTGTTTGAAGTTTGGTAAACATTAACTTTAAGGTTAAAAGTGTAACTTTGAAGCTACATTCTTACCAGGCAATGTTAAGTGAAGGAGTTTTCAACACAATTCTTATAAAGGTAAAATTAATTTGTTAAAGTAACTGAGTATTTAAGGTAAAAGTCTAAGTATTTAACGTGACAGTTCATCATCTCCAAAATTAAATGCAAATTCTCTGTACAGGACATTTTTGTAGGGCCCCCAAAAATGTCCTGTGAACTGATCTTGTGGAAATTAACCCACAAAAAATCTGGCATCAATCTGGCATTGTGAATGTTCTAAGAAACACTGTCATTAACATGTGTTAACTCTCTAAGAACCTGAGTTTGTTTAAATTTTAAAGTAAAAATTAGTTAAAAATCAATATACTTTAACAAAATTTTGTTATAAAAGTACTTAAATCAATTATAATCATCCAGTTATCAATTATAGTAAACTTCTAACTGGTTTCAAGTTTTTTATTCACAAGTAAATGATTACAGCTATGTCAAGCCTTCACATGAAGAACCACCTGCTCGTATGCAATACTTGAAACCTTCTGGACCCCTGCCCTCTGACATCGCCCACAAGATGACATGACTACAATGCCCCCAAAACCCATGATGTGACCTGGCACAATCTGAAGAACCTGACTCACACGGTCCAAGGACAAAACTTCCCTGCTGCCCTTCTCTCACCCATCACTATGTGCCCTTGCTGCTTCTGCCTCACCTGTCACCTGTCACCTTTTGGCAGTTTCAGCTCACTCTCTACAGAAAAGCAAAATTCCAGTGGCTGTCTTCCCCATCAAGATAAGATGTACGTTGTCTCTTCCCCTGGTCATTGGCATTGGACTGATGCTTCTATACGACTTGCTGGTGGAGCTCCTGGACACTCCCTTTACACTGTTGGACTTCTCGAGGACCAACTGCAGCAGTCCATGGACTTCACAGCCAGTTGTCTCAGGTCTCTGTAATGCCAGATCACCCCTCTCACCCCTCGGCCTATCAGGTCCCCACTCCTCCACCTATCACAAAGCACCTCCTTCCATCCATCAGGCAGCCACTTTCCACCCATCAGGCCTCCCCTCAACCTCATGCTGGCTCTTGCTACTCTTACTTATCGCTGCCTGTCTTATTCCAGTTCTTTTAAAAATGCCTGCACGATATCATTCAAGTTTCTGCTAAAAAGGTTTCTGTTCACCCCTACACTGCTATCCCTCTAACAGAAATGGAGTCTTTTACAGACATTGACCCATTTAATTATAGCCATTATATAAAAAGAAAGAGGGAAATGTTGGGAAATTGTGAGGATGTGGTTGAGTTTGGCAGGGCTTGACCTGAGGAGTGTGTCTTTCCTGTCAGTCTCTCCCTCTACCGAGAAGTAGAATAAGGAAGGACAGAAGTAACCCCAAAGGTGTACCTCCTCATATTAGACTCCCTGCCTCACAAAGCACCCCACATTCCTGGTACTATGGCCATTAGATAAAAAGAAAGGGGGAGATGGTGGGAAATTGTTAAGCCAGCTTCCCCAGCTCCACCGTGCATTTCTGATACTATGGCCTATTTACATAATCATTGTTTTGCCTGAAAGATCCCCACCCATTACATTCCTTTAATCTATCTTCTTTCTACCTTGAGACCCTCCCTGCCTGCAAGGTAACATTAATCCCATCAGTTAAAACCCTAGCAACAGTTGCTAAGGAAGTTTCTACCTTCTCAGCCTACTTTTGCCTTTCTCCACACCCTTTCCTAGCCATTTCCGTTTCCGACTTGCCACTTCTTGTTCTACCCTATAAAAACATTTTCTCTCTGATCAATAAAGACATTGCATTACCTCAGACTATGTGTTTGGTTCCTGAATCATCTCCCTTGAGTCACTGAGTGAGGAGCAGCCCAGGCTGGCTCCGGTCAAGTTCTCTCCAACCCAGAGAGTACGTGCCCAGGAAGAGGCACCCCCATGCTAGCCCAACAATTTATGAGACCAAATGGTAGTATAATTTGTTGAACACACCCTTTGCCATGTACAAGGATCAGCATTCAATCCCCCAGACCCCACTTTCATGGGAGGAAGCTTTATGAAAAGTGAAACAGTACTATAGATGTCTCCTTTTCTTTCTCCCTTCACCTTCCTCACCTCTCATTGTCAAAATTCTTCTTCCTCCCCTCTCCAATGTCCTATAAAATATAAAAACGCAATAAAATTTTAAAAATAAAAATATTATTAAAAAAGAATTAGTTTTTAAAAAAATGCCATTGAACCTGATATCACATAGTGACACATGCCATGTCTAAATACTTTCTCTTTTTCCTGGAATTTGACAGCTCTGTCATGAAACTCACTGGGCATATAAATTTTTCTTGAGTGAGAATCTCTCCACCCACACTCACTGGCAGAGCTCGTGTCTTCAACACTTTTGCTTTCTTCCCTTTGTATTAGGGACTGGGTAGCAAATGGCACTTTGTCCTTTGCACTGTCAGTCACCACAATATCCTCTTCATCATGTGCTGCTCTTTCCTGGGGATTCTGAGTCTTAGCATCCCAATCAGGTTTTGTTCATCTCTGGAGCCTTAATTCATAGCTTGTAGCTTGCTACCTGTCTAAAATGACACATGAAGGTGTCCTGCTGTCCCACCTTACCTGCTCACCTTAAGCTCATAGAGAGGACACCTAGGTGTTCTCTAACATCAAATCTTCTTCCAGATTTCTCATTGGAGCATGGATGACTGGCTGAACTGTCCATAGCAAAGATCAGTTCACTACCAGAGATATTCAGCATCTCAAACAAGCACATCAATCCTGCTGATGCTTTTGAGGTGCTCCTGAATTTGCATTAGTTGCCAATCCTCTAACACAGGGGTGGGGAACAATTTTTCTGCAAAGGGCCATTTGGAGATTTATGACATCATTTACAATCCACAGAAAATTATCAATTTAAAATTTAACACTGAATTCTGAATGTCTTCTGCGGTTGCATTGGCAGGGACAGACCAAATGATTTCATGGGCCATATACAGCCAGCAGGCACTCCTGGCTAACATAAGAACTAACTTTCTTTACATAAAGCACCCTGGCTAACCTGGGATTTCCATAATAATTCTCTGTTCCCCATTTCTTCAGCCCTAGGCCTACCTGCCAATTGTTAATTCACAGATATGTGATCTTTGGGTGAAATCTAAAACAGCTAGCATGCCTTCTACACAAAGGGGAGTTTCTACAGTAACTGCATAAATTTCCTTTTACCCCCTACCAGAGCAGAAATTCCTCAGAGACAGGTACTATGTCTGGCCAGACATTCAGTCTCATAATTCATCTATCATAGGTGTTCAAATAGCTCTGCTAAATTTAGCTTTATCATAAAAGGGGAAGGGAAGAGGTCAGGCTGTAGTGCAGTGGGTTAAGTACACATGATGTGAAGCACAGGGACCAGGGACCGGTGTAAGGATTGTAGTTCCAGTCCCCAGCTCCCCATCTGCAGGGGGATCACCTCACAAGTGGTGAAGCAGGTCTGTAGGTGTCTCTGTCTTTCTCTCCCCTTCTCTGTCTTCCTCTCCTCTCCCAATTTCTCTCTGTCCTATCCAGCAACATCAGTAACAATAACAACAACAAGGGCAAAAAAAAATGGGGAAAAATGGCCTCTAGGAGCAGTGGATTTGTAATGCAGGCACTGAGCCCCAGCAATAACTCTGGAGGCAAAAAATTAAAAGGGTGGAGGCTGTAGACATTTAAAAGATTCACAGGTAGTTTTTGGTCTATAAACTCCTAAAATGTTTTCCTCCAATTCAGCTGGTATTATAACTACAGTTGCTATATGTCATTATTTATCTATTCTGCATCTTCACACTCTGACAAGTATGTTTATTATTTTTAGGGAGTCACTCCCACCCATCCCCATTATATGGAGTCTTGATAGATGGGTAATTCAAGATGTTGCCTTCTCAACTTCTGGCAGTAAGTACCTGTGCAAGGGCAAATGATCTAATATAAGCCAATTGGATACTTCCCCCTAAGGTTTACAGTTTGATTTGGTGATGAAAGGATAGAGGAGAGTTGAAAGTTATTGATTACAGACGTGGCAGCAGAAGCAATAAAGCAATGGCAGTAAAAGTAGCAACCTGGTAAGAATGTTCAACCCTAAGTACATTCACAGCTTTTCTCCCAACATCCTTCCTCGCTCACTGGAATTCCCCAAGTTCAGAGATTCTTTCTTAGACTCCATTGGCTTCTATGATTCTGCCACTAAACTTCCTTTTTCTTATTATTAAGTGCTGGCCTCTATAGCATACAGTTAAGAGGCTTTTAAAATTCATATATTTTTATTTTCTGGGGATGGATTTATAGATATTAACCAGATTTTCATAAGTATATATGCTCCCAATCATTTTTTGAAAGAATCAGATTGAAGTCTGTAGACTATATCTTATTAAGTAAATAATCTAATGATGTGAAGATTACATACCCAGGGCATCTATCCAGTGGTTATTTTTTATCAAATTATAAGTACTTATTAGAAAAACCACTTAAAGAATTCTCAGTCACTATTAATAAAGATAAAACAATTTTAAATAAAGGAATGTCTCAATTTCTTGATTATTTTATACCCTTCCTTTATAAAACTGAGACTGCAGCTAGCTATATCTACTAATATGGAGTAGCAAAGACATATAAAATGCCAAAGTATTTTCCTATTTATTTATTTAAGAAAGGAGACATTAACAAAATCATAGGATAAGAGGGGTACAACTCCACACAATTCCCACTACCTGATCTCCATATCCCATCCCCTCCCCTGATAGCTTTCCCATTCTCTATCCCTGTGGGAGTATGGACCCAGGGTCATTGTGGGTTGCAGAAGGTGGAAGGTCTGGCTTCTGTAATTGCTTCCCCACTGAACACAGGCATTGACTGGTCGATCCATACTCCCAGTCTGCCTCTCTCTTTCACTAGTAAGGTGGGTCTCTGGGGAAGCAGAGCTCCAGGACACACTGGTAGGGTCTTCAGTCCAGGGAAGCCTGGCCGGCATCCTGATGGCATCTGGAACCTGGTGGCTGAAAAGAGAGTTAATATACAAAGCCAAACAAATTGTTGAAGAATCATGGACCCAAAGATTGGAATAGTGGAGATGAAGTGTTGGGCAGTACTCACTGCAAACTCTAGTGTACTATTGCTTTCAGGTATATATTTGCCCTAGTTTATGGATACGTGTGAATATATGCTCTCTCTCCTGGAACCTGGTCTATATCTAGGTTTTGGGACTTTATTGGGGAGTGGACCATGTGGAATGGAATTAGAGAATACTATGAAAGGAGAGGTCTCACCTGAGTGATGAAGCTGAAAGGTTGTCATTCCACACCTGAAATCTCTGGACACAGTCTGAAGTGAAGCATGCTGGGGTGGTACTCATTGCATTGATTAGGTTGTGATCGGCGAATGCAATATTATTTGATATGGATTGAGAGAAACATACATGAAAGTGTGCCCCACCCTAAGGTTCCAGAACTGGGGGAAATATGGCTCTATAGTGGAAATGTTAGGTTCCTTCTGTCTTAGGGTTCAAGAAGACAATAGATAGTTATTGTTATCATCTCATTATTTGGTAATTGAGTTAACTTTGAAAAGTCCCTTTGTTAGGGTTTCCTGTAAAATACCCAGCATCTTGTATATAGCAGTGCCACCAGTTGCTTCTGTTCTCCCTCATCTAGCCTTTTGAGAGAGTCAACACATCAAAGACTCAGCCTATGTATTAAAAAGACTCAGTCTGTGGTATTTTCCTATCTTGTTCCTTTCCCCACTACTGATGACAAAAAGAAAAAAAAAGTCACAATAAATGAAATGACAAAATACTGAGAACAAATTCATTTAATTTATCTTTGACTTTTTTCAATTTCTTATTTGTCCCTCCTTCCTAGCATACATTTTGGCATGCTATATAATATTGCCTTGTACTACTAGAAGTATGAAACTCTTAGAATGCTAAATTCAAGATGATTCTGAAAGATTTTTGTAAGCCTAAAATCTCTGCTATTTTTAACATTTTTATTTCAATTTAGGTAGCATTATAGCTGCCTTATTTAAAGGCTGTTTATACCTTTTCTGGCAGGAAAAAAAAGAAATCCCAAAAAATGTTTCATGAACTGAACTTCACAGTTGTAAAACAAGTTTGATTGAACCTAAGAATTTGATTTTCTATTGATTTCTAGAAAACCTTATTTTTTCCACAATTAAAATGATAATTTTCATCACATAAGATTTGTTTCTCAGTCCTCCTTGAAGTATAGAGTGCAACTTTTTAGAGTATATACTAATTTAGCTTTCTAATCCTATTCTCAACTCTGACACCAGCTCTCCAAACAATACCTTAAGCTCACCTGCATGTTAGCTATCAAACTCAGGCAAAAATTACCAAAATCATGGGCTTCTTGGAACATACCTAAAATAGGCTTCCTAGCTTCTTTCCACATAAAGATCTCTAATTTCAGCTGCTCTAATATTACATTTGGGTTCCTGTTTATTCAACAGTTTGTCCTGCTTTATATCTTACTTCTTTTCAGCCACCAAGTTGCAACACTGCCATGACGCCATCCAGACTTCTTTAGGCAGATGATCTCACTAATGTGTCCCGGAACACCTTTTTTTTTTTTTATCTTTTTTTATCATTTCATTATATATTTTTTTATTTATTTAAGAAAGGAGACATTAACAAAACCATAGAATAAGAGGGGTACAATTCTGTACAATTCCCATAACCCGATCTCCACATCCCACCCCCTCCCCTGCTAGCCTTCCCACTCTCTATCTCTCTGGGAGTATGGATCCAGGGTCATTGTGGGTTGCAGAGGGTGGAAGGTCTGGCTTCTGTAATTGCTTCCCCACTGAACATGGGCGTTGACTGGTCGATCCATACTCCAAGTCTGTCTCTCTTTCCCTAGTAGGGTGGGGCTCTGAGGAAGTGGCGCTCCAGTACACATTGATGGGCTTGTCTGTCCAGGGAAGTCTGGTCAGCATCCGGAACCTGGCGGCTGAAAAGAGAGTTAACATACAAAGCCAAACAAATTGTTGAATAATCATGGTCCTAAAGACTGTAATAATGCAGATGAAGTCCCCAAACCTAGATATAGTCCAGGTCCCCTGAGAGCATAGGTTCACCTATGCCCATAAACTAGGGGAAAAATATATACCTGAAAGCAGAAGTACATAAGAGCATGCAGGGAATACCCCCAACACTTCATCTGCACTATTACAGTCTTTAGGAACTCACTTCTCCAGAGCCCTGTCCCACTAGGGAAAGATAGAAACAGGCTGGGGGTATGGATCAACCTATAGCACTATATCCAATAGAGAAGCATTTACAGAAGGCAGACCTCCTACTTTCTGTACCCCATAAAGAATTTTAGTCCATACTCCCAGAGGGATAAAGAATAGGGAAGCTTTCAATGGAGGGAATGGGACATGGAACTCTGGTGGTGGGTACTGTGTGAAGTTGTACTCCTGTTATCTTACAATCTTATTTATTATGATTAAATCACTAATAAAATTTTCAATGAATAAAATGATAAGAAGTATAAGCAACACACATTGGGGACTGTGAACCCACAAACAATCAGTACATGACTAGTTGGTTAGTCTATTAACTGATATCTTATGATATGATGATCTTCTGTCTCTGGCATGAGCCAAGTTTTACATAGGGCCTGAATATCCCCCTCAGAAATATGTTAATATGAAAAATTATATTTAATTGAACTTCCATATTTCTTTTTAAATAAAGTTTTTATATTTATTTGTTTTGATACAACAGAGAGAACTTGAGAGAAGAAGGAGAGATAGAGAACAAGAGAAAGAGACACCTACAGGACTGCTTCACTATTTGTGAAGCTTCTTTCCTGCAGGTGGGAGCTGGGGGGCTTGAACCTTTGTCATTGTGCACAGTAACGTGTGCACTTCACTAGGTACCTAGACTAGCCCTGCATTTTCATACTTGTAACCTGGTAGTTTTTATGCTTTGTACCTCAAACAAGATGATAACTTTTAGTTCATGTGCTAAATATGGCCAACAATTATTTTTGTATAAGAAATAAGAGTTTAAAGGTAAAGTAGAACCTAAACTGGAATTGGCATGTTACACCAAAGTAAAAGACTCGGGTGGGTAGGGGGGAGAATACAGGTCCAAGAAGAATGACAGAGGACCTAGTGGGGGTTGTATTGTTATATGGAAAACTGATAAATGTTATGCATGTACAAACTATTGTATTTATTGTTGAATGTAAAACATTAATTCCCCAATAAAGAAATTTTTAAAAAAGAAAGAAATCAGAATTTATTGGGTCACAGATATATATTTACATATTTGTCTCTGGTTTAATTGTGCTAATTGGCAGTGTTGAGTAGTTGTTACAAACATCACATAAGCAACAAAATGGAAAATATTTATTGTTTGGTCCTCTACATAAAATTCTTGTTTTAGCTTAGCCTACCTATAATATTACCTTTTTTTTTTTCTTTTGCCTCCAGGGTTGTCACTGGGGCTTGGTGCCTACACCGTGAATCCACTGCTTCTGGAGGCTATTTTTTTCCCTTTTGTTGCCCTTGTTCTTATTATTATTGTTGTTATTGCTGTCATTGTTGTTGGATAGGACAGAGAGAATCAAGAAGATGGGAAGACAAAGAAGGGGACAGAAAAATACATACCTGCAGACCTGCTTCACTGCTTGTGAGATGGCCCCCACCCCTGCAAGTAGGGAGCCCAGGACTCAAGCCCAGATCCTTGAGCTGGACCTTGCACTTTGCGATATGTGCACTTAACCCAGTGCACTACCGCTTGACCCCCTAATATTACCTTTGCATTAAGAATGGTATGCAAAATGGAATGTTGTTTATTCTTAAAAAAGAAATTTCTGCCATGTGATAAATGAGCAATCCTGGAGAGCTTTATGTGAAGTGAGACAGCCTGATGCAGAAAACAGATATTATCTGATCTCATTTACATAGAGAATAGAAGGCAGAAGTGGTAGTAACAGGGTAGATTTGGTTATCAAAGTTAAGGAGGGCAGAGGAAATAGAGAAATGTTGGCCAAAGGATACAGCCTTTCAGTTATAAAATGATTCATTTCTGGAGATGTAAGGTACAGCATGGATATTATAGCAAACTAGAAATTTGCCAAGAAAGCAAGTGCCAGGTGTTGTCACCACACTACACACAGAGACTAATATATGAGATGGTGGGCATGTTAATTAACTTGGTGGCAGTAACCATTTCATAATACCAAATAGCATTTAGTATGCTTTAAATATATGCAATTTGGGGGACTGGGTGGTGGCACACCTGGTTGAGCACACGTGTTACAGTGCACAAAGGCCCAGGTTTGAGCCCCAAGTCCCCATCTGAAGGGGGACAGCTTTGCAAATGATTAGCAGTGCTGTCTCTCTCCCTAATCTCCCCCTTCCATCTCAATTTCTGGCTGTCTCTGTCTAATAAATAAAGATAATAATAAGAAATTAAAATACATATATTTAAAAATGCATATATTTAAAAACTTCCTATTTCTCTCACTATAACACAAAGAGGGCATGAGTTACTATGTCAGTTTCTATTACCATATATAGATTCTTTGCCTCTAATAAAGCTCAGTTTACATCAGTTGAATAAAAATGATATAAATAAAATGATATAATTAAAAATGCCTGGGAGGTAGCACAATGGATAAAATGTTGGACTGTCAAGCATAAGGTCCCAAATTCAATCCCCAGCATCACAAGTACCAGAGTGATGCCCTGATTCTCTCTCCCTCCCTCTCTTTCTCATTGCTAACTAAAGAAAACGATACAGAGATCTTCTAAGTTAGCTAAAAGAATGTCTGATAATCTACAAAGGGTCATTCATCCCACAGACTCAAACTCATTGAGTGTTAGAGATGACTCAAAGGCCATGCTAGACACTGCGCAAATATGAGGGAGGAGAAAGGGATGCCACCATGATCTTGGCCCTCGTGGAGCTTATGGTCCAGTGTGCAATTACTACACAAGCAAAAACGATGAACTCAAAGAGGTTGGTGTTTGGTAAGAAGCTGTTCAGAGTACATGGCACTCCAAGGTTATATGTGCAGGCAATGTGTTCTTTTTGTTGGTCTGCAATGAATCCAGCCATTCTGCCCTGAGGGGAAAAGGGGAAAGCAGGGTGGGACAGGCTCAGCCAGTACCAATTCCCCTTCTCTCTGAATTAAGTTAGTGGGCTGGCAGCAGGTAGGAGGCACGAGGAAAGAACAGCAGAGTTTAAATTCAGGCACTGACAGAAAGGTAGTTTTTCTAAAGCATTCCCATGACTGCTTTTAGTAGGGTCCTCATTAGCCTTGATGCGGGCCTTCTCTGATGATGCCCTTTACCCTGACTTGGAGAGACTGCAGCTTTTCATGAGGCAGTTCAGTCCCCACAGTGGTTCAGTCCTTGGCCTAATTTAGGAAGTATAATATTCCTCTCCTGCTGGGAAGATGATGAGATGATTTTTCTGTGATTTCTTGTTTGAGAATAGGTGACCAGAATCTACAAGGCAATCACCTAGCCCACGAGTCTTTTGGACTCTGCTGCAGCTAAACTGATGTCCTGTTGATATAACAGCTTCATAATGGGGCTGGTCCAGCAGTAAAATGTTCCTGCTACTCCAGTAACTACCTGCTTCAGATGATCACAGACATCAGAATTTTAAATATTTGACGGATCATCTGATATAATCACAGCATTTAGTAAATGAAAACTATAGCATAAAAGATTAAGTTCTTCCTGTTTGACTAATGTAATTTAAGGAAGGATGATAGAAACTAATTTGTTAATGAGTGAAAACTTATTTAAAAGGTCAGGATCAAAGCCAGTGAGAAAACTCACCAGGGAGAATATGAACTCACCCATGTATCTGACCCAGGTTCAAGCCTGGTCTCCATCACACGGGGAGAAGTTTCAGTCTTTCCCTTTCTCCCTGTGTCTCGCTGCTTCTGTCTCTCTTTTTCTGTTTAAAAATGCTGACCTGGAGTGATGATCCCCTAGTAACATGATAGAAGGAAAATGTTCAGACTCTTCAATCTTTCTTGCATCTAGCTTTTTTTTTTTGCCTCCAGGGTTATTACTGGGGCTCAGTACCTGCACTACAAATCTACTGTTCCTGTAGCTATTTATCTATTTATTTATTTTTTATAGGACAGAGAGAAATTAAGAAAGGAAAGGAAGATATAGAGGGGGAGGGAAAGGTAGAAACCTGTAGACTTGCTTCACCGCTTTTAAAGCTGACTCCTCTGCAGGTGGGGAGCCAGGGGCTGGAACCGGGATCTATTCACAGGTCTTTCGGCTTCGTACTATGTGCACTTAACTGGGGATCTAACTCCCAGCCCCTTGCATTAATATTTTAAAGTAGCTAGAAGAATACATCTTGAGGTACATGTATACAGGATTTCATTACACAATGTCGTACAAATATCTGTTATGCCCAACAAGCTTGTATCCATAGTCTTACTGGCCACACTTGGCCACACTGAACATCCTGATGAAGGTAGCTGCCCTGTGTCTCAGGCACCTTCTCTGACCTCAACTTTCCCACACACAGACCAACTGAAACTGCTGCAAGTCTGTAAAGAACAGTCAGAAAACCATATAGATTGGACACAGTATGCTACCACCTACTTAAATCCTGTCTTTGAGCTACTCATTATAGAGCTTTCTTTGATAGACATTTAGGTCAGAAAAAAAATGTCAGCATCAATCTCTTTGATTATATTTTTCCAGCCAAATTAAAAAAATAATTATTTATAATATAGTAGGGGTATGATTCTACATCACTCTCACTATCAACTATGCTTGCCTCCACTCCCACTCAATAGTAACCACCATAGTTCACATTGTAATAGGTATGGGTTGACTTTATATATTTTTTCTCTTTCCAAGCTCATGTCTTTCAATTATCTTTTTATTAGTTATTTAATATTGATTCACAAAATTTCATATCAACGGGTGTAATTTCACATTGTTACCACCACCAGAGTTCTGAATCCCCAAACTCCCCACTATAAGCCACAGCAGTTCTCCTAAGGATTCAGACATTGGCCAACTATCATCTCTACAACTATCTGTCTACACTTGCACATAATTTACCCCTTTTCTTCCAGGTCCAGTCCTCTCTTCCCCTCCAAGCTACTCATAACACCATTACTACATCCATCTGTCCCTCTCATTTTCCTCCCCTCTCTCCAGGTGCTGATAGAGCTGGAGTTCAGAGCCCTCTACTCCTTTGCCTCCTGTCATTTCTCCTACCATACTGAATGTATGGATCAAGATTGCTTTTGGCATGCAGAAGGTAGAAGTTCTGGCTTCTGTAATTGCTTCTCCACTGGACTATCAATTCTCTGTATTCTACATCTGAGTGAAATTATCCAAGTCTTTCACTTCTATACATACTTCACTAAACATAATCACTAGATCCATTTATTTTGTCCTGAAGGACACAATAGTCTTGTTTTTTTTTAGCTGCAGAGTAGTAGTACTGTGTTGAGTATATGTCCCATAGTGATAATGTCTTCCTTTTCTCCTTTTCCTTTTCCTTCTCCTCCTCCTTCTTCTTCTGCTTCTTCTTCACTTTTTTCTCCTCCTTCTCCTTGTTCTTCTTCTCCAGAAATTATAAGACAAAGGAGTAATTTTTATTACAGGTAAAGGTTTTCCCCATAAATCTACATATTTTTCATAGTTTTTTCTGATATTTTATACTTGTAATCATAAAGATGAATAAGCATACAACAGAGAAGAATGTGGGCCATTTCAGCAAAGATGCATGCCACATGTGGAAGCAGATGCCCATATTTATTTATTTCTAAGGTGTCATCTTTACATCCTTCCTAAGCTATACCCACACTTCCATTATACTTTAGACTTAAAGAGAAAGGATGGAAAACGATCATACAGGCTAATGGACCACAGAAAAAGGCAGGAACAGCCATTCTCATCTCTGAAACAATAGACTTTAAATTAAATAAAGTAACAAAAGATAGGCAAGGACATTACATAATGATTAGAGGATCAATCAATCAAGAAGAATTAACAATTATTAACATCTGTTCACCCAATGAGGGAACATCTAAATACGTTAAACTCCTACTGAAAGAACTACAAAAATACATCAATAGCAATAATAACGGGAGATTTTAACACTGCACTCTCACACTTAGACAGATCAATGAAGCAGAAAATCAACAAAGAAACAAGAGAATTAAATGAAGAGATGGACAGACAAACCTCCTGGACATTTTCAGAGTTTTTCACCCCAAAATACTCAAATACACATTCTTTCAAATCCACACAACACATACTCGAGAATTGACCACATGTCAGGCCAAAAAGACAGCATCAAAAATTTCAAGAGCACTGAAATCATCCCAAGTATCTTCTAAGACCACAGTGGAGTAAAGCTAACATTTAATAACAAACAGAAAATTATTAAAAGACACAGAATATGGAAACTAAACAACATACTTCTTAACAGCAACTGGGTCAGAGAAACACTTAAGCAAGAAATTCAAAAGTTTCTGGAAACAAACTAAAATGAAGACACAAGCTATCAAAATATTTGGGACACAGCTAAAGCAGTACTGAGAGGAAAACTCATACCATAGAGTCACATATTAAAAAACAAGAAAAAGCCCAAATAAATTACCTTACTGCACACCTTAAAGACTTAGAGGAAGAGGAACAAAGGAACCCCAAAGCAACCAGAAAGACAGAAATCACTAAAATTAGAGCAGAAATAAACAACATTGAAAATAAGATAACCATACAAAAGATCAATGAAGTCAAATGTTGGTTCTTTGAAAAATTAAACAAGATTGACAAACCCATAGCCATACTCACTAAAAAAAAAAAAAAAAAAAAAAAAAAGGGATAAGACTCAAATTAATAGAATTGTAAATTATAGAGGAGGTATCACAATTTCTTCTTCTACTTCTAGTGTTTGCCCTTCTTCCGTAGCCAGTCAACAGCGTCAGGTTAAGCCTGATGTAAAGTTTCGAGACCTCCTTTGAATCTGGAGAGGTGGCAGTCATTGACTATGTGGGTCATTGTCTGTAGCCGCAGGGGCAGTTCAGGTCGTCTCTGGCTCCCCAGCGATGGAGCATAGCGGCGCACCAGCCATGGCCTGTTCGATAGCGATTGAGGAGGGCCCAATCATAAAGTGCTAGGTCAAAGCCGGGTTGACGCTTGCAGGGGTCTGTGATAAGGTGTTTGTTCTTTACCTCAGCTGACTGCCAACTCTGTTTCCAAGAGTCTGGAATAGAGAAGATCAGTGTAGGCGTAGGAGACCAGATTGGATGACGAGACGTCAAGCATTGAACAGGGTGGGCGAAGATATCCGCTTATATTGGCAGGATATATTGGGATGCATTGGATCAACCTTCCCGTGGTGCATCCCGTGAGTACCCATTCATTGGGGAAACTGACGATCCTTCCTAGCTTACTGAATCCACATGGATCCCAGTCACTTTCAAAGCCAGCTCCTGACAGCTTTCAAGCTGTTGGTCCTGCTCTTTGAGTCCTCCAACTTAATGTTGAGGGGCTGTCCTTTGCCAAACGCGTTCTTATTGGTATCACAACTGACATCACAGATCCATAAAATCATGCGAAACTTCTATGAAGAGCTATACGCCACCAAGCTAGAGAAACTGGAAGAAATGGAAGAATTCCTAGAACATATGCTCTTCCAAAAGTGAACCAAGAAGAACTACAAAACCTAAATGCACAAATCACAGACAAAGAAATTGAAACAGTTATTAAGAGTCTTCCCAACAGCAAAAGTCCTGGACCAGATGGTTTTACAAAATAATTCTACAAAACCTTCAGGAAACAGTTAATACCTATACTTCTAAAGCTCTTCCACAAGATTGAAGAAACAGGAATACTCACTTCCACCTTCTATGAAGCCAACATCATCCTGATACCAAAAGCAGATAGGGACATAACAAAAAAGGAAAACTATAGACCAATATCTCTGATGAACATAGATGTGAAAATATTAAACAACCAGTTACAGCAGCACATCAAAAAGATTGTTCATCACGACCAAGTTGGATTTATCCCAAGAATGCAAGGCTGGTGTAACATACGTAAGTCAATCAATGCCATTCACCACGTCAATAAAAGCAAAAGCAAAAAACACATGATTATCTCAATATATGCAGAGAAATCCTTTGACAAAATCCAACACCCATTCATGCTCAAAACACTAAAAAAAATGGGAATAGATGAGAAATTCCTCAAGATATTGGAATCCATATATAGCAAACCTACAGCCAACATCATACTCAATGGACAGAAGCTGAAAGCATTCCCCCTAAGATCAGGGACTAAACAAGGCTATCCACTGTCACTATTACTCTTCAACATAGTATTGGAAGTTCTTGCCATATCAATCAGGCAAGAGAAAGAAAAGAAAGGAATACAGATTGGAAGGGAAGAAGTCACGCTCTCACTATTTGCAGATGATATGATAGTATACATAGAAAAACCTAAAGAATCCAGCAGAAAACTACTGGAAGTTACTAGGCAATATAGCAAGATGTCAGGCTACAAAAACTATGTACAAAAATCAGTGACATTTCTCTATGCAAACACTAAATCTGAAGAATAAGATATCCAGATATCACTCCCATTAGTTGGTGCAGCAAAATCAATAACATACCTAGGAATAAAATTGACCATAGAAGTGAAAGACTTGTATACTGAAAACTATGAGTCACTATTAAAGGAAATAGAAATTGATACCAAGAAATGGAAAGATATCCTATGCTCATGGATTGGAAGAATAAATATCATCAAAATGAATATTCTCCCCAGAGCCATATACAAATATACAAATAACACGATACCCATCAAAGCTCCACCAAGCTTCTTTAAGAGAATAGAACAAAAACTACAATCATTTATCTGGAACCAGAAAACACCTAGAATTGCCAAAACAATCTTGAGGAAAAGAAACAGAAATGGAGGCATCACACTCCCAGATCTCAAACTATTTTATAAGGCCATCATAGTCAAAATAGCCTGGTACTGGAACAAAAATAGACACACAGACCACTGGAACAGAATTGAAAGCCCAGAACTAAAGCCCCATACCTATGGACATCTAATCTAATCTATTAAATGGAGGAAAGAGGCTCTCTTCAATAAATGGTGCTGGTAAAACTGGATTGTAATATGCAGAAGAATGAAACTGAACCACCTTATGTCACCAGAAACAAAAATAAACTCCAAATGGATCAAGGGCCTGGATGTTAGACCAGAAACTATTAAATACTTAGAGGAAAATATTGGTGGAATACTTTCCCACCTAAACCTCAAGGACATCTTTAATGAAACAAGCCCAACTGCAAGGAAGACTAAAGCAGAAAGAAATCAGTGGTTCTATATCAAATTGAAAAGCTTCTGCACAGCCAAAAAAACTATTAAACAAACAAAGAGACCCCTCACAGAATGGGAGAAGATCTTTGCATGCCATACATAGACAAGAGACTAATCACCAAAAGAGCCCAGCAAACTTAACACCAAAATAACAAATGACCCCATTCAAAAATGGGCAGAGGATATGAACAAAACATTCACTACAGAGGAGATCCAAAAGGCTAACAAACATATGAAAAATTGCTCCAGGTCGTTGATTGTCAGAGAAATGCAAATAAAGACAACATTGAGATATCACCTCACCCCTGTGAGAATGTCATACAACAAAAAGGACAGCAGCAACAAATGCTGGAGTTGCTGTGGGGACAGAGGAACCCTTTTGCACTGCTGGTGGGAAAGTAAATTGGTCCAGCCTCTGTGGAGAGCAGTCTAGAGAACTCTCACAAGCCTAGACATAGACCTTCCATATGACCCAGTAATTCCTCTCCTGGGGATATACCGCAAGGACCCCCTAACACCCAACCAAAAAGATATGTGCACACCTATGTTCATAGCAGCACAATTCATAATAGCTAAAACCTGGAATCAACCCAGGTGCCAACAACAGATGAGTGGCTGAGAAAGCTGTGGTATATATACACAATGGAATATTACACAGCTGTTAAAAACAACAAACCCTTCTTCTCTGACCCTTTGTGGATGGAGCTAGAAGAAATTATGTTAAGTGAGCTAAGTCAGAAAGATTCTTCTTCTAGCGTTTGCCTTTCTTCCGTAGCCAGTCAACAGCATCAGGCTGAGCCTGATGTAAAGTTTCGAGACCTCCTTTGAATCTGGAGAGGTGGCAGTCGTTGACTATATGGGTCATAGTCTGTCTGTAGCCGCAGGGGCAGTTTGGATCGTCTCTGGCTCCCCAGCGATGGAACATAGTGGCGCACCGGCCATGGCCTGTTCGATAGCGATTGAGGAGAGCCCAATCATAACGTGCTAGGTCAAAGCCGGGTTGACACTTGCAGGGGTCTTTGATGAGGTGTTTGTTCTTTACCTCAGCTGACTGCCAGCTCTGTTTCCAAGAGACTGGAACAGAGAAGTTCAGTGTAGGTGTAGGGGACCAGATTGGGTGACGAGACATCAAGCGTTGAACAGGGTGGGCGCTGATATCCATGTATATTGGCAGGTCCGGTCGAGCGTAGACGTGGGAAATGAACTTAGATGATGCCGCATCCCGACGAATATCTGGCGGGGTGATGTCGCTAAGAACTGGCAGCCATGGAACTGGGGTGGAATGAATGGTTCCAGAAATTATCCTCATGGAGGAATATAATTTGGAATCGACCAAGTGTACATGGGGGCTACGGAACCATACTGGGGCACAGTATTCTGCAATGGAATAGCATAATGCCAGAGATGATGATCGTAGTGTGGAAGCACTCGCACCCCATGAGGAGCTGGCCAGTCTTGCAATGATGTTATTCCTCGCGCCCACCTTTGCTGCAGTTTTTATGAGATGTTTGTGAAATGACAGAGTGCGATTGAGAGTAACGCCAAGATAGACTGGCTGGGCTTCATGCCGGATTCTCGTACCTCCAAGCTGCACATTAAGCTCACGCGAGGCCGAGGCATGGTGGAGATGGAAAACAGATGATACCGTTTTTGCAGTGCTAGGGATTAGTCGCCATTTTTTACAGTAATCAGATATCAGAGACATGTCTTTAGTGAGTGTTTCCTCGAGGATGTCGAACTTTGATGGGATGCATTGGATCGACCTTCCCGTGGTGCATCTCGTGAGTACCCATTCATTGGGGAAACTGATGATCCTTCCTAGCCGACTGAATCCACATGGATCCCAGTAACTTTCAAAGCCAGCAACAAGCAGCTCCTGACAGCTTCAAGCTGTTGGTCCTGCTCTTCGAGTCCTCCAACTTAATGTTAAGGGGCTGTCCTTTGCCAAACGCGTTCTTATTGGTCAACTGGCGATTCAGCATCAGGCAGATGTTATCTGCCTACAAGAAACACACATAGCAGTCGATGAAACTGCTCGATTCACCATCAGTGGATTCAATTTAATATACTATAATCTCCATCCTAAACATGGCCGAGCCATCTACACCAAATCGTGTTTTACCATACAGCCTCTTCGACCTTCTACAACTCCATTACTATTGGAACTATTCAGCTCGTCAACGTATATAAGCCTCCCAGTGCCTCATGGGATAACAAGGTCCTGCCTAGCCCAAATCACCCAGCCATTTACGTTGGAGACTTTAATAGTCATCACCAAGACTGGGGATATTCCTCCACTCGTGCTGACGGCTCTATCTTAGCCGACTGGGCTTCAGCGAATGACCTCTCCCTATTATATGATCCCAAACAGCCAGTCTATTTTCACAGTGCTAGATGGATAAAGACTTGTCACCCGACCTGTGCTGGATTAGCACAGTCAATGGCCAAGCCTTTCCTGCTATGAGACAAGTTCTCAAGATCTTCCCGCACAGTCATCACCGCCCAGCTATCATCCACATTGGTCTCCAGCTCCCACTGATTCTGTGCTCGGAGAAACTAAGATGGAACTTTCGGAAAGCAAACCGGCGTCTATTCAGTGATCTTACCAACAAATCTATTCCTGAAATTCCAATTAACTCTATCCCCTCTGAAGATTCCTACAGGCGCTTCCGCCAAGCCATCTTCAAAGCAGCTTCCCAAGCCATTCCTCGTGGGAGACGTGCTAACTATATGCCTTGTCTTGATGCTGAATGCGAGCAACTACTAAAGCAGTATGATAAGTCTGGCGACCCAGTTATGGCTGACCATCTCATTGCCTCCCTGGATGCAGCACGCCAAGCCTGCTGGCAACAACTCACAGAAAGTCTGAACTTCACCCACTCAAGTAGGAAGGCCTGGAAGCTTCTTCACAGACTGGGTGCCAGTAGCCAACCCCCTCCCGTCTCCCATCCTCCTGTATCTCCAAACTCAGTGGCCAGTCACCTAACTCAAGTTGGACGTGCTAAGATCGACCCAGTCTGGAAAAGAGAAATTTCCCATGAGTGGTCATCCCACTTCCGGTTATCTTGTCCATCTCCAAAAATCTCTCCCTTTACACTGTCTGAACTGGAAGACGCTTTGAAGAGGGTTAAACCGGGAACAGATGCTGGCTATGATAACATCACCCCAGAACTCATTCTTAACCTGGGCCCCACGGCAAAGAAGTGGCTCGCTTCATTCCTGTCCCACATCTTGGAATCTGAGTCTATGCCCAAAGTTTGGCGTCGTGCGAAGATTATAGCAGTTTTGAAACCAAAGAAAGACCCAACACTGGCCGCCAGCTATAGACCAATTTCTCTCCTCTCCGTGTGTTACAAACTCCTTGAGAGGCTGCTTCTGTCACGTATTTCTCATCTTACAGAGAAATTCCTATCACCCGCCCAGGCTGGTTTCTGCCCAGGAAGATCTACCTGTGAACAAGCCCTGGCCCTCTCAACTTACATTGAAAATGGATTCCAGAAGAATTTAAAGATGGGTGCTATCTTTGTTGATCTCACAGCAGCCTATGACACGGTCTGCCACCGTGGTCTCCTGGTCAAGATCTCAAGATGCCTGCCTCCATGGGTGGCCAACACTATATCGTTTCTTCTCCAAAACAGAAGATTCCGGGTACATCTGGGTGACAAGTCTAGCAGATGGAGACTTGTCTCAAGTGGCCTCCCCCAGGGCTCTGTTCTGGGTCCAACGCTATTTAATATTTACATCAATGACCTCCCAGAAACTTCTTCAAGGAAGTTCATCTACGCCGATGACATCTGCTGTGCAACTCAGGCATCAAAGTTCAACATCCTCGAGGAAACACTCACTAAAGACATGTCAGAAAGATAAAGACGAGTATTGGATGATCCCAATCATAAACAGAAGTTGAGAAAGAAGAACAGAAAGGGAAATTCAAAGCAGGGGTTGACTGAATTTGCAGTAGGGCACCAAAGAAAAAACCCTGGGTGGAGGGTGAGGGTGAATGTTCAGCTTCATGAGGTGGGGAGGGGCTGGGGAGAGGGGATGGGACACAGTCTTTTGTTGGTGAGAATGGTGTTTATGTACACTTCTATCAATTTTCAATCATATAAATAACTATTTAATTAATAGGAGAGTGGAAAAATTGAATATCTCTTTTAAAAAATAGTGAGAGTTTGGCTTCTCTTCCAGTCTGTATCCCTTTAAATTCTTTTAAAATATATATATACATATATATATTTAGTTATATTTATTTATTATTGGATATGGATAGCCAGAAATTGAGAGGAAAGGGGAGACAGAGAAGGAGAAAGGCAGAGAGGCATGTTCAGCCCTGCTTCAACACTCATAAAGCTTTCTCCCTGAAGGTGGGGGCTGGGGACTTGAAGCCGGGTCCTTGAGCATTGTAACTAGTGCACTCAACCAGGTGTGCCACCACCCAGCCTCTCAATTTCTTTTTTCTTAACTGATTACTATGTTGAAAAGTTCCAATACTATGTTGATAGTAATGGTGACAGTGGGCAGCTCTGTGTAGTACCTGATCTGAGTGGGAATGCATTCATTTTCTCACCATTGTGTATGATGTTGGCTGTAGTTTTGCTGTATATGAACATGACTGTCTTAAGTAATTTTAGATCTATTCACATTTTTTATACTTTCTGATTATGAACAGATACTGGATTTTTCCAAAGGCTTTCTCTATCTATTGAGATAATCATGTGATTTTTGGTTTTTCTTTTAATGATGTGGTGGATCACACTGATTGATTTACATATATTGAACCAGCCTTGCATTCCTGGGATAAATTTCATTGGGTCATGATAAATAATCTTTTTAATATATGAATTTAATTTATTTACTCTCATCTGTGGTTTCTCCATTTCTGTGAGTATTGTCCTCAAGAGCTTTACTCACTGCTTTGATTAATGTGTTAATTAATAATTGGGTACTTTCCTTATTCTACTTGCTTCTACTTTGTTGGGATTTTTTTTCTGGGCTTCTTCCCTACCTAATTGCTACAGTGTTTTTCTTTGGTTTTCTTTTGCTTTGTCTTTTTGTTTTTGTTTTCTATCATTACATTTGGTATATTTTGTAATTTGTACCTGTTGTGGCTATTGCTGTTCAGGTATGGTGTCTGGTGGAGGTAGGTCTTTTGGTTTTTGGACTCCTGAAACCTGTCACCTTTTTGCCTCTATCAGGAGTTGCTAGAGCTGTTGTTCATTATTGTTATTATTATTATTATTGTTTTATTTATAAAAAGGAAACACTGACAAAAAACATAGGATGAGAGGGGTACAACTCCAAACAATTCCCACCACCAGAACTCCTTACCCCTTCTCTTGATAGCTTTCCTATTCTTTAACCCTCTGGGAGTATGGACCCAAGGTAATTGTGGGATGCAGAAGGTGGAAAGTCTGGCTTCTGTAATTGCTTCCCCAATGAACATGGGTGTTGACAGGTCGATCCATACTCCCAGCATGCCTCTCTTTTTCCATAGTGGGGTGGGGTTCCGGGGAATCAGAGCTACAGGACACATTGGTGGGGTTGTCTGTCCAGGGAAGTCTGGTTGGCATCATTCTAGCATCTGGAACCTGATGCATGAAAAGAGAGTTAACACATAAAGCCAACCAAATTGTTGAATAATCATGAACCTAAAGGCTGGAATAGTGCAAATGAAGAGTTGGGGGTGTCTCCATTCTGTAGAAAGCTAGTAGGCATATTTTAGTTATATTACAAAGGGCCTGTAGCTATAATAGTTTTTTTTCCCCCTGAGTTTGAAATCTAAAATGAAGGTGGATCCTAGTTATTGTCTGGGGAGACAATGTCATGGCTAGAAAAATGACCAGAAAGCTGGATCACGGAAGAGAGTAGATCCCTAATATGGGAAAGGTATATATATATTTTTTACTGTAAACCCCATCAATGCTGTTGTTCTAATGGTGACACTACTATCACTCCCTTTGAAAGATGGGCCTCTTTCAAAGAAGAAGGACCTCTTATGTTCAAATTGGAGGATTAGATGACAGAAACAGCTACATAATGAAACAATACAACCAACCAAACAAACAAAAAAGGCAAAACCAAACATCAAAAAAAAAAAAAAAAAGCTACAGTAAAAAAAAAAAAAAAAGCTACAGTAAAAAACAGCAATATAAAATGAACAAAACAGAAAAAGGGGAGGTGGGTAGCCAACCACAGCCAATAGAAAGATTATAGACAGAGAACCACAGAAGGAATTACCAAATAACAGAACACATATATTCCCATGGTTGGGGGAGGGTCTTGGTTTGGTGAAGTTTGTCTGATTATTTCAGTGATCAGACCTATCAGTTTGTCAGTTTCCTTAGCTGTAGCTGAGATCCAGTCAATCAAGGTCATATGTATCCCTTCTACATTTTGGTCTCCTTCTCTCTGGCTGCTCCTGTTTCCCAGATAATCTACTTCTTGCCTGGGGGATGATTTTGGAGATATAATGAGAGACTTACATCTTAGCTCTTCTCAGCAACTTTTTGCCAATACATAAATGGCTTATAATATTCTACTGTGGCTTCTCTTTGCCCCTCCTCTGTAGACTCTCTCCAACTGGCCTGGAAACCCTGCCTCCATTTAGACATGCCAGGACCTGAAGAGATTTTTTCGTAGAGAGTCAGGCTAGGTGAATACAGTCATCTTGACTTTTCCCTCATGACATATTCTTGGAAATACCTTTGATTATTGTAGGATGCAGAGATTTCTCTCACCATATCACCATAATCTATATAATGTCAGTGTATCTTCAACCCCACAAATGCTCATACCACCAGAGTTTCTTTATGTAGTAGGTAGAAGTAACATGATGGTAAATATCACTTTTTAGTAGGTACCATCCTTCTGGGCTAGTGTGAGGGTGCCTCTTCCTGAGCACATACTCTCTGGGTTGGAGAGAAGTTGTCTGGAGCCAGTGTGGGCTGCTACTCACTCAGAGACGGGAGGGAGATGATTCAGGAAACAAACACGTGGCATGAGGTAATGAAATGGGTTTTAACTGGTGGGATTAATGTTAACCTGCAGGCAGGGAGGGTCTCAAGGTAGAAAGAAGATAGATCAAAGGAATGGAATGGGTGGGGATCTTTCAGGCAAAATAATGATTACGTAAATAGGCCATAGTATCAGGAATGCAGGGTGGAGCAGAGGGAGCTGGCTTAACTATTTCCTGACACCATTCAATGCAGTACCTGTTGACTGTGTATGAAGTACTAAAAGTACTTTATGTTTGCAGTTTTATATTTGTAAAGATGGTCCCTGAGATCTAATATGGGTTCAATAATTAACCAGAAGAAGTAACAGAACTCAGCAGTTTTTTTTTTTTTATTGTAGATTATCATAGAAAAAAGATATAAATTGAAACCACACATAGGAAAGTCACTAAGGTTAAGGTCAAATAAAGTTCCAGGGAAAAGTTTCCAATGTTATTCTTCCACAGAATTATATAGAAAAAACATTCTTTCCGAGGAAAGGTGTGTATGGCATTGTACACACAATATTGCTAATTGAGGACATTCACTCAAATGTTAGTATCAAAAAAATTGTGTGTGGAGATTTATAGTTTAAAGTAAACAGTAAATATAGATGTTTGTACATGTGTACAATTTCTCAGTTTTCTGCAAAACACTTTCACCATCAGCTTTGGTCCTCTTTCACCATCTTATACCAGACCAGGACCTGTAAGTTCCCTTCTCCACATTGTCCTTTATTTTGGTTCAATACACCAAAACCAGTTCAAGTTCTATTTTGTGTTTCTCCTTTCTGTTCTTATTTCTCAACTTCTGTCCATGAGAGAGATAATCACATATTCAGCCTTCTCTTTCTGGCTTATCTCACTTAACATGATTCAAGCTCTATCCAAGATGTGAAGAATGTGACTTCATCATTCTTAATATATAAGTAGTATTCCACTGTGTATATATACCACAATTTTCTCAGCCAATTATCTACTTTTGGACATCTAGGTTGTTTCCAGGCTTGCTTTAGCTATTACAAATTAAACCGCTATAAACATAGGTGTACATAGATCTTTTGGGATGGGCATGTTTGGTTCCTTGGGATATATCCCCAGATGAACTGACAAGTTACTGACTTTGTGAGAGTTCCCCAGATTGTTCTCTATAGAGGTTGGACCAATTTACATTGCCACCATCAGTGCAGGAAGATTAGTAGCAATTTTTTAAAATCAGAGATTGGTTGCATACACATAGTCTCCAGCCCTTTCAGAAAGTTACATAGATACCTTGTGACTTAAGAAATCAACCATGAGTTATATTGTCAGCAGGCACTGTCTGGTATGGTCCATGGATCCATTGTGTATACTAAAGGTTTAGAGTTTCCCTCCAAGGAGCTACATGAAAAGGCCAAATCTTTCTCTAGAAGAGGTTAACCCTTTAATTCTCAATGCTTTAACTGTAATTTTCAGATAAAAGGCAAAGTTTCATGTAAGGTCCTGTCATACATTAAAATTCCTTCTATAAAGCTAGAGGAATCTGAACATCTTCATCTTCAGAGTTCTTCTTAGCACATAAGGAGGTTCTTCAGCTAAATTCATCAAATTACTGTCTTAGATGAATATCTCTACTTACAATTTCATTGGAGAAAAAAATACTTCTGTAGTTTAAAATTATACAATCTGACATATAATATCTGGTACCAAAATATGTTCAGTAGGCTTATATTACTGATTGTAATAAAACCAGGAACATAACAGAACCCAAAGGTCCTAAACCAGCCTATGCCTTCAACATCTCAAAAAAAAAGAAAAGAATAATCCCCATAACAAAGATGACTAACATGCTTATCCCATGCCTAACACTAAACACAATTAATTGGATGCAAAGGACCTGAGCTTGGGAAACTTTTGGTATTATCAATACCTGAACAGACAGTGAGAATAGAAGTGTGTGTGTGTGTGTGTGTGTGTGTGTGTGTGTGTGTGTGTGTATAACATTGGACCAATATTTCCTAAAGAAAAAATACAAATAATTACCACTAATAAAAGGCAGTGGTTATTCAGAGGAAGTGACACTTTTATCTACATCTTATATCCTTCTGCAAAGGAAATTCACCACAAACTTTTTCCCTACTACTCGTAACTGACAAATGCACATAATCTCCAAGTGACTAATCTTTTTCCTATTTCAGTCTCCTTTAACTCAACCCCACAATATGATTTAAGCCTTTCCAGTGTTTTTTTTTCTGATCTCTTATCACCTCTGCCTCTTAGAATGTTATAACTTTGTTATTACTGATTTCCAATTACATTTGTTTCAGTTGATATTTTTCAAGGAATTCATCACAAGCTACATTTAGCTTACCTTGGACCATCTACCTTCTCAAAAATACTATTTTTTCATAATTCTTATTCATAAAAATCAACCTGTGAATTCCAAGTATTTTAATTAAATAGCTGAATATGTGAACAGAACTATTAAGTGAAGTAGCAGGCTGTCAAATGTGGAGCATTATTTGCCATTGGCAATTCATAATCTTCTTTCAGAAAGCCAACATTCTTTTACTCAATAAATATTTACTGAAGGTTCATTTAATTTAAATGTAACTCTGAATATTAGAATATAGTAGAGGTATAATCATGGCAGACAGTCTGTACTCTTATAAAACTTACCTTCTCATTGATGAACTTCAACATAAAATAAAAGGATGTCAGAAAAAATAATTCTCACTGAAACCTACAAAATAGAGTGATAGAATAGTGACTGAGAGATATAAAAGATAGAATAAATCTGACATTAAGAACATCTCATTTGGTACAAATTTAGCCTGTAACCATAATTGATGAAAAAACAAGAATGGATACTACAAGTCCAGGGAACACACTACTTAAAGCAAAGTCAGCAGCAAATTTAAGGATTTTTTTGTTTGTTTGTTTGTTTTTTAATTGGAAAGTGGATAGACCGGGAGAAGGAGAAGTTCGTATATCTTGAATATGTATGCAAAGATAATGATAAAATGCATAAGACTAGAAAAGTAGACAAAGACTGCTCAGTTAGAATTTTGTAAATAATGAATAGTAGTTTGAATTTTATCCTAGGTACAAAAGGAAATAAAAAAGTTTAATACTACAGTTTTCTGTCATTAACTTTTCATTTTAAAAATAACAATGCTATGTGGAGAATATCATGATGGGAAACAGTGGAAATAGATGACTAGTTGAAAATCAATGGCGATAATTTATTTACATGACTTAAACTGGCATAACAGCAGTGATGATGAAGGGGGAGATTATGTTTAATTATGTGTCTACAATAATAATAACTATTGGATGGACATGAAGGGTGAGGGTAAGGGGGAATGGAAATGACCTAGAGTTTTAGAGCTAGAGCAACGGAATAGGAGGTGACAAGATTAGCTGAGATGGAAAGAAAAAGACAAAAAATAGGTTAAAAAAAAAGAGAGAGAATAGCAATAGTTTCTGTGGTTTTGTTTGTTTCCGTTGTTTTTCTTTATAAATTTGAAGTGTGAATGAGGTACTAACGAGGGTATCAACAGACACAAGTGTTAAAATTGGAATCAAGAGAAGAGTTATAAATTGAAGAATTATCAAGATAAACTAACATTTAATGATGTAGAACTGGGGGGAAAATAACCTAGGTTGTTGATAAATGGAGTAAATCAACTAAGTGAGACCATGAATTGTATTTATATTAAGGGCAGTGAATTTTATATCCATATATTCTTGTCCTCTCTAAGTGTTTATTGAGATAATTGGTTCACAATCATAAGTTAACTCTCCAGGGTTAAAAATGTAATTGAGGCCATATTCTAGAGCAAAGTTATAGTGGATACTCACAGCAAACCTGTGATTTTAGCTTTATTAATAGTCTCCTCTAGCCAACTGGCTAAGCTAAGGTCAAGTTATGTGAGAGAATATCTGTCCTATTGAGCTTTTTAATGTTCAAAGTGCAACAGAAGAACAGTTTATTAGACAGAATTTTCAACTGAACAAAGACAAAAAATATTTATTTCAAAGTATAGAGATATCTACACTGAATGA
The DNA here is from genome assembly GCF_950295315.1 of Erinaceus europaeus. Lineage (NCBI taxonomy): Eukaryota > Metazoa > Chordata > Mammalia > Eulipotyphla > Erinaceidae > Erinaceus > Erinaceus europaeus. Next base: position 77,341,778 of record NC_080164.1, on the reverse strand, counting down.
ACCTGAATCTACAAAACTGAATAGTTTATTTCAGACTAAGCTGAATTTAAAAGGTTTAAGTCAGTCCGAAGGTTCATCGGAATTCTAAAAAAGGGTTGACATTATACACCTGGCATCACAATCTGAAGGGAAACATGTAAAGGTGATACCGGTTGCAATGATTTAGCTGAGCTCAGCAGATATAGTATCAAATGGCATGGATCGAGAGAAGCATGAAGGAAAACAAGCTAATTCCCATAGGTTCCAGGACTGGGAGAAATACGGCAATTATAGAAAATGGGGAAGGTTCCTTCTGTCTTAAGAAGGAAATAGTTATTATTGTAACCAAGTTATTTGGGAATTTGGTTTAATTTGAAAATCCTATTGTTAGGATTTTCTGTATCATATAAGACCTCACCATGATTTTTGCCATTTAGTGCTACTTACATATACCTGTCTCTTATATAGTGACACAACCAATTGTTTCTGGTCTCCCTGGTATAAGAGTATAGGTGATTTAATACTTCAAACAAATAGTCATTTTTAGAAATGTATTAACAATTTAGGTCCACTGTTAAAATTCAATCAGGTTACCAAATGAAATCTTAAGTGCTTAGCTTAGAGAAATATATACTCAGAACTGGGGTCTATGCATCAAAAAGCTGGAGAATTTCAATCTATTTCCCTCCTCTCATGTTGATTAAATTATGATTTATAAGATTATAAATTAATAGGAATAGAGATTACCACAATTCCTGCCATCAAAAATCTACCTTCATCTTCCACCCAGAGTTTTTTACTTTGGTGCAATACTCCAAATTCATTCAAATTCTGCTTTGCTTTTCCCTGTCTGTTCTTCTTTCTCAAATTCTGTTCATGAGTGGGATCATCCCATACTCATCATCTTTCTTTTCCTAACTTGCCTCACTACTCAGATCAACAAATTATGTTAATTATTCCTTCTAGCTCTACCCAAGATAGGTCAGAGAAGGTAGATTCATTATTCTTAATAGCTGAGTATTTTGGTAAGAATGTTCCTAGCTCAAACAACTCCTCAATTCCATAATGGGTGGTGCACTTACTAACAAAACCATAGAACCTATATATATAGACTAAGTCCCACGAGACAAAACACTTGTGCACATATATCCATAAGTCAAGAGACAGTATATACCTTAATGTAAACATGCATAGTAGTTTTCAGTGACTCAATACTTGTAGTAAGTAGCAATACCTTAAAAAGACAGTTTTTATTAGGTACCATAAAGTACTTAATCAATTATATTCTACTTAGACCTAGAAACCTTCCTCACCTACTCCCTATTTCACTTCCCCCAATAATTCTAAGGCTAACCTTGTCAGATAATGGAAGTACTACAAAAGCTGGATAAGGGCAAGAGACTGGCATACTTGAATGATGCACCTTTTGGTCACTACCTGGCCATCCTATCATCCAGGGCTAGGAATCCTGGGATTCCCACATAGATATATCCTAGACATCTAATAAATCCTTCTCTCCACTAAAACTGGTTATCTCCATCAGGAACAACACAGTGAACCCTCTTGTGGGTCTCTACAGGACCTTGCCATCATTGTAGGTAAACATTGGTAGGGACTGCCCCATACTTCAAGGGAGATTAGGTCAATATATTCTTCCACTCGAGGAAGATAGATCCTGAAATTAGTGCAGCCTAGAATGTACCTAGCTATGACCACAGAACCTGAGCTCAGACCAATAGGGATGAAGAGGTTACATAGGCTCCTGTGATTAATATGGATGGGCCCCAGATCAAATCGATGGGATTTATAGTTAACAATATTTATATACTTTTCCCATATTTGAGAGCTACTCCCTGCTTTGATGTAGCTTTCTAGTACTAGCTCCAACTCTAACACCATCTCCCCATACAATACCTTTAGCCCACCTGCATGTTAGCTGTTGGGTTCAAGCAAAAATTAATAACGTCATGGATCCCTTGGAATATACTTAAAATAGGCCTTATAGGTCTCCTTTTCCAAAATGGAGACCCCAAATCTCATCTGCTATAGTCTTACCTTTAGATTATTGATTACTAAACAATTTTTTCTGCTTTATATCTTAATGCTTTTCAGTCACCAAGCTCCAGATGCTACCATGACGCCAACCTGACTTCCCTAGTCAGATGACCTTACCAATGTACAATGGACCCCCGCCTCCCCAGAGGAAAGATAGAAACAGGCTGGGAGTATGGACTGAACTGCCAATGCCCATGTCCAGTGGAGAAGTAATTACAGAAGCCAGACCTTCCACCTCCTGCACCCCATAATGATCCTAGGTCTATGCTCATAGAGGGAAAAAAAGAACAGGAAAGCTTCTAGTGGAGGGGATGGAACATGGAACTCTTGATGGTGGGAATTGTGTGGAATTGTATCCCTCTTATACTATGGTCTTGTCAATCATTATTAAATCAATACTTTTTTTTTTAAAAAAAAGGTCCTAGTTATTGTCTAGGGGGATGATGTCATAACTGGAAAAAGGACTAAAAAGCTGGATCACGGAGGAGAGTAACTCCCAAATATGGGAAAGGTGTATAACTATTGTTTACTATAAACCACACTGATTTGATCTGAGGCTCATATTCAGCTTAGGAGCATATATGACCTCTGCATCCCTATAGATCTGAGTTCACATTCTGTGGTCACAAGTAGGAACATTCCAAGCTGGGCCCATCTTCCTCAGGACCCATTTTCCTCAGGTGTAGCATAGAGTATGTTGCCCATCCTCCCTTTAGAGGATGGAACATTCTTTACTATTATTCATCCAAGTTGAAGGCAAGGTCCTATGGGGGCCCACAAAGGGATCTATTGTGTTGTTCCTGATAGAGATGACCGGTAACAATGGAGAGAGGAATTTATTTGAGATCTAGGTCCATCATGTCTCTTTGGGAATCTCAGGACTCCCAAAGGAATAGGGCCGGAGCTGATGGGGTGGCCTGATAGTGACTAAAGAGTCATTGTTAAAGTATGCCAGTCTCTTGCCCTTATTCAGCTTTTGCAGTCCTTGCTTTGCTAAGGTTAGCTTTGGAGTGAGTAAGAGAACTATAATGGAAGTAAGTGAGGAGGGTATCTAAATAGACACTATTTCGTTATTAACTTTATACTGACTCACTGCATATCAGATTTCAGATTTCAGGCTCGGGGAAAAAAAAAACTAGTATAGCCACAGGCCCTTTGCAATATAACTAAAATATGCCTACTAGCTATCTACAAAACAGAGACACCCCCCACCAAGTCTTCATCTGTACTACTCCAGCCTTTAGATTCATGATTAGTCAACAATTTGTTTGTCTTTAGATGTTAACTCTCTTTTCAGCCACCAGGTTCCAGATGCTAGCATGATGCCAACCAGAATTCCCTGGACAGACAACCCACCAATGTGTCCTGCAGCTCTGATTCCCCAGAACCCCACCCCACTAGAGAAAGAGAGAGGGAGGCTGGGAGTATGGATTGACCTGTCAATGCCCATGTTCATCGGGGAAGCAATTACAGAAGCTAGACCTTCCACCTTCTGAATACCACAATGACCATTGATCCATACTCCCAGAGGGATAAAGAATAGGAAAGCTATCAGGGTAAGGGATGATACATGGAGTTCTGATGGTGGGAATTGTGTGGAGTTGTAGCTCTCTTATCCTATGGATTTTGTCAGTGTTTCCTTTTTATAAATAAAATAAAATTAAAATTAAATAAATAGGTCCTACCTTATAACCCAGCAATCCCTCTCCTAAGGATTTACCCAGGGAAATCAAAAACACCTATACAAAAGTATCAGTACACACTAATATTTATGGCAGCAGACTTTGTAATACCCAACCATGGGAGCAACCCAAATACCCAACAACAGATGAATGGCTAAGAAAGTTGCCGTAAATACACAATGGAGTATGACACAACTGTGAAAAAAGACAAGGTCAACTCCTTTGAAATATTGTGGTCATAATTCAAAAGCATCATGCCGAATGAGACAAACCAGAAAGAGAAAGACCAATACTGAATTATCTCACTTATAGTTGAAACTTCAGAAATAAAGACAGTCATCAGAAAGGATAGTAACAACAAATGCTGGAGAGGTGCAGGGGTAATGAAACCTTTTGCACTGTTAGTGGGAATATAAATTGGCCCAATCCCTGTGGAGAGATGTCTGGAAAACTCTCAAAAGGCTAGAAGTGGACCTCCCCTATGACTCAGCAATTCCTCTCCTGGGGCTATATCCTAAGGAACCAAACACATCCATCCAAAAAGATTTGTATATACCTATGTTCATAGCAACCCAATTTGTAACTTAAAATACGTAAGCAACCTAGGTGTCCAACAACAGATGAGTAGCTAAGGAATATGTAGTTTATATACACAATGAAATACTACTGAGCTATTAAGAATGATGAATTCACTCAACTTCTTTATTCATCTTGGATGGAACTTGAAGGAATCATGTTAAGTAAGATAAGCCAGAAAGAGAAGAATATGGGGTTATCTCATTAATGAACAGAAATTGAGAAATAAGAACATAAGGGAAACACAGAGTAGAACTTAGAATGGGTTTGGTATACAGCACCAAAGTTAAAGAACTCAGCGTGGGTGGAGGGATAGTTTTCAGGTTATGGTGCTTGGTACTGGAGGAGACCTAGGCTGGGGGTGAGAGTATTTTGCAGAAAACTGAGAAATTTTACACACTTATCAAAAACTGTATTTACTGTAAGCCGTTGATCCTCCAATAAAAACATTGAAGATAAAATAATTTTTAAAAAAAGAACAGTAATGAAAAAAACATAAGATGAAACTTCGAAAAGGCATGGCATATGGTATCGAAGCAAAGGACTCTGGGAGAGGAACAAAAGGGATAGGATGAATGAACAATGGGGTCATAAGACGTTACCCATGATCAGTGTTTATGTTTATGAGACAACTAAGCCATAATTCTCAACTAAAATTGAGATTTGTGAGAAGCTATAATAAGTAGCATCTGCCTTGTATCTTCCAAATTTAGAACCTATTGAATGATAGAAACAAGAATGAGTAGAGAGATTTTATCTTGAAACTCTACCATTACTAAACATGTGTCAAGATAAATATTTCTTGATCTTATACTGATAAGAAAAACATGGTAAATTTATGGGATACAATAAAAATAGAACAGGTAGGTAATAAAATATGTACTTAAATGACCACAATAGTGCTTAGGATTATAGATTATGCTGTGGGGAGATACATATAATATATGTAAAATATAAAGATATGGAGTAAAATGCATCTAGTGACCAGGATTGAACACTGAGCATTCCAAGGTCAGTGGTTCACATAGAACATGGTGTGAGTGGTTCCCTTGACATTATAAATGTGAATATGGGCAGAGACAGTGAAAAAGAACACCCTGAACATGGGACCTGAAAGAAGAGAGAATGCTTCTTTCTGTATAGGTTAAAAAAGGGTATATTGAAAAGGTAAAATTTCAACTGATTCTTGAGCATGGACATTTTCTATAGTAGAAAAAAAGAAAAAGTAAGAGGTCTCTGGATGAAGAGATGGAAAAAACAAAGTAGTTGAGGCATGAGAGAACATACGGTTTATAACAGGTAAAATAAGTTTTTTTAAGTGTCCAGAGGCGATTGGAATAAGTGTAATAGAAGTTTAAAGAAAATAAAATAGATAATAAATAGAAAGTAAGGTTTTTGTTCACTGGGGAGCTTGTGTGTGATATGCCAAGAGTGCAAACTATCCTATAGGAGCAGGAATGATGATGATAGGATTTCAACTAATATAGGGACTGGCATATCCAAAAAGCAGGCTACCTTGGTTTAAATTAATCTGTTAGAAGAAAGGACCTTCATTATTAGACATTTAAGTTTATCTGAAGGTTAAACCTCTGTTAAAAGAGTCAAGATCCCACAGAGTGAATGAAGTCTTAAAAGTCATTAAATTCAACCTCATCTCAACCGTATCCTACATACCAATATACAGTCACTCGCACTAACATAAACATATAAATGTAAAATTATCATTCATCCTTTAGAGTTAATTAAGGTTCTTGAGTTTTTTCCACACAATTTTCACTTTTCTTATCTTGTAAACATAATTGGACATATGGGAAAGACAGTTGCTAGGCATAAATATGTGAGGGAGGTGAGAATTTTCTCTCAACCCACCTGGTCTTCCTGCATAAATGGAACTTGTCAAGATTTATGAATGAGGGCAGAAAGGTTGTTTGGAAGATAGAGAGATGAAAATAGTCCTAGCATAGCACTCACAATAGAAAAAAATGAATAAAAATGCTTTACTACTTTAATATTTTAAAATGTGATTTTACCTATATAATTTTATTTGACCCAACCATTAACTTTCTATAGGTCTCTTTCATCATCTGTTATTTAATTAATTCATTAATTTATATTTATAGAGTAACTACCATTCTCAGGAAATGAGACAGGCACTCAGAAGGAAGCAGTATGACAGAAAACATGTTTCTGACTTCGGAGGTACAGATACAAGAGGAAAAAAAAAATACCCAAAATATATGAAGTGTCCAAAGAGTAGTTGTTAACAATTTTTACTTTCTTACTCATGAAGAAAAAGTAACATTCTTAAGAAATAGTAATAAAGAAGGGACTAGGAGTGCATTTAGTTTCAGATATGGATGCCAGAAGCACCCTTTCGGAGAGTCTGATGCAGTTGATATATAAGGGGTGGGGGATAGTACAGAAAGGATTCTAAACCAATACAGTAGAGCATGCCAGAGTGGAGTTGGAAGGCGTTATAGATCAGGATGACTAGAACAAGGTCAAAGGTGGGGAAAGTATTATTAAATTCAGGGAAAGGGCTATATTATAATTGTGTTAACTCATGCAGACCATGCTAAAAAGCAGGAACTTAAAATAGAGTCAATGTCAATGAAAATGTGTCAGCAGTAGAGTACCATAAACTTACTGAATGATTTCACTTAAATGACTAGGTCTTGATTTGAAAAACAGGGAAAGTGTACTTCATTTACTAGAAAGAGAAATGACAAAAGTATAGGAGTGGGAGTCAGGCAGTAGCCCAGCAGGTTAAGTGCACATGGCGCAAAGCACAAGGACCAGTATAAGGACCCCTGTTCGAACCCCTGGCTTCGCACCTGCATAGGAGTCTCTTCACAGGTTGTGAAGCATGCCTGCAGGTGTCTGTATTTCTCTTCCTAAAATAGCCTATTAGGTTTTTCCAAAATGGAGACCCCCAAATCTCATCTGCTATCAGGAGAGGGAATGGGATACAGATCTGGTGGTGGAAATTGTGTGAAGTTGTACCCCTTTTATCTTATGATTTAGTCAATGTTTCCTTTTTTAATATTTATTTATTTCCTTTTGTTGCCTTTGTTGTTTTATTGTTGTGGTTATTATTGTTGTTGTTATTAATGTCGTTGTGTTGGATAGGACAGAGAGAAATGAAGAGGGGAAGACAGAGAGGGGGAGAGAAAGATAGACTCCTGCAGACCTGCTTCACTGCTTGTGAAGTGACTCCCCTGCAGGTGGGGAGCCAGAGGCTTGAACCTGGATCCTTACTCAGGTCCTTGCACTTTGTGCCAAGTGTGCTTAACCCACTGTGTGTTTCCTTTTTATAAATAAAAACAAAATTAAAAACTTGTTCTGCTTTATATCTTAATGCTTTTCTGCCACCAAGTTGCAGATGCTACCATGATGCCATCCTGACTTCCCTCACCATTGTGTACTGGAATCCCACCTCCCCAGAGCCCTACCGGACTAGGGAAAAATAGAGACAGGTTGGGAGTATGGTTCGACCTGCCAATGCCCATGTTCGGTGAAGAAGAAACTACAGAAGCCAGACCCTCCAGAGAATGCTCACTTCCATGTCATATATATATATATATATATATATATATATATATATATATATATATATATATATATATATATATATATATAATACATATATAATATATTAATAAAATATTAATAAATATTAATACATATATTAATAAAAGTTTATTTTATTTTTAACTTTTTAAAAATTTTTTATTTAAGAAAGGATTAATTAACAAAACCATAGGGTAGGAGGGGTACAATTCCACACAATTCCCACCACCCAATCTCCATTTCCCACCCCCTCCCCTGATAGCTTTCCCATTCTCTATCCCTCTGGGAGCATGGACCCAGGGTCATTGTGGGTTTCAGAAGGTAGAAGGTCTGGCTTCTGTAATTGCTTCCCCGCTGAACATGGGCATTGACTGGTCAGTCCATACTCCCAGTCTGCCTCTATCTTTCCCTAGTAGGGTGGGTCTCTGGGGAAGCAGAGCTCCAGGACATATTGGTGGGGTCTTCAGTCTAGGGAAGCCTGGCCGGCATCCTGATGACATCTGGAACCTGATGACTGAAAAGAGAGTTAACATACAAAGCCAAACAAATTGTTGAGCAATCATGGACCCAAAGCTTGGAATAGAGGAGAGGACGTGTTAGGGGCGTACTCACTGCAAACTCTAGTGAAGCGGAGCTCCAGGACGCATTGGTGGGGTCTTCAGTCCAGGGAAGCCTAGCCGGCATCCTGAGTCAGAAAGATAAAGATGAGTATGGGATGATCCCACTCATCAACAGAAGTTGAGAAAGAAGATCTGAAAGGGAAACTAAAAGCAGGATCTGACTAAATTGAAAGTAGGGCATCAAAGTAAAAACCCTGTGGTGAGGGGTAGACATGTGGCTTCCTGGGCTGGTGGGGGGTGGGGGTGGGGGTGCGAGGGTGGGATGGGACAGTCTTTTGGTGGTGGGAATGGTGGAGGTGCGAGGGTGGGATGGGACAGCCTTTTGGTGGTGGGAATGGTGTTTATGTACACTCCTAGTAAAATGTAGTTATATAAATCACTAGTTAACTAATATGAGAGGGGGAAAATTAATTGTATGTCTTGAAGTTTTTAAAGCACAGACTGAGTCTTCTTAATATATAGGCTGTGTATTTGATATGTGGACTCTCTCAAAAGCCTAGACCATCTCTTATATTTTTAAGTTGAATTATCAGAAGTCTGCATTGCCAAAGGGGAAACTGAGGCATACAAAATAAAATAAGTTGATTTTCATCGTTCAGAAAATTAATTTTAGATGCAGAATTATGATTGCTTCTTAGTCCTACATTCATAAACACTCCCAAATCAAATGAACTAAATAAAAGGCAAGGAAAATTAGTCCTACTCTCTGTACCCTTGCCTGATAATGAAATATTCAATTGAAAGAAATTATGAGCCTTTAAGGATGATTGCTCAGGCACAAAGTGAACTGGAATGGAAATTCATAACCACAACCCCATATCCATCATATAAGACTACTAATTGGAACAATTTTCATAAAAGCTTAGGTTGAACACTCTCATTAAGAAGGCATACCTTGTGAAGCAATACCTGGCTTCAAGTTTAGAAAATGTCCCAGGATTCTCTGCCCTTTGAGTCAGAGGATCCTGAATTGTTTTTAGAGATGTCGTTTATAGTAGTGTTTACTGCTATAAACAGCTAAGAGCTTTTCATACTTTGCTAGGTAAAGCTCCTATGGTTTTGCCTAATAAAAGCAAAAATTTTTAAAGGCTGCAAGGAAAAAAATGATTATTTATGTGTGCGTTCTTATGTCCCTGCTATTTTTGATAGAATATACCTATATGTATGTGTGCATATGTGTAACATCAAACATATTATTAAGGGCCAATCTCAATTATCTAAAATTTAAATAAATTTGTAAATCCTGACACTCAAAGTCCTATTCATAACACAGGCATATTTTGAAACAATGTTTGTTAATATAAGTGTATTCACAAATATAACATTAATTTTCATTTGGCAGTTCTAATATTTTTCTTCAATTCAGTGAATACTCAACCTCTGTGTCAAATGCACTAGAATATTCAGAGTAGGAAGAAGTTCTTAAGCACAATGAATTCAGATTGACATTTAATTCTTTTCTCTAGTGTTTTCTGTGTATCATTTCCATAGAGAAATATTGTTTAAGGGGATGATTGGTAGCACACCTGGTTGAGCACACATTACGATGCATAAGGATCTGGGCTCAAGTCACCAGGCCCCACCTGCAGAGAGAAAGCTTTGTGAGTGGTGAAGCAGTGCTGCAGGTGTCTCTCGGTTTCTCTTCCTCTCTATCTGACCCTTCTCTCTCAATTTCTGACTTTTCTTATCCAATAAATAAAGATAATTAATGTTTTTAAATAGAAATGTTGCTTGATGATTAATCATTTATCTAGATTATTTGTGCATTCTGTCAGGATTATGATGCATTCTCACATACCCAGGGGTAACAAAGAGAAGAATGTAAGTTTGACACTCATTCTGTATGTTTGCTGGGTTTTGGCTCCTGTTGAGAACTGTATTTCAATATTGGTATATAAAAATGAAAGGCCACAAGAAAGAAGGAAATGATTAACAGCCACCTTTAGCACCAACAATAGCATTGTATCTGTAACAATAGTAACATTATATTATTATATATTTTCTGAGCTCTTACTGTGTCCCAAGTTCTATTTTCTCTAGCTGTTAAATGTACTTATTCCTTTATAAAGCTCCCCAATTGTTTCATAAAGATACAGAAATATTATATTATTTATTTGTTTATTTATTTATTTATTTATTTATTGTCTCCAGGGTTATTTCTAGGGCTTGGTGCCTGCACTATGAATCCACTGCTCCTAGAGGCCATTTTTCCCATTTGGTTGCCCTTGTTGTAGTTGTTATTGTTATTGTTGTTATTGGACAGGACAGGGAGAAATCGAGATGGGAGGGGAAAACAAAAGGGAGGAAAGAAAGACACCTGCAGACCTGCTTCACCACTTGCAAAGTGACCATACTGCAGGTGGGGATCTGGGGGCTTGAACTGGGATCCTTACGCAGGTCTTTGCGCTTTGGGCCATGTGCACTTAACCTGCTGCTCTACTGCCCAGCCCCAGAATTCTTATATTATTCTTAGGCAGCCAACTTAATTCTAATCATACCTGGTATCTCTTTTATTTTATTTTTTTATTTTATTTTTTTACTTAAGAAAGGATGAACAAAACCATAGGGTAGGAGGGGTACAATTCCACACAATTCCCACCACCCAATCTCCATTTCCCACCCCCTCTCCTGATAGCTTTCCTATTCTCTATCCCTCTGGGAGCATGGACCCAGGGTCATTGTGGGTTTCAGAAGGTAGAAGGTCTGGCTTCTGTAATTGCGTCCCCGCTGAACATGGGCGTTGACTGGTCGGTCCATACTCCCAGTCTGCCTCTATCTTTCCCTAGTAGGGTGGGTCTCTGGGGAAATGGAGCTCCAGGACACATTGGTGGGGTCTTCAGTCTAGGGAAGCCTGGCCAGCATCCTGATGACATCTGGAACCTAGTGACTGAAAAGAGAGTTAACATACGAAGCCAAACAAATTGTTGAGCAGTCATGGACCCAAAGCTTGGAATAGAGGAGAGGAAGTGTTAGGGGCGTACTCACTGCAAACTCTAGTGCACTTCTGCTTTCAGGCATATATTTTGCAGTAGTTTATAGATACGTGTGAACATATGCTTTCTCTCTCACAGAAACTGGTGTATATCTAGGTTTTGGGACTTTGTTAGAAAGTGAACCACCTGAGATGAAATTAGAGTATACTATGAAAGGAAAGGTCTCACCCGAGTAATGAAGTTGAAGGGTTGTCATTCCACACGTGAAGTCTCTGGACACAGTCTGAAGTGAAGCATGTTGTGGTGGCAATCATTGTGTTGGTTAGGTTGTGATCGGCAGATGCAATATTATTTAATATGGATTGGGAGAGGCATACAGGAAAGCGGGCCCTATCCAATGGTTCCAGGACTGGGGGAAGTAGAGGCTCTATAGTGGAGATGTGAGGTTCCTGCTGTCTTAGGGTTCAAAAAGACAATCGATAGTTAATGTTATCATCACATTATTTTGAAGAAACAGGAATACTCCCTTCCACCTTCTATGAAGCCAACATCACCCTGAAACCAAAAGCTGATAGGGACAGAACAAAAAAGGAAAATTACAGGCAAATATCTCTGATGAACATAGATGCCAAAATATTAAACAAGATCTTGGCCAACCGGACACAGCAACATATCAAAAAGATTGTTCATCATGACCAAGTGGGATTCATCCCAGGAATGCAAGGCTGGTTCAACATCCATAAGTCAATCAATGTCATTCACCACATCAATAAAAGCAAAGCCAAAAACCACATGATTATCTCAATAGATGCAGAGAAAGCCTTTGACAAAATCCAACACCCATTCATGCTCAAAACTCTACAAAAAACGGGAATAGATGGGAAATTCCTCAAGACAGTGGAGTCTATATATAGCAAACCTACAGCCAACATCATACTCAATGGACAGAAGCTGAAAGCATTCCCCCTCAGATAGGGGACTAGACAGGGCTGTCCACCGTCACCGTTACTCTTCAACATAGTATTGGAAGTTCTTGCCATAGCAATCAAGCAAGAGAAAGAAATCAAAGGAATACAGATTGGGAGGGAAGAAGTCAAGCTCTCACTATTTGCAGATGATATGATAGTATACAAAGAAAAACCTAAAGAATCCAGCAGAAAACTACTGGAAGTTATTAGGCAATATAGCAAGGTATCAGGCTACAAAATCAATGTACAAAAATCAGTGGCATTTCTTTATGCAAACACTAAATCTGAAGAAGAAGACATCCAGAAATCACTCCCATTTACTGTTTCAGCGAAATTAATCAAATACCTAGGCATAAAGTTGACCAAAGAAGTGAAAGACTTATATGCTGAAAACTATGAGTCACTACTCAAGGAAATAGAAACTGATACCAAGAAATGGAAAGATACCCCATGCTCATGGATTGGAAGAATAAATATCATCAAAATGAATATTCTCCCCAGAGCCATATACAAATTTAATGCAATACCCATCAAAGTTCCACCAAGCTTCTTTAAGAGAATAGAACAAACACTACAATAATTTATCTGGAACCTGAAAACACAGAATTGCCAAGACTATCTTAAGGAAAAGAAACAGAAATGGAGGCATCACACTCCCAGACCTTAAACTATATTATAAAGCATTCATCATCAAAACAGCATGGTACTGGAACAAAAATAGGCACACATACCAGTGGAAAAGAATTGAAAGCCCAAAAATAAATCCCCACACCTATGGACATCTAATATTTGATAAGGGGGCCCAAAGGATTAAATGGAAAAAGGAGGCTCTCTTCAATAAATGTTGCTGGGAAAACTGGGTTGAAACATGCAGAAGAATGAAATTGAACCACTTTTTCTCCCCAGAAACAAAAATCAACTCCAAATGGATCAAAGACCTAGATGTCAGACCAGAAACAATCAAATACTTAGAGGAAAACATTGGTAAAACAGTTTCCCACCTACACCTCAAGGACATCTTTGATGAATCAAACCCAATTCCAAGGAAGACTAGAGCAGAAGCAAACCAATGGGACTACATCAAATTGAAAACCTTCTGCACATCCAAAGAAACTATTAAACAAACAGAGACCCCTCACAGAATGGGAGAAGATCTTCACATGCCATACATCAGACAAGAAACTAATCACCAAAATATATAAAGAGCTCAGCAAACTTAGCACCAAAAAAGCAAATGACCCCATCCAAAAATGGGCAGAGGAAATGAACAAAACATTCACCTCAGAGGATATCCAAAAGGCTAACAAACATATGAAAAACTGCTCTAGGTCACTGATTGTCAGAGAAATGCAAATTAAGACAACACTAAGATACCACCTCACTCCTGGTATCTCTTAAATGTACAAGAAAATTGTTATAGAATTGGATAGTTCTTTTTACTTAATATTATATGAACTTAAGTTTTCAGGTTAAAATTGACTGTGTAGACAATAGCTAACCCCAAAAGAAGGCAGTAGGAAGAGTGTGGGGCTAGGTGGTATCACACCCAGTAGAGTACACACACTGCCTTGAACAAGGACTGAACAACAAAAAACAGAACAGGCAAAAAGCTTCTCGAGCTTTGAAACAATTCTGTAAGTGTCTCTCTCTCTACCTCTATCTCTAACCCTCTCAATTTTTGTCTTTCTCCAATAATGGGGGGGGATGCATTTTCTAAGAAAATTCTCTATGATATGATACAGAAAGCTGCCTTAACATGATCTATCTTTCTTCTAAGCATAATTAAAGCACTAGAACATCCTTAAACACAGGAGACTGTTTGGGGGGCATTGGCAAGATCAGTGTAGACATGAAAAATATGATTTATCTTCTGGGCCATACTAATAGACTTATGTACTTCAATAATTCTGTACTTCAACTCTGCTTTACTAATTCTGATGCTTTACTAAACCACTTCTAACCCAGAACTAACAATATAGCATTACAAATAGAATGTATGTAGGTTAAAATCTTCTCCAAGATGACTGATTCTTGACAGAGCAAACAAGTTCAGTCATTGTGTTGGTGGTAGAAGAGTTCAGACTAAGTAAGTATTGGGGGATAGTGTAACAGTTTGGTAGAAGGTGAGATGTACTGACACATTTCTTGGAGATACATGGAAATGTATCTTCAGGATAAGAAGAACCCTATAAATCAACAACATTCCCTCAATAAAACATACTGAAACTGAAATTGAATACCGAAATTAAAAAAGAAGAATAAAAGGAAGAGAAATAGGAAGAGGGGGGAGAATTCAGACAACAAATCTGAACATAGGAACACAGAAAACAATTTAAGATGTATTTTACTTTGTGTAATGAGTGAAATGCCCAGAAAGGCTCTCAGAGTGAAAGTTCAGAGTGAGCAAAAAAGATCTTCATAGACAATGAGCGAAAGGAAATAGTATAATTGTATTTTTTATTATTTATTTCCCTTTTGTTGCCCTTGTTGTTGTAGTTATTGTTGTTGTTGTTGATGATGTCATTGTTGTTGGATAGGACAGAGGAAAATGGAGAGAGGAGGGGAAGACAAGAGGGGAAGAGAAAGACAGACACCTGCAGACCTGCTTCAACACTCGTGAAGCAACCCCCTGCAGATGGGGAGCCAGAGGCTCGAACTGGCATCCTTATACAGGTTCTTGCGCTTCGTGCCACCTGTGCTTAACCCACTATGCTACCGCCCAACTCCCTAATTATATTTTTAATGCCAAATAAGAGACAAACTCTATGACCATCATACTGCCTTCTAAGAGATACCATTTTCATATATGGTGTTATGAAGATGGTAGCTTCATGTGATCCAGAAAATTCTTACTTAGTTATTTACAAAAGAACACAAAACACTTATCTGAATAAATATGTGCATACCTATGTTCATTGTAGTGCTATGTGGTAATAGTCAAGCCATGGAGACAACTCAGTTGTCCAATGATAAATGGACAACTGTTATGGTATATGTACACAGTTAAATATTACTCAGATATAAGAAATTAAGAGATTTGGTCTTTTGCTATTCCATGGATGGAACAGGAGAGAACCATACAAAGTAAAATAAATCATAAGCAGATAGACTAATTCCAGTTGAGCTCACTCAGATGTGAGATTTAATAAATAAAAGGAGGGCAGATAGTGGCGCACCTGGTTAAGCACATACACTAAGTGCTTAAGGACTATCAGTGGTGAAGCAGGGCTGCAGGCTGTCTTTCTCCCTCTCTATATCCACCACCCCACTCAATTTCTCTCTATCTCTATCCAT
The DNA here is from genome assembly GCF_950295315.1 of Erinaceus europaeus. NCBI lineage: Eukaryota > Metazoa > Chordata > Mammalia > Eulipotyphla > Erinaceidae > Erinaceus > Erinaceus europaeus. The sequence goes on along the minus strand of NC_080164.1, from coordinate 77,326,101 downwards.
TAATTAATAAATATTTTTTTAAAGAATGAAAAGATAGGGAGAAATAGAAATAAACCCTTCATCTCTACCTAAAATCTTCCTGGATCACAGGTGAGTCATACCTTTTGTGAGCTGCCCAAATTTATGATCCACAAACTGAGTGTAATAATATGACAGTTCCTTTATTCTACTACCTTTTCAGAGTGTTATATCTTGTGGCAATAAATAACTAGAATTGATACACACAGAGATATTCCCCATGGCATGATTATGATTAATAATCAAAATACTCCCTATTCTTCTCTTAGTCCCAGTACATATCTCCTTCAAAAAATAGTAGACCATCAATAGACTTTCAAATGTCTACAATTTAATTCACCATTTTCTTTTGTTGTAAATGACCTTTCCCTTGCCTACCCAAAGGGACAGAATAAACTTTCTACAAATGTCAAAAGAGGGCAGAACAAATCCACAAGTAAGTGAAATTCTTCAATTGTTGGGGTATGAAGGCTGATACAGAAGCTGCAACATGACCAGAACCTCTACTGTCAGAGATTTAAATTGGGGGGGGCTGTATGGAAGGAATCTAAGTTTCTCAAAGCCATAACTAAAGTAAATTGCCAGAGGATAATATGTAGTTTGAGACCTAGGTATTTCTGGGATTTTCTCTGTGCTTTGCAAGGAGGAAAAAAAAAAAGTAAAATAAAATAAAATAAAATAGCAATTCACTTTCATTGTCCTGCTTGCCCAGTAAGTGCATGTTTCTATGCTAGCCGGCCAAGGCAATAGCTGAATGCTATTAGAAAGTCACAAAAAGGAGGATACTCCTTGACAACTTAGTGAGAAGTGAAATTGCATATTGTAAATTGAAAACTAATTGTTACCTATTGCATGAGTGACTGTTTAAAATTGGCACTGCTCTATGTTATGCAAAAATATACAAAAAAATAGAAGGAATAGTGCAGTTAAACTGGAAGTTTCAAGTTGGGTAATGTTGGCATAATTGCTCTTTATATCCTTCCAAGGGCTTTTCCTGTTGATGTTCATTAGGAAGGTGGAAATCAGTATCAGTAAAAATGGATTCTCTATGGAGGATATAGGACCTATCTTTAGATACTCAAACTTGGATGACTGTGAGCAAGCTAACCATACATGCACATAAACTACAATGGATTTGATTAGAAAATGTTAAATAATGGCTGCCTTGCAATTGTTAAGTTTGTTTTGCCTGGTTAATATTTCTGGAGTAATTCCAAGCATGGCTAGAAATCATTCCCTGCAATCTTGAGTGAGATCTGAACGCAGCATGAGCTTGGACCTAGACATGCTGACTCAGCATACTGCCTTGGGTCTGAATTACACTTGCACCTGTCTCTTATCTGAAGGACAAGGATGTCAAGACTAGTCTCAATTAAAATTATGCTTTGATCCTTCGTGCTCTGCATCATAAACTTTAAAAATGTGTGGGTGTGGGGATTAGGCACTAGGGCATCTGGTAGAGTGCATATGCTATCATGCTAAGGATCTGGGTTCAAACCCCCACTCACCACCTGCAAGGGGGAAAGCTTCATGAGCAGTGAAGCAGTGTTGTGTTTCTCTTTCTCTCTATCTTCCCCTTCCCTCTCAATTTCTCTCTTGTCTCTCCCCCCCCTCACAAAAAAGATGTGTGTGTGTGTGTGTGTGTGTGTGTGTGTGTGTGTGTGTGTGTGTGTGTGTTGGGGGTGGGGAGGTGGGTAGAATGGTTATCTAGAAAGTTGGATTCATCATGTAGGCACAGAACCATAGCAATAGCCCTGATGGCAAAAACAAACAAATAAATAAATAAATAAATGTGTGGGCTTATAAAAACTGTCCAATCTATTCTGTTTGGTTTATTTTTTTTAATTATTTATAAAAAGGAAACATTGACAAAACTATAGAATAAGAGGGGTACAGTTTGACACAATTCTCACCACCAGACCTCCGTATACCAACCCCTCCCTTGATAGCTTTCCTACTCTTTAACCCTCTGGGAGTATGGACCCAAGATCATTGTGGGATGCAGAAGGTTGAAGGTCTGGCTTCTGTACTTCCTTCCCCACTGAACATGGGCATTGACAGGTCGATCCATAATCCCGGCCTGCCTCTCTCTTTCCCTAGTGGAGAAGGACTCTGGGGAATCGGAGCTCCAGGACACATTGGTGGGTCATCTGTCCAGGAAAGTCTGGTTGGCATCCTGCTAGCATCTGGAACCCAGTGGCTGAAAAGAGAGTTAATAAACAAAGCCAAACAAACTGTTGGACAATTATGGAACTAAGGTTGGAATAGTGCAAGTGAAGCATTGGGGGGTCCTCCAGTTTGTAGATAGCTAGTAGGCATATTTTAGTTATATTTCAAAGGGCCTGTAGCTATACTAGTGGTTTTTTTGTTTGTTTGTTTTTTGGTTTAGTGCATTAAATATCTACTCATAGTCATGTTTTATTTTCTTTTTTAAAGATGGACTTTTTTTTTTATTTTCTGCAGGGTTATCACTGGGGCTCAGTGCCAGCACTACAAATCCACTGCTCCTGGAGGGTTTTTATTCCCCTTTTGTTGCCCTTGTTGTTTTATCTTTGTTGTGTTTATTATTGTTGTTGTTGTTGATGATGATGTGGTTGTTGTTGGATAGGACAGAGAGAAATGGAGAGAGGAGGGGAAGACAGAGAGGGGTAAAGAAAGATAGACACCTGCAGACTTGCTTCACCACTTGTGAAGCAACTCCCCTGCAGGTGGGGAGCTGGGGGCTCAAATCTGGATCCATATGTTGGTCCTTGAGCTTTGCACCACATGCGCTTAACCCCCTACACTACTGCCCAGCCACGGAGATGTGTTTCTTTTTTTAAAATTTTTTTATTTAAGAAAGGAGACATTAACAAAACCATAGGATAGGAGGGGTACAACTCCACACAATTCCCACCACCCATGCAGCTTCCTGGGCCAGCGGGGGGTGGGGGGTAAGGAGTGGGGGGTGGGATGGGACACAGTCTTTTGGTGGTGGGAATGGTGTTTATGTACACTCCTAAAAAAAAAAAAAAAGAAAAGAAACACTGACAAAACCATAGGATAAGAGGGGTACAATTCACAATTCTACACATTTCCCACCACCAGAACTCTGTATCCCATCCCCTTCTCTGATAGTTTTCCTATTCTTTATCCCTCTGGGAGTATGGACCCAGGGTCATCTTGAGGTGCAGAAGGTAGAAGGTTTGGCTTCTGTAATTGCTTCCCCACTGAACATGGGTATTGGCAGATCGATCCATACTCCCAGCCTGTCTATCTCTTTCCTTAGTGGTGCAGGGCTCTCTCTCTCTCTAAGCAAGATCTGACTAAATTTGGAGTAGACTACCAAAGCAAAAATCTCTGGATAGAGGAAGAGAGTAGATGTTCAGCTTCCCCGGGGGGCGGGGGGGGCTGTAATCAGTCATTTGATGGTGGGAAGGGAGTTGATGTACACTCCTATTAACTTATAGGCTCATGAATCACTGTTTAAGTAATATGAGAGGGGAAAACTGATTGAATGCCTGAATGGCTGAGTATATGTTCCTTCAATCTAAGAACATACGACTTCAAATGTGTAATCAAACTGAATTTTAACAGTGGTCCCAAATTGCTAATACATTTCTAATAATGACTAGTTCTTTGAAATGTTGACTTTCCTAAAAACTTAGACCAAGGAGAACAGAAGCAACCTGTGGCATTACTTTATAAGACACAGCTATATATAAATGATGTCAAATGACATAAATTATGATGATAAATTATGAGACAGCAAATGCTAAAAATGGGATTTTTCAAAGTTAAGCCATTTGCCAAATAATTTGATACAGCACTAACTATATTTTTGCCTTCTTAAACCCTAAAACAGCAGGAACCTCAGGCTTCCTCTATAAAGCCCATATCTCCCCCAATCCTGGACCCTCTAGGGTGGGGCTCACTTTCCTGCATGCTTCTCTCAAGTCATACCAACTGATACAGCATCTACTGATCCCAACCTAATCAATGCAATGACTACCACCTCGGCTTCATTATACTTAACTTCTACTGGGAAAAAAATTGTTTGCAAGATAATTGTGATCTCAGGCTATAGTTTGACTTCTTCTCAAAATGTGCACAGCACATCTCTCAAAAATCTAAAGTGCCATCTCCTACACTGTGTTATCACCCACTCCCTACCCCCACCACCCACCCCACCACCATTTTGGTCCTGTTCCTTCACTTCACCATCAGTATCCTCAGACCTGATGAAATAGACCAAGGGATTATTTATATTTCACCCTCTTTTTGCCTTGTTTAGTTTCTGGTTTTTGTTTTTGTCAGTTTGTTTTTATGTCAGAGGGGCTTCTCTACTCCAGGCTGGCTTTTTCAGATAGAAAGAGGGTAGCAGAGACACTGAGAGAGGTGGAGAGGTGCATAGGAGGAGAGAGTGAGGTACCACTGCACCAATGCTTATTCCAGTGATGTAAGAGCAAGGCTTGAACCTGGGCCAAACACATTGCAAAATAGTACACTCCCAGGTAAGCTATCTCATTGGCCCACTTTGCTTCATTCATAAATTTCACATGACTGACATCATCCAGTATTAGTCTTTCTCCTTGACTTATTTTTCTTAACAGTATTCCTCTAATTCATTCACATTCTAGCAAAAGGCAAGATATCATCTTTTTCTTCCAACTGAATAATATTCCATCATATATATATATATATATATATATATATATATATATATATATATATATATATATATATATATAACAAGATGTAAATTTTGACCTTCACAGGGTTCTATCCATTCTAAAAATAAGAATCACAAAAAGAAAAGAAAAAAAATAGCCACAAAACCCAAGAGGGAAAAATATTGTCAGTTATGAAATGCAACTTGTTTTACAAGAATGAATAAGAACTTTTCAAATACTTTCTAAGATCTCCAAAGGAGCAATGGAATCTATAGCAGAATTCCTATGACAAAGGATGTGTGAAAAATGCCACCAGTGAAGAAAAAACAAGGAATATAAATGCAAGGTCCCAAAAAGAGACACTAAAAAATCCTGCCCATTTGAAATAAAAGTGAAAAAAGGATTTTGTCAAGTGCCCAAAGTTAATATTTTCCTTGAGGTTATTTGGGGGATATTTAGTATCATTGGGATCTTCATTGTATCCTTTGCTAAAAGGCTGGATTTTCTACTATTTTTGTAAGCTGCTACTTTGTTCTGTTGTTTGCTAGATGCTACATAAACACAACACCAACTGAACTAATCCTGAGACACTTTGCAAGGCTTATTAAAAATTAATTCACAGTTGCCTGACAGCACTTTTGTCCAAAATATACCCTGGGATTCATCTGTACATTAATTTCCACTTGTAAACCATAGTAGTATTTCAGCAGACAAAAAATACATTGGGTAAATCTAGTGTGCTTATAATTTAATAGACTTTAATGTAAAAAGGAAGTATCTAAAGGGCTATAGCAAAGAAAAGTGCACATTCCCACAGAGAAAAAAGAAAACAAAAAATTAGGACAATGCCAAGTTTAAACCTAGTTCCATGACTACAGCAGAGCAGAAAGTAGACAAGTAGAGTACCCTCAAGTAAGACCAACTGAAAGACACACAGGGATACTGTGCCTGAATAAGTTTCTTCTAGGCTTCTATTCAGAAGTATATAATAGAATATACATGCCACATTTCAAGAAGACAGTTGCTTTCACAGAGAATGTGATAAAATCAATGTCCACACTAGGTGTCCATCTATTGATAAAAGCAAAATGAAGAGCAATATATAACAGAACTTTTTAAATACATTATATTTGTTTTATTAGAAAGGGAGAGAGAGAGAGAGAGAGAGAGAGAGAGAGACTGAAAGACCAGAGTACTTCTCAGCTCTGGCTATGGTGGTGTGGGGGATTGAACCTGGACCTTGAAGCCCCAGCATGAAAGTCTTTTTGTATAACCATTCTACTATTCCCCTCACCAATGATTTCACCATTGTAGAGAAGATTATTTTTAAGATCCCCAACAAGTTCTCTCTTTTTTTAAATTTCATTTGGACAGATGTTGTCTTTTATGATGTTCTGGTACAAATAAAATTAGACTAGGAAAAGTTGGTATTTAATCCTCATTCAGTAAATGCATACTGATTATATATGACCTTGATTAATTTCCAGTGTCATCTCTAATTCACACTGGTTTACATATCAAATGGAATTAATTCCTGCTGTGTCAACTTTTGAAAGCTTGCTGTAAGAATGAGATGAATAACCTGAAAGTATTTAAGTAATCTCTCTGGTCTATCATCCACAATGTCATAAATCAATTTTGCTATAATACCCAAGAGAAACTATTTGCTCTGTGTTCTAAATACTCACTGATTTCCTTTCCCAACAGGATCATCTCCAGCCTCCTTAAAATTCCATTACAGGTCTTTTGAATGACCCAAACTTTGCCTAATATACCTGCTTCACTTTTTTCCCATTTTATTTGGAGATTAATGATTTACAGCACAATTGTCTACACATGGAATCCCTTTCCCAGCTCTGCAACATGGGAGTCTGTAAAATATTCCCCAACTTAGAAACCCAACCCCCTCACTCTATGTTCCCCTCTTCCACTCCTTCCCCAACTCCATCAATCACAACAATCATCTGGGATTTATCACCATGACTTAGCTCCATGAATATTAGATTAAAAAATATTTAGTATCATAGGGCTGGCTTGAGCACACAATTGGGGACACCCAGTTGAGAACACAAGAGAACCTGGGCTTGAGCCCCTGCTCCCCACCTACCAGAGGACACTTCATAATTGGTGAAGGAAATATGCAGGTGTCTTTCTCCCTCTACCTCTTCCCTTCAATTTCTTTCTGCCCTGTGAAATAAAATAGAAAGAGAGGGAGAAAGAAATATAGATAGACGATCAATAGATAGCTAATAGGAAGATAGATAGATAGATAGATAGATAGATAGATAGATAGATAGATAGATAGATAGATAGATAATAGAAAAAGGAAGGAGGGAAGGAAAAAATAGCTGCTATGAGTGATAGTTTCTAAGTGCTGGCACTGATCCCCAACAAATATTAGAATACACAGGTCTTAGAAGTCCATAAAAAGCAAACTTTGACTGAAAGCATCAGAATTCTTCATTCAGAATGGACTTCGTAGTAGTATACACCCTCTGCTAGAAGGACTTTCCATTTCAGCTTAGTACACTTGGATATGTAAAAGAAAGTTAGTGATTCTATTCCACACCTGGGCTTATAGATAAAAATTGTATTTGAGAGGCACACTGGGTGCCACTGGTTTAAGATGACAAGATGGGACCCTGAGTTTCATGTCTCCTAAAAAAGGAAAATGCCAAAGAAGAGAAATAAAATTGAAACTAGTGTATATTATCCTTGAAAACTAGAAGGCGGCTCACACACATTTAGTAAATGGTTAAGAGTTCTATAAAAATCAAGAAGTGGGGACTAAAATGGAAAAAGGGATGTCTAAACCACAATCCACTTTAGAAGTCTGCTTGGAAATCAAGCTGAGGTGACTTCCCAGTAGAGAGTGAAAGGGAAATAATGTTTAGTAGACTTAGGTGGTCAAATTCAATTATATCTAAATGTAATGTGATAGTCTGGACTAGATCCTAAAACACAAAAAGGACATTAATGGAAAACTTGATGACATTCAAATTAAATATCTAGTTTAGGTAATAATATTATATGAATGTCAATTTCCTGACTGGCAAATGTGTCTTGGTTATATAAAATGTTAATATTAAGAGAAGCTAACTGAAGAGCACAGAAGAACTTGCTACTATTTTTATAGCTTTTGACAATGTAAAGATATTCCAAATTGTAAGTCCAGACATGTTTTTCAAAGCTAATTTATATAAACATGTGTAAGGAGAGTTAGTTAACAGTGCCTCAAACTAAATGAAGTAAGGATCAACCCTTGTTTTCCACTCCCAACTACAACTTGAAAGAAAACAGTATTTGTCCAGACAGATGGACAGCTCTGATGTTGAGTCCTAAAAAGTACTGACTGTCATTTCATTTAGAGAACTGCAACACTGGCTTAGTTAACCTATTTTTCGTAAGGCTGCAATAGTCAGAGGAATGAACATTCACCAAAGAGGAGATGCTCTCTGTCCTAGCAACCACCATCAATAGTTCAAGTACCTCTCTCCTTTTCCTAATCATAACTTCTGACCTAGATAAAGATAACAGAATTACATCTAATCGTGATCTGTCTTCCTCCATCTGGATGTGCAATACTCAAAATGCAAGTGGCACTACTATTGGTGTAATCAAACTAAAAGCTAAACTGTGTCATTATGAGCAAAATGAAAAAGAAGAGTTACTATAAACAAGCAATAATAAGGACTGCTACACTATCCAATGGGAAGCTGGGTCACTTGAGTGCTCTGCCACTCAAGGAGGATTGGTATTGTAATGTGAGCGGCCTAGAATATTCCTAACTGTGACCATGGACTGTGAGCTTAGACTGACTAGTACTCAGAGGTTATATAGGCTCCTGTGCTAAATATTAACATACAAGGGCCCTGGGTCAGACCAATGTATATGTATACATATTTTTTCAAAACTGGGAATCATTCTCTGCCTTAACCCAGCTCTCAAATTCTGTTCTCTACTTTGACACCATCCACTTTCATGTTAGTTGTTAAGCTTAAGTAAAATTACAAAGGTGCTAGTTTCCTAGGAACATACCTAAAACCTATGATTTCACTCATATGTGGAATATAGATAACTGAGTATATAAATGTTTAAAGAACAAAATGTCAGCCTATTTTCAAGACTGTGGGAGAACTATTATGTCTATTGGGGTGGGAATGGGGACACAAACCTTTGATAAAAGGAGTGGTGGAACAAAAAGTAAGAGAGAGAGAGTTATGAAAATCTTTTCAAAAATAAAATAAATTAAAACTGAAAAAAGAAATATACCTAAAGTAGACATCCTAGCTTATTTTCACCCTAGAATTCTTATTCTTATTGGCTCTAATCCTACTCTCCATTACCTGTTTATTATTTTTTTTCTGCTTTACGTCTTACTGGCTTTCACCCACTAAGTTTTCCGATGCTACCACATTCCTATCCTGATCTGCCTGAGCAGATGACCTCACTTCTCTAGAGCCCTACCCTACTGTGGAAAGACAGAGATAGGCTAGGGGTATAAATTGACCAACCAACGACACCATGTACAGCACAGAAGCAATTACAAAAGCCAGAACTCCTTTTTCTGCACCTCAAAAAGAATTTTAAGCCATTCTTCCAAGGGGGAAATGTTAGGGGAAGGTAAACAGAGGGCTAGTTCCACTAGGATTCAGAACTATTGTGATAAGAAACCTTTGTTTTTACCCCATCACTATGAGGAAAGAGAATTTAGATAATACCTGAGGAAGTCAGACCCTATTCCCCTTACCTGAGAGGGAAGAGGAAAAAGAAAGAACATTCAGAAACCATAATAGGTGTGTGTGTGTGTGTGTGTGTGTGTGTGTGTGTGTGTGTGTGTGTGTGTGTGTGGTGTAAAGGTGGTCTAGGAGGTGGCACAGTGATAAGGCTTTGGACTCTCAAGCATAAGGTCCTGAGTTCAGGTCCCTGCAGCACATGTGCCAGAGTGATGTCTGGTTCTTTCTCTCTCCTCCTATCTTCTCATGAATAAATAAATAAAATCTTTAAAAGAAAGAAAAATAAAGGAAGTAAAGGTGGGCCTTAGACGTAAATAAAAATGGGAATCATCTTCCACAAGGGGCCACTGACATTTACCCAAATTATCACCCATATATCACTCTGGTACATGCTTTCTCATTTTCCTGATTAAATGTTTAAAATATTAGGGGAGTCACAACATAAATAGAAATAAAATATCTATAAGAAATACTCCATAAGGAGCAAACTTTGACTGAAAGCATCAGAATTATTCCTTCAGAACAAACTTAGTAGTAGTATAAGCCCTCTGCTAGAAGGACTTTCCATTTCAGCTTAGTAGACCTGGATATTAAATGTTTAAAAAGCTTTATAAGAAATAAGAGCTGAGGGGGGAGCTTTCACAATGGAGTAAAAATCATTCATTTGAGTCTTATAAATACAAGAAAAAAGTCATGGGGAAATATGCTTAATGGAATACTACTCAGAAGTTAAAAAAAAATAAAAGACTATATTTTGTCCTTTGGGAGAAAATGGATGGAACTGGCAGCGATTATCTTTAGTGAAATATGTAAGGAAGTAAAGGGCAACTATAGGATGATTTAATTCATATGTGGAATATAAAGAAGTGAAATTCATAAACTTGAAATATATATATATGGTTGTCAGTAAAAATCATGAAATATATTTGTTTCTTTATGCAAAAATACTTCATGAATTTCCAATGACCCAATATACATATACATATACATATACATATACATATACATATACATATACATATACATATACATATACATAGTCATCCACATCTATGGCCTTAGGAGAACAATAGGGGCATAGAACTTTGGTGGTGAAAGTAGTATAAAATTACACCCCTTTTAGCTTATAATCTTGTGTATCACACTATCAAATTACAAATAAAATATAATAATAATAAAAGAAAGAAATGGGAAAGTTATATAATCAGTATGTTTCAACAGTTCCCATAAAGGGGCCAATTTGGGGAGACAGAAAATTTCTCCCTACAAGCAGAAATAATACAAAAAAAAAAGAGAAAATATATTAAAATTCATGTTCTCATACAGATTCGAAAGAACTTTCTATCTGTGGAACAATAGCTAGCACTCATAGAGCCAGTAAAATTGGATTTTGATTAGGATTATCTGAAAATGAGTAACATAAATACATAATTTAATATTGCAGGAGTTGGTGAATAGAAAATTGAATATCATAAGAATTAACTCAGAAGATTTGAAGATAAGTACAAGAAATTCTGAGAACTTGCAAGAAAAGTATTATGCTTTAGAAATTGAAAACAATGGTGTAAATTATAACACTACAAAATATTCTGAAGAAAATAAAGATACAATAAAGATTTATAGATACACATTTTCACATGTTTCTCTAAGTCCTCAAAAATAGTATTTTTGTTAATTTCATGGGTAAAATGTTTGATCACTGGTATTTTTTTTACTTATACTTTTATTTTTATTATCTTTATTTTAATTGGATAGAGACAGTAGAAATTGAAGTGAATGAGGCAATCAGAAGAGAGACAGAAAGATACCTGCAGCCCTGCTTCATCATTCGTGAAGCTTTCCATCTGCATGGGGGCCAAGGGCTTGAACCCAGGACCTTGCACATAGTCACAGGTGCGCTTAACCAGGTCTGCCAAAACACAGACCCTTTGCTTATACTTTTATATATTATTTCTTATGTATGTTGACATTCAATTTTTATCAGACTGTTTTCTTTCATTTTGTTTTCCACCTTCAAGGAATGAATCCAGGGCCTCCTGCATTTTGAAATTGCCCCTGAGTAGCTGTCCCAAGCTAAAGTTTTTTGTTTTTGTTTTTGTTTACCAAGCAACGTCATTCATCACATCAATAAAATCAAAGATTATCTCAATAGATGCAGAAAAATCCTTTGGCAAAATACAATATACATTCATGTTCAAAACACTACAAAAAATGAGAATATCGACCAGTCAATGCCCATGTTCAGCGGGGAAGCAATTACAGAAGCCAGACCTTCCACCCTCTGCAACCCACAATGACCCTGGATCCATACTCCCAGAGAGATAGAGAATGGGAAGGCTATCAGGGGAGGGGGTGGGATGTGGAGATCAGGATATGGGAATTGTGTGGAATTGTACCCCTCTCATTCTATGGTTTTGTTAATGTCTCCTTTCTTAAATAAATTTTTTTAAAGTAATAAAAAAATGAGAATAGATGGGAAATTCCTCATGTAGTGGAGTCCATATATATAGCAAACCTTCAGCTAACATCATACTCAACATACAGAAGCTGAAATCATTCCCCCCCTGAGATCAGGGACTAGATAAGGCTGTCCATTATCACCATTACTCTTCAACATAGTATTGGAAGTTCTTGCCATAGCAATCAGGCAAGAGAAAGAAATCAAACGAATACAGAATGGAATGGAAGAAGTTAAGCTCTCACTATTTGCAAATAATATGACAGTATACGTAGGAAAACCTAAAGAATCCAGCAGAAAACTAATGGAAGTTATTAGGCAATATAGCAAGGTATCAGGCTACAAAATCAATGTACAAAAATCAGTGGCATTTCTTTATGCAAACACTAAATCCAAAGAAGACGACATCCAGAAATCACTCCCATTCACTGTTGCAGGAAAATCAATAAAATACATAGGAGTAAAACTTACCAAAGAAATGAAAGACTTGTATACTGAAAACTATGAATCACTATTAAAGGAAATATAAAATAATACCAAGAAATCGAAAGATACCCTATGCTCATGGATTGAAAGATATACTATCATCAAAATGAATATTCTACCCAGAACCATATACAACTTCAATGCAATACCCATGAAACTCACACCAAGTTTCTTTAATAAAATAGATAAAAAATTAACAATTTATCTGGAACCAGAATACACCAAGAGTTGCAAAAACAATCTTGAGGAAAAGAAATGGAAATGGAGGCATCACACTCCCAGATCTCAAACTATATTATAAGGTCAAAACAGCCTGGTACTGGAACAAAAATAGGCACACTGACCAGTGGAACAGAATTGAAAGGCCAGAACTAAACCCCCACACCTAGGGACATCTAATCTTTGATAAGGGGGCCCAAAATATTAAATGGAGGAAGGAGGCTCTCTTCAATAAATGGTGCTGGTAAAACTGGATTGTAACATGCAGAAGAATGAAACTGAACCACTTTATCTCACCAGAAACAAAAATCAACTCCAAATGGATCAACACATGAATAATAGACCAGACATTATCAAATACTTAGAGGAAAACATTGGTAAAACACTTTCCCACCTAAACCTCAAGGACATTTCTGATGATACAAACACAACTGCAAGGAAGACTAAATCAGAAACAAATCAATAGGACTACATCAAATTGAAAAGTTCTACACAGCCAAAGAAACCATCACACAAACAAGGAGACCCCTCACAGAATGGGAGAAGATCTTTACATGCCATATATCAGACAAGCGACTAATCACCAAAATATACAAAGCGTTCAGCAAACTTAGCAACTAAAAAGCAAATGACCCCATCCAAAAGTGGGCAGAGGATATGAACAGAACATTCATTACAGAAGAGATCCAAAAGGCTAACAAACACATGAAAAATAGCTCCAGGTCACTGGTTGTCATAAAAATGCAAATAAAGACAACATTGAGATACCACCTCACCCTTGTGAGTATGGCACACATGAAAACGGACAGCAGCAACAAATACTGGAAGTGATGTGGGGAAAAAGAAACCCTTCAGCACTTGTGGTGGGAATGTGATTGGTCCAACCTCTGTGGAGAGCAGCCTGGAGAACTCTCACAAGGCTAGACATGGACTTTCCATATGACCCAGTAATTCCTCTCTTGGAGATATACCCCAAGGACTCCATAACACCCAACCAAAAAAATATGTGTACACCTATGTTCATAGCAGAAAAATTAGTAATAGCTAAAAGCTTGAAGCAACCCAGTTGCCCAACAAGAAATGAGTGGCTGAGAAAGCTGTGATATATATATATATATATATACACACACACAATGGAATACTACACAGCTATAAAGAAAAATGAACTCACCTTCCCTGACCCATCTTGGATGGAGCTAGAAGGAATTATTTTAAGTGAGCTAAGTCAGAAAGGTAAAAATGAAAATGGGATGATCCCACTCATAAACAGAAGTTGGGAAAGAAGAGCGGAGAGGGAAACCCAAATCAGGATTTGACTGAATTTGAAGTAGGGTACCAATGAAAAAACCTGGGGTGAGGGTGAGGGTGGATATTCTGCTTCACAGGAAAGGGAGTTGGGGGGATCATGGGATGGGACACAGTCTTTTGGTAGTGAGAATGGTGTTTATGTACACTCCTATTAATTTGTAGTCATATAAATATCTATTAATTAATATGAGAGGGAAAATTTTTAATGTATCAAACTTTTTAATGCACAGACCGTAGTGTGAGTCTTCGATATGTTGACTCTCTTAAAAGCTTAGGCCAGGAAAAACAGAAGTAATTGGTAGCACTGCTATATACAAATAATGTCAAACTACATAAATTATGGTGATGTTATGTATGATACAGCAAATCCTAACAAAGGGATTTTTCAAAGTCAACCCAAACACCAAATAATGTGATTACAGTAATAACTATCCTTTTCCTTCTTAAACCCTAAGACAGTAGGAACCCTCCACTGTCTATAAATATATAGAGCCTATATTTCCCCCAGTCCTGGAACCTATAGGATGGTGCTCACTTTTCTGCATGCTTCACTTACTCATACCAAATGATACTGCATCTGCTGATCCCAACCCAATCAACACGAGTACCACCTCAGCATGCTTCACTTCAGACTGTGTCCAGAGACGTCAGGCATGGAATGTCAACCCTTCAGCCTCATTACTAGGGTGAGACCTTTCCTTTCATAATATTCTCTAATTCCATTTCAGGTAGTTCACTTCCTAACAAAGTCCCAATACCTAGACATCAACCAAGTCCCATAAGATATAACATAAGTTAACATGTATCCATAAATTAGGGCAAAATATAGCCTAAAAGCAAAAGTACACAATAGTCTGCAGTGAATTAGTATAAAGTTCATAATGAAATAGTGTCTACTTAGACTTACATGCCCTCCTCGCCTACTTCCTATTAAACTTCCCTCACTCATTCCAAAGCTAACCATATCAAAGCAAGGACTGCAAAAGCTGAATAAGGGAGAGACTAACATACTTTAACGATGACTATCAGGTCACTATCAGGCCACCCCATCAGCTGGGGCTTTGTTCAGAGAGTCCTGAGATTCCCAAACAGACATGATAGGCCTAGACCTCAAATAAGTCCTTCTCTCTCCATTTTTACTGGTCATCTCTATCAGGAATAACACAATAGATCCCTTTGTCAGCCACCATGGGACCTTGCCCTCAACTTGGGTCAACAATGGCAGAGAATGTTCCATCCTCCAAAGGGAGGATAGACAACATACCCTTATGTTACACCTGAGGAAGATAGGTCCTGATATTGGGGCAGCTTGGAATGTTCCTACTCATGACCACAGAATGTGAGCTCAGATCTACAGGGATGCAGACATCACATAGACTCCTAAGCTGAGTATGGGCCCCTGATCACATCAAGTTGATGGTTTACAGTCAATAATATTTACACCCTTTCCCCATTATAGGGATCTACTCTTTCTCCTGATCCAGCTTTCTGGTCCTTTTTTCACCCATGACATCATCTCTCCGGACAATAACTTAGATCCACCTGCATATCATATTTCAGGCTCAGGGGGAAAAAATAGTATAGCCACATGTTCTTTGGAATATAACTAAAATATGTCTACTAGCTATCTACAAAACAGAGCCCCCCTCCCCCCAATGCTTCATCTGCACTACTCCATGTTAGAGAGCAAAATCAAACCACCATCCACTGTAAGGAAGCAAAAGATGTTTATTCACGAATTTGAATCTGGGCCGAGAGGTGACTGACAGCAGTCCACCAGCTCGACCCTGAACAAGGCTCAAACCACACAATTTATAGGATTCTAGAGTACATTCTGGGTGGGGAATATGTAAAACTAGAGTTTTATCACACACTCAATAGCATTTTACAGAAAACGCAGGATCTAATCATTTTAGACATTGCAATACCCTAAGCAGCCTATAAGAATTGTCTAATTTCAAGTCTTTATGTAAAATAGGGTCACCACACTTTTTTGTTGTCAGCCAAGACCACCTGGCTATCAGCTCTCTCGACCTTGAGCAAGTGGTTGGGTTTTAAGGATTTGGTTAGACTAGCTATTTTCTTTAAGACAAACAACAGGTGGCTTACATCTTGGTGTGTGGGTTTTGTCTAGCCCCCTTTTTTTTTTTATAAATGAGAGGTACAGGAATTTTCTACTGCAGGCAGAAAAGCAACTATATTTATAACTCATGTTTAAAATTTTACTTAAAGCAATTTTAGAGTTATTGTTTTTAACATTTTCTACTAGTCTTTGTCAGGAATCAAATCTTTGATTCATCTTTTATGTATATATAAGCTTTTATATACTCTGTCTTAAGGACCATTACCTTTTTAGATTGTCTGTTGATCAGGGAGATCAATGATCTTAATAGACAGGGTCTTCTCTATTGTCCGTTGGGCATAAATATAGATCTTAGTGATCTTAAGTCCCCACACATTTAACTGCAATATAGTCATTTTTAACTGGAGGTGTTCATGACTTCTGGTCCTCTACAGTCTTTACCAGATTGTAGAGGTCAAATTTTAAGTCTGGATACCAGGTCCCAACTGGGTGGAGTCCCATCTTGAGATATAATCATGTCTCTGGTGTCTGGATGGCCATGTCAGGTTGAGGGTTGATGTGTCCACTTTCTAATAGATTGAGGTTGCCAACTCTTGATGTCTACCACTGGTGGTTTCTGTTGAGCTAGTGACTGGTCTCTCCCAAAGGCTCGTAGCACAGCATTTTAATTTGTCCTGCAATATAGGCTGGAGATCTGTAAGAACTTGGTAACAGTTGTGGGATGGATCAGAGACAAGAGAATCACAGATCATGACAGCAGCAGTCTGCCAAAAGCCATTTCAAAGGGAGACAGTTTGTTCACAAATGGGAAACAGTGTACTCTCAGAAGGGCCAGGGGAAGCAGTGATACCCATCTCCCACCAGTTTTAAGGGTAAGTTTAGTTAAAGTCTCTTTCAGGGTCTAATTTATCTCTCTCTCTGCCTAGAGCTGTGGGGTCTATTAGCACAATGAAATTTTTAATTTGTTCTCATTACTCAGGCCACTAACTGAGGCACTAAAACAGTGAATGTCTGCTTACCAGAACCAATGGTGAGAGGGAACTCTCTACCTGGGCACTGTTTTATCTAAAAATTTTTTGTTCACTATCTATGTCTCTTTAGACTTTTTTGGGTAAACCTCTACCCAACCTGAAAATGTGTCTATAAATACCAGCAAGTACTTATACCTAAAAGTCTCTGATTTTACTTCTGTAAAATCTATTTAGTCTCTAGTCTTAATCTCTTGCCCATCTTATCTTTTTATTGTATCTAGGGTCTTTTGGAAGCAGGAAGTCTAGTAGAATCAATGTCAAGGCTGGCCCTGTTTGCTGTATAGCTGCTTCATCTGTCTTCTAGTTTTTTTTGTTTTTGTTTTTGTTTTTTTGATGTCTGGAACAATGGATCACGACTGTTTCTTGCAGGGTCTATGTGGCCTCCAGTAGGTTCAGTATCTGGATCTTCTTCCCAGTGGAGGTCAGGAATTTTTTTTCCTATGTGCTTCATGCACATGTCATGTAGCCAAGGCATATCTCTTGGCAGTCATGTTTTTGCGGGTAGCCTCAGGATCTGTCTCCAACATCAGGGTGGCAGAGTTCAGGCTGGTGGCAGCACTGAATTTCACTCATGGCTGGTCTAGGAACAGAGCTTGGTAGCAGGTTAGATAGGCATTGGACTTGTCCCAGTGATGGCTTGTCTGCTTTTTTTTACCAGTTGTGTCACAGGTGTTATTGTCCTCAGGCATTTTTGTCCATCTAGCAGCCACTGGGCCTAATATTTGACAAATAGGCAATGGGTCTGTGTCATGGCCCAAGTTTTTGGGTCAGCACTCTCCGGCTTATGTCTTTAAGTTCATCTACAAGCAGTCTAAATGGCTTGCTGATAAAACAGCCTTTTTTTCAGTGTCTTTTTTTTTTCTAGTAACATCACTGATCTTTTTTTATTTTTAGCCCCATCGTTTTGACTTTTTTTTTCTGGGCACTGTCTCAACTTTTTTTTTTAAGTTTAATGTCTTTAAATCTTTTTGTCTTTTGAAACTTTTTTTCTAAAATCTGGGGCAGATTTGAGCAACAAAAGGCCAAATTTAGTGTCATTTTATTTACCTTAAAGAGATTTGTGGGCCATTTTACTGCCTCTTGGAGACCCCCTAAGAGAATCTGGCAGTATGATTGAAGGGGTATCACTGCTGTACTTGTACATTTGTAACCAGTAAGACATATACAAAACCAAATTAAGAGCTTACTATAATTGACAGTCTAATGACCAGAATTGGCCTATACATCTCTATATAACTTTAGAAGGCCTTTTTAACAAACAGATATACCAGTATAGTATATAAAGACAATACCCAATTTGTTGACATGATAAAATGATTATCATTTTTTAAAAACTTTTAAAAAACTCCAATTACTTAGAGAGTTAACACATATTAGTGACAATGCTTCTCAAAACATCTCTAGTGTCAGACAAATGTCAAATTTGCTGTGGACCAATATCCACAAAACATTTCACAGGACGTTTTGTGGGCCCTCCAGAATGTACCGGAACTTTTTTAGTTAAATACATAGTATATCAATTTGGAGAAGATGAACTGTCACATTAAATATTTAAGACTTTTACTTTGAATCTTCAGCCACCCTAGCAAATTAATTTACAGTTATATTACCACATAAGAACTGTGTTGAAAACTCTTTTTTTAATAAAACTTGATAAGAATGTAGCTTTAAAATTACTTACACTTTTAACCTCAAGATTAACATTTTTCAGGCCATAAAAAGAAACCTAAAACACTCATATAAGCGTGTAGTCCATAACACATAAGAGGAGAAAACTTTTATTATCAAGACATATCATAGTCACCTTTTTTATCATTTAGATATCTGGGGCTGATTGTTTAGGGGAAAAAAAACAGCTTTTAACCAGTACAGACACATTTTAGCAGCATATCTGGTAGAACACAAATTTTGATCTATAATCACACAGTTTTTAAGATGAAACATCTCATATTTATATACTAAGATTTTTTTTTAACCAACAGCTCTCAGGACAACCTTAACTAGCCCTAGAAAAAACAAGGAGGAATAAACAAATTTCTTTAGCTTTTCTCTACAAGAAGCCCAAGAGGCTCAAGGACTGTGTGAACATCTCTAGTCAGCTCATCTTTACAAAAACTTTTGTTGTGTCTATCTTAAGAGTTACCTTGACCAAGTTTTCTCTAAAATGGGTCACATATCAAAGAATTTAGTCATTTGAAATACTCACCCACAAAACATAGCTTGTCAGTCAGTGCTGAAGATCAGGCTAGCTCCAGATCAAAACAGCAAAAGGCCAGGATTTAGGTACTCTAAAGAGAAAAGCTAAAATTACCAGGAGCCTGTTTTCTCAGCTGGGGAGTGTCAGAAACCAAACCCTAGTCTCTAGTGGAAGAGGAGAACAACGAAAATATCTACGCACTTTTACCCCCAAACTATGAGCTTGGGCCTTAACTTCGCCCATGTGCCCAGTAACCAGGTCTAGTGGGGTAGATGCCGCCTGGCCTGTTTTTGCAAAGTGAAAGTAAGTGAACACGAAACACAGACTGACAAACAGACAAGACACACACAGACAGACAAGCGTGCTTCATCAATCTGATATTAACAAATGTCTAGATAATACCTAACACCCCAGATTTTACATCGAGGTCCTCAGGGCCCTCAGTTTACCCCGGATTTTACGGGCTTTTTTTACACTTTTTCTTACATGCCGGCCAGCACACCACACACTCTCATATGTTTTTTCACCCTCACACTCTCTTTCAACCAACCCAAAGGGTGTCTACTTGGGTCTTTTTTTCTTTTCAGGGTCGTATGGAGTTTTTGCAATCAACTTCACCTGCATAAGGTTCTCTCAGGGGCCCTCTGGGCACGGGGACACACACAGAGAAGGAAGGAGAGATAATACACCACTCTAAAGCCTATCACTTTATTATTTTAATTTCAGACACACAGAGAGAATAGAAAAGTAACGAGTGTTGGAAAAAGAACTGGCACTCTAAGAGTGACAGACAGACAATTGACTATGCTCGCCTGACCGGGCCCCTTGCGGGACCTTAAGGAGTCTTAGCTTAGGAGCAGCCGTATGATCTCTGGCCCCGGTCTCAATGAATTGAGAATCTCCACTGAGCTGAGACGACTCCATGGACATGCAGGGTGGAGCCCCAATCAAGCCCCATGGTCTATAGACCGTGAGGCACACTACATGTATACAAACATGCACAACAGACCATTTATCCAGTCAAGAGGGGGTGATTACCTAACCAGCCACCGCTTCTTAAGATGTCACAAGCCAGGCCTTCGGGAGTCACCGGAGAGTAGCTCCGGCCAGACTCCGTCAGTTGCACTGACAAGGTCAATCTCTTCACGAATCACCAAAGTGGAGAGAAGAACAGAAGCCACGAACAGACAATAGAGGGAGAGAGATAGACACAGAGAAGAGGAGCTAACCCGGGAATTCTGACCAGGCCCTAAACAGACCCTTCGGCAAACTATGACCAGGCCCTAACCAAACCCGTCTTCGCCCTAACCCAGGAAATCTGACCAGGCCCTAGCCGGACCCATCTTCGCCCACACTGATAGGCCATTGTCTTCGATGCTGAGGCTGGGATTCTCACAGCGTCCCACAATCTACAGACCTCTACCAAAAAAAAAAAAAAACATCTTTTGCTTCTTTACAGTGGATGGTGGTTTGATTTTGCTCGCTAACACTCCAGCCTTTAGGTTCATGATTAGTCAAACAATTTTTTTTTACTTTATATGTTAACTCTCTTTTCAGCCACCAGGTTCCAGATGCTAACATGATGCCAACCAGACTTCCCTTGACAAACAACCCTACTATTGTGTTCTGGAGCTGTGATTACCCAGAACCTCACCCCATTAGGGAGAGGCAGACTGGGAACATAGACCGACCTGTCAACACCCATGTTCAGTGGGGAAGCAATTACAGAAGCCAGACCTTCCACCTTCTGTCCTACAAGGACCTTGGGTCCATACTCCCAGAGGGTTAAAAAATAGGAAAGCCATCAAGGGGGGAGGGATGGGATACAGAGTTCTTGTGGTAGGAATTGTGTGGAGTTGTACCACTCTTATCCTATGGTTTTGTCAGTGTTTCCTTTTTATAAATAAAAAAATTAAAAAGTGGGAGTCGGGCTGTAGTGCAGTAGGTTAAGCGCAGGTGGCGCAAATCACAAGGACCAGCATAAGGATCCCGGTTCGAACCCCGGCTCCCCACCTGCAGGGGAGTCGCTTCACAGGTGGTGAAGCAGGTCTGCAGGTGTCTATCTTTCTCTCCCCCTCTCTGTCTTCCCCTCCTCTCTCCGTTTCTCTCTGTCCTATCCAACAATGACGACAACAACAATAATAACTACAACAATAAAACAAGGGCAACAAAAGGGAATAAATAAATAAATAATAATAATAACTAAAAAAAAGTAAAAAAAAAAAGTAAAAAGTTATGGGACACATACACAGTGGAGTTTACTCAGCAATAAAAAAAGATAATATTGTGTCCTTTGTGATAAAAGTGGATTGAATTGGAGATTTGCTTAGCGAAGCAAGTAAGGAGGTGAAAGACAACTATGGAATGGTTTCACTCAAATGCAGAATATAGAGAACTGAACATATAAAAGTGAAAAAAAAAAAGTTAACCTAGACTGTGGAAGAACTATAGTGGTTATGTATGGGAGTGGAGATGGGGACACAGAATTTTGGTGACAAGAGTGGCAAAAAATCCCTATAAACCATTACTCAGTGAAGCTCTACAGTTTAAAATAAATAAGTCAACAAATGCAACAAAAAATTAAATGCTGAAAAAAGAATCTTTATGTATTATAGCATGTCCATCCATATGTTAAAATACTATGCAAACTTTAATAATAATAATGCAAGGCATTGGGGGGATAACACAGACCTTTGTGCAATAGACCCTCATATCTGAGGCACCAGTGTTCCCAGATTCAATCTCTAGCAACATCATAAGCCAAAGTTGAGTAGTACCCTGGTAAACAAATATTGTTTTTTTGATTTTTATTTATAAAAAGGAAAAAATGACAAAAAACATAGAGTAAGAGGGGTACAACACCACACAGTTCCCACCACCAGAACTTCATACTCCATCTCCTCCATTGGAAGAGCCCCTATTCTTTATCCCTCTGAGAGTATGGACCTGGGATCATTATGGGGTGCAGAATGTGGAAGGTCTGGCTTCTGTAATTGCTGGACATGGGCATTGGCAGGTCAGTCCATACTCCCAGCCTGTTTCTAACTTTGCCTATCAGAGTAGGGCTTTGGAAAGGTGGAGCTCCAAGACACAGTGGTAAGAGATGAGGGTGTTTTTTTATATTTTTTATTTTTATTTATAAAAAGGAAACACTGACAAAAACCATAGGATAAGAGAGCTACAATTCTACACAATTCCCACCACCAGAACTCTATATCCCATCCCTCCCCTGATAGCTTTCCTACTCTTTATCCCTCTGGGAGTGTGGCCCCAAAGTCGTTGTGAGATGGAGAAGGTGGAAGGTCTGGCTTCTGTAATTGCTTCCCTGCTAAACATGGGCATTGACAGGTCAGTCCATACTCCCAGCCTGTCTCTCTCTTTCCCAAGTGGGGCAGGGTTCTGGGAAAGCTGGCTTCCAGGACATATTGGTCGGGTTCTATGCACAGGGAAGTATGGTTGGCATCATGTTAACATCTGGAACCTGGTGGATGAAAAAGGAGTTAACATATAGAGCCAAACAAATAGCTGACTGATCATGAACCTAAAGGCTAGAATAGTTCATATGAAGAGTTGGGGGGGTCTCTGTTTTGTAGATAGCTAGTAGTCCTATTTCAATTATATTCCAAAGAGCCCATGATTATCTAGGTTTTTGTTTGTTTTGTTTTGTTTTGTTTTTCCTGAGCCTGACATCTGATATGTGGGTGCATCCAAGTTATTCTCTGGGAAGATGATGTCATGGCTGGAAAAAGGAAAGCAATTTTATAGTCTGTGCTTAACATGAAAAGGAGTTACAATGCAAGGTACAAAACAATACAAACATTGACATTTCATTGCGTGGTATTTGTATTATACTTCACATACACATGTGCATAGAATAAAGTAATTTAGTCAGTCTTATCTGAGTAGGGCTACATATTTATAGTCCTGCTTCCTTTTTTCAGTGTAGCCTATGTTCACTAAAATTAATGTGTATTTATTAATTAAAAGCATGCAAAACAGATCATCTACAAAAGGACAAGCTTTAGAATCCTCCTTTTGACAGTCAGATTCTATTTTCCTAAGCCTAATGGAGTAGTAAGTCCTCCAGGATGTTGGACATTTTTCACTTCTTTTTCAAACTGTAACTTTTTACTTCCTTTTTTACATGAGTTTATTATTACTACTAAGGGTAAACAAATATTTTTGGTTTTACCATTTCATATTTTCTTTTTCATTTCATTGGGGGGGGGGTTAGATGAACATTTAAGTGTTTCTGAGTGCTGTTTTTTTCTTCTTTTTCCTCCAAGCTTGACTATTCAGATCATATCCAACAGCGCATCACACAGAAGCCTTATATAATTCAAAACCCTTATGTGAATAAAATGTCAACACAGTTTCTCTATAAGCTCTCAGCAAACTAGTGTCAAACACGCTGGCTCTGCTGGATAGAAAGTAAATGATTTTTACACCTTGTGTGCTTTTATTCTTTAACAAAAGCTAGAAGAGGAAACTGTTTTCTCCCCCTCCCCATTTCCCTTCCCGGACATTTTTCTCTTTCGTCTGCCTCCAGTGCCCTTGAAGGCTGTATTGAATCTGACAAAGGATAAAGTAGCAGGGAGTGGGAGAAACTGAAGAGACTGAGGAGCTCCAACTGCCTGTCTGCAAATCTGTTTATACAGCACCTGGGTCACTTCTCATCTGATAGGCTTTTCTCTATGTGTTATTGTGTTTATGTCAAGAAAAGAATGCCAGCCTGCCTCCCTTGTTGCTGAGTGTGGCTCTATAGAATTTTGCTACCTTCATTTTCCACTTACTACCTCATTTTATTTGAAAGAGGCAGCCTTCCCAGCTTCATCTGTGATCACCAAGAACACACAATCTCTCTTTTGTTCGCTGACTGACCTTTATATTTGACTAAGGGTGAAACGTGTCTTGAAACCTAAACTAATTTTAGCAAAGAGGTCTTTCAAAAAAAAAAAAATGTAACTGAGACTCACACACACACACACACACACAAAAAAAAAAAAAAAAAAAAAAAAACACTGATGGTTTCATTGTTATTCACCAAGTGTTTCTCTGCATTTTGTTTGGGAATTTCAAAGTACAATGCCAATGTTAAAAAATGAATACCACATCACAGACAGGAGATTCCCTGGGGTGTGGTGAACTGGTGACAAGCTTCATAGCACTATTTTTATTTCTTGGAAGAAGAGTAGGTTGAAAGGGAGATACATACTCCTGCCAAAAACAAGTGGCTTCAAGAGTCAGGCACCCAGACACACAGCCAGGGAGGCAAAGATGAGAAGAAGCTTGTACTGAGATGTGATCTAGAAAATAATAAGAAAACATTCATGTATATCCTATAGTGAGTTCTTAAACCCCAATAACCTCTGTTACCTATCAGGGAAAAACACCAATATGGAGCAGAATTGCCCTTTATATATGCACCCTGCATTGAAAGAGTACTTGGGAGTAAAACAAAATCAGTGAGGACAGCATCTTCCCAGCACCTCCCTTCTCCTCCTCCTAGACCCCCTCCTACATTATGGTGTACATAGAGACCCCAGCTTGAAGCAAACACAACTTCCAGAAAGACAAATGGACTGAGAAGCCCTTTCTAGGAGCTTGGACTTAAAAAGTGAAAGAATAGGCACAATCTCCTCTACATATTACATCCCATAAAGGAAAACGCACAGGCACAATGTAAATATAATTTTTGTTTAAGCTTCACCATTCGTGAGTAAATGCAGAACTACGTAACATTTGAGTGTTAAAGCAGCCTAATAACCAGTCAACAGATGATTAGATAAAGAAGCTATGAGATAAACACTCCACAGACTACTACTCTTCAATCAGAAAAGATGATGCTGTATCCAGTAAATAAAAAATAATAATAAAGAAAAAAGTTTTAGAAGACTTTGGGAGAACTAGAACTACAGAGGTTACCATTTGGAGGGTGGATGCAACTGTACCCTGTAATCTTTTTTAAAATAATTTTATTTTATTAGTGATTTAATAATTATAACAAGATTGTAAGATAAGAGGGGTACAGTTCCCACCACCAGAGTTCTGTATACCATCCCCTCCATTGGAAATTTCCCTATTCTTTACACCTCTGGGAATATGGGCTAGCATTCTTTATGGGGTACAGAAGGTGGGAGGCCTGGCTTCTATAATTGCTTCTCTGCTGGACATGGGCATTGGCAGGTTGATCCATAATCCCAGCCTGTTTCTATCTTTTCCTAGTGGGGCAAGGCTCTGGAAAGGTGGGGTTCCAGGATACATTGTTGAGGTCATCTGCCCAAGGAAGTCAGGTTGGTATCATGGCAGCATCTGCAACATGGTGGCTAAAAAAGCATTGAGATATAAAGCAGAACAAATTGTTTAATAATCAGGAGCCTAAAGGTAAGTTTATACCAGATAAGATTTTGGGTCTTCATATTGGGAGAAGCTAGTAAGCTGTCAGTCTAAACTCATAATCTATGGTCACAGCTAAGAACATTCCTATCACAACATTTTTAAAAATGACTTAAAAAAAAAAAAAAAACAGGAACATCTCATGCTCCCAGCAGGGAAGGATAATCTTGAACTTCATGCTTCCCCTGAATTTGACCACCTTGGCAGGAGAATAACAATGCAACTTGATTTGTAACTTAAAAAAATTAGAAAAACATATGGACCCAAGAAGATTAAAATTTACAATTAGATATCCATTTAAAGGGGGGGGGGGAATTAAGCTAGTTCTTTGAAAAATCATTGGAAGTGTATAACAGATGAATACTTTGATTATCCAGGACATGAATTATTAAATGTCTTTTTATTTCTACTCTATAAATTACACCCCATGAAGAAAAATGCACAGGCACCATGTAAATATAACTTTTATTTAAATTTCACCACTAGTGGGTAAGTACAGAACTATGTAGTATTTGAGTGTTAAGAAAGCTCAGATAATATAACAGGTAAAAGCTAACTTTCACTCATAACAGAAATCACAAGGCCAAAGGCAGTACTTAGGGATGCCCTGTATTACATCAGGACCTCAGCTGGCATCCACCATCATCCGTATACAGCTCCTAAAGACACACTGGGCATCAACACCTGGTCAACAGATGGAAAAAGAGAATGTGGAAGGTTGCAGGGCAAGGGGTGCTGGTTGTAAGCTAAGCCTGAGCAGGGTATTCATGACCCCCCACTCTAATAGACATTGGCTGAAATCCAAACACACATGGCGCTAATGACATGTAAAAGGAACTGGAATAAAAGGAGTCACTTGGCTGGGGACTTGGTTATGAGAGAGAAGTTCACAGCGAAGCCAGCTGCCTTTGCTACAGGACCTATGAAGTCATTTCTTTTCAAGATGAGATCTTCAGAAGCTCTTTTGTTCATCATATTGCTTATACATTTCATGAACATCAGTTTTTGTGACTTTAAAAAATCGTGAGCAATTTTCCACTTAAACCATAGTCCAAAAGATCAGACATCATATCCAAAATAAAGCAAACAGTAACTTGGAGACTGTAGATTTTTAACAGATAATATTATTAATTTTTATTCCTTGTTTTTCAAATTCTTCCTGCACTTTGTGGTCTAAATAATGTTGAGATACACACACAAACACACATCACCACTAGTGTCAGACCCCAGTGATAACGACAATTATCACTGTACATATTTGCTTAATCTGTAGACAAAGAGCAGTACACTACACACCTACCTTTGTAAACTCCTTAATTTATGTTAAAAGCCTCTGTAAATGAATATAGTTTAAGCCATTATCTCAGTTGTTGAACAACCTATTATAAAAGCGCACCATTCTTTCACTAATGAATACCTTAATACTGAATGTATAAGTATATTTTGATTGTTCACATTTATAAATAAAAGTACAATTCCTTCACTTATTTACCTTTATTCAACAGGTATTTGATTCTGAAGACTATAAATTCTACACTGTGCAAATTGATAGGAAAAAAAGAAAATTTAACAGAAAAATCCCCAATTTGTTCTTATATCTCAGTTATATAAATTACAGACATGGGAAACCAATCTGTGAATGCATATGGAAAATCATTTTATTATAGAAAGACCATTCCTCAACATAATAAAGACCATTGGTGGAAAAACCCACAGCTAACATCATTCTCTAAAATCGAGATCCAAACAAGGATGTCCACTATCACCACTGTTATTCAACATAGCACTCGAGGTCCTCGCCACTACAATCAGACATGAAGAGATATCAAAAGCATACAGATTATAGAAGAAGAAATCAGATTATCACCATTTGCTGATGGCATGGTATTATGCCTGGAGATATCATAGCAAAGATTTCTAAAAAAAAAAAAACTACTGAGAATAATTGAGAAATTCAGTAAAGTAGTGGGATATAAAACCAATGCACATAAATCTGTGGCATTTCTGTATACAAAGAAGTATTCAGAGGAAAGGGAAGTAAGACTCAATCCCATTTACAAAAGAACCCTAAAAGATAAAGTACAGTGGGGTGGATCTCATGAAGGAAGTAAAAGGCCTTTACAATGAGAACAATAGGATATTGCTAAAATAAATAGAGAAGGACAACAGAAGTTAAAGAACAGTCCTTGTTCCTGAGCTGGAAGAATAAGCATTATTTAAATGGCCATTCTACCAAAATCAATCTACGATTTCAATGCAATCTCTATCAAAGTCCAATTTTTCAAGTAAATTGAACAACTTGTCTGAAAATTTCTCTGGAACCACAAAATACTATAAATTGCCAAAGCATTTCAGAGAAAAAAAGGGAAAATATGAAGGCATCATGCTCCCAACTTCTGTTTATACTATAAAGCAATAGTAATCAAAACAGCATGGGAATGGAATAAAAATGGACACTCGGATCAATGGAGCAGAACTGAAAGCCCAGAAATGAGCCCACACATATAAAACCAGCTAGAATATTACAAAGGGACTAAAACCATTCAGTGGGGGTAGAAAAAGAAATAAAAAAACTCTCTTCAACAGATAGTGCTGGTTAAATTGGACAGCCATATGCATAAAAGTGAAACTAGACCACCACCTAGCACCATACATCAAAGTCAAATCAAAATGGATTAAAGATCTAGATATTAGACCAGAGACTCTAAAATTTATAGAAGAAAATGTTGATGAAACTTTTCAGGACCTTCATATCAAAGATGTATTTAGAGGCTCAACCTTCTGGGCAAGTAAAAACAAGAGTAAATAAATAGGATTACGTGGAACTAAAACACTTCTACATATCAAAAACAAACTATACAAGGATAACCAGGCAAAAAAGAAAATGAGATCAGATACATATCATATATCAAACAAGTGACTGATTTCAAACATCTATAAAGAACTGGTACAGATCTACAAAAGAAGCAAGAATAATAAACTTCTTTATGTGGGTCACATGACCAGTGGAGAAGCAATTACAGAAGTCCGAATCTTCTGCACCCCAAAAATAATTTTGCAGTATGTGTTTTATTTTTTTAGTATCTCTATTTACCTATTGAAGAGAGACATCCAGAAATCAAGAGAAAGGGGAGGTAGAGGGGGAGAGAAACTGAGAGACACCTGCAGCATTGTTTCACCACTCACAAAGCTTTCCCCTGGCAGGTGGGGTCTGGGGGTTTGAATCGGGGTCCTTGCACATTGTAGCATGTGCTCAACCACATGCACTACCACCTGGACCCTAAAAATAAATTTGACCCACACTCCCAGTGGTGGAGAAGTGATAGAAGGAAGAGGATAAGAGAATTCTGAACTCCAACTCCATCAGGACCTATGGAGAGAGAGGAAAAACAGGGACATTTGGACGTGGTAACAGGGTTATGTGTGTTTTTGAAAGGAACAGAAAATAGGACCGTTAAAAAAGGTAGTTATATACAAATATAGACAGATAGCTGTAGAAATAATAGTTAATCCATACCTGCAACCTTAGGAAACCTGCTATAGTTTACAATAGAGGGATTAGGGATTAAGAACTCTGGTATGAAATTATACCCCTGTTGACATGTAATTTTGTAAATCAGTGTCAAATCACTAGTAAAATAAAAAAATAATAAGACACAGTAATAAAGTAAAAAGAACTAAACTTCTAAAGAAGAAATGCTCATGGCCCATAGACACATGAAGAACAGTTCCACTTCATTTATCATTAGAGAAATGCAAATTAAAACTACACTGAGATACCACCTCACACCTGAGAGAATGACTTACATCTACAAACCAGAGAGTTAAAGGTGTTTGAGAGAGTGTGGAGAAAAGGGAACTCTGCTGCATTGCTGGTGGGAATGCAAATTGGTACAGCCCCTTTGGAAAACTGTATAGACAGTTCTTAAACAAATAAAATGAAATTACCTTATGATCCAACAATACCACTCTTAGGCATTTATCCAGTGGACAATCAAGCACTAATTCAAAGGGACATATGCAACCCTATGTTCATAGCTGCATTATTCACAATAGCCAAAGAGTGGAAGCAGCCTAAATGTCCGTCAACAGATGACTGGCTAAAGAAGTTATGAGATATATATACATACATTCTATAGAATACTACTCTGCAATCAAAAAAGGTATTACTGTGTCCTTTGGGACAAAGTAGATGGAGATGGAGGTGATTATGCTTAGAGAAATAAGTAAAGAGATGAAAGACAACTACCTTATGGTTTCACTCATATGTGGAATCTAGAGATCTGATTCACATAAACTTGTTAAAAAAAAAAAAGAAAGAAAAGAAAAAAGAAAAGCAAGCAAACTGTTTTATGGTTAACTTTGGGATGGTGAGTATACAGAACTTTGGTGGTGGGTATGGTGTGGAACTATAAATTGTAATCTTATAATTTCATAACAAACAATAGCAAATATGAAAGAAACAGCAAATGCAAAGGTTCTGAGGCAGAAAGTGCTTGGAATGTTGAGAGGGCCAGAAAGACTGGTACCAAATGAACATAATGGAAAGTGGTAGGAGAAAAAGAAGTCACTGGAGTAACAAGATGGACAGTTTGCACTTTTTTTAATCATGATTATTGATAGGGCTCCACTTTCATTCTTAAATATGCCTAAATTGAGGTGAAGTAGAATTGTCTTTATTAGGCCTTTGTCCTTTTCAGTGCAGGAGAAAGACATTTTGAATAAGAGTGCATTCTCAGTTATATTTATGATATCATCCTGTTTTGTTGGATTGAGAATAAATAAAGGTGATCAAATAACTGATTAGGCATTTTTCTAAAGAAGAGATACACATGGCCGACAGATATATGAAGAAATGCTTCACTTCACTTATGATTAGAGAAATGCAAAACAAAACTACACTGACATTTCACTTCACAGCTGTGAGAATGTCCTACATCAACAAAGCAGGAGAAGTTGTGGAGAAAAAGGAACTCTATTACAGGGCTGGTAGGAATGCAAACTAGTGTGGCCCCTTTGGAAGGCTTTATAAAGAATCCTTAAATGAGAAAAAATGGAATTACCTAGATACCCTCCTCACCTGCTTCCTACTACACTTCCCTCAATCACTCCAATGCTAACCTTATTAAAGTAAGGACTGCAAAAGCTGAATAAGGGCAAGAGACTGGCATACTTTAATGATGACTCTTAAGTCACTATCAGGCCATTCCACTAGCTGGGGCTCTAATTGGGGAGTCCTGAGATTCCCAAACGGACTTGATGGGCCTAGAACTCGAATAAATCCCTCTCTCCATTGTTAATGGTCATTTCTATCAGGAACAACAAAATAGACCCCTTTGTGGGCCCCCATAGGACCTTGCCCTCAACTTGGATCAACAATGGTAGAGAATGTTCCATCCTCCAAAGGGAGGTTGGATAACATACTCTACCACCTGAAGAAGATGGGTCCTGAAATTGATGCAACTTGGAATGTTCCTACTGATGACCACAGAATGCAAGTTCAGACCTACAAGGATATAGAGGTTACATAGGCTCCTATGCTGAATGTGGGCACCAGAACAAATCGATAGGGTTTACAGTCAACCATATTTATACAACTTTCCCATATTTGGGAACTACTCTCTTCCCAGATCCAGCTTTCTAGCCCTTTTTCCAGCATATTCTCCCCAGGCAATAAATTAGGCCCACCTGCATATCAGATGTCAGGCTCAGGCAAAAAATAATAAAGTCATGGGCCCTTTGGGATATACCTACAATAGACTTACTAGCTAGTTCCAAAACGGAGACCCTAAACCTTCATCTGCAATATTCCAGCCTTTAAGTTCATGATTAATCAACAATTTGTATGGCTTTGTATGTTAACTCTTTTTCAGCCACCAGGTTTCAGATGCTACCATGATGACAACCAGACTTCCCTGGACAAATGTGACCCCATGAATGTGTCCTGGATCTCTGCTTCCTCAGAGCCCTGCCCCACTAGGGAAAGAGAGAGAGAGAGGTTGGGAGTATGGGTGGAACTGTCAACGCCCATGTTCAGCGGGAAACAATTACAGAAGCCAGATCTTCCACCTTCTGCACCCTATAATGACCCTGGGTCCATACTCCCAGAGGGTTAAAGAATAGGAAAGCTAACAGGGAAGGGGATGGGAAATGAAGCCTAGGTGATGGGAATTTTACCCCTCTTATCCTATGGTCTTATCAGTGTTTCCATTTTATAAATAAATTAATTTAAAAAATAAATAAGTACAATCTTGTAAAAACAAAAAAAGTGGAATTACTTTGTGACTCAGAAATACTGTTCTTAAGGTATTTATCCAGTGGGCAATCAAACATGAATTTAAAGGGACATATGCACCCCTAGGTTCATAGCTGCATTATTCACCCTAGCCAAAGATTGGAAGCAGATTAAATGCCCATCAACAGATAACTGGCTAAAGAAGTTATGGAGTATATACTCTTTGAAATATTACTCTGCAATCAGAAAAGATGACATTGTGTCCTTTGGGGCAAAATGGGTGGAACTGGAAGTGAAAGCAAAGTAAGCTAAAGAAGTGAAAGATGTGAAACACAATAGCTTGTAAAAAAAATAAAGAAGGAGGAGGAGAAGAGAAAGGAAGAGGAGAAAACAACAACCTGTCTTTAAGACTTTGTAAAAACTATAATAGTTACTGTTTCGAGGGACAGAACTTTGGTGGTGGGTGTGGTGCAGAACTTTACCCTGGCACCCTCCAATCTTAGAACCTACTACTAATCACAGTGAATAAATAAACAATCAAACATTTGGAAAAAAAATCTTGGGGAGACATTAACCCCTTCTAGTATATAGGCTGCCCTACATGTCATCACGAGTGCAATTATAAGAAAAACAGAGAGGTTCGAGAGATGGCATAATGTTTATGGTATTTCAGTGTTGTGTTATATGTTATATTGTCATATTAAGTGTATAAATGTAGAGTCTGCCTTACTAATATAAACTGGGACGTTTTTCATCTATCTCAATGATCTAAAGTGTTTTCTACTCATTTTCCTCTTTCAAGTTTGCTATCTTTATATGAGGATACATGCAAAAATTGTGAAAAGACTTTTAGTGAAATAAAACAGTCCTCCGATGAGGCAGCCTGCAAAATTTAGTCTCATGCATACTTTCAGCTTAGCTAATTTTTCTGCTATTTAGCACCACGTTTACCACATAATTGTTTATATTTTTGATTCTTGATTTATTAAATACAGTAAGTTCTGAATATTTAGCAACATTTTCTGGTTAAATAGTTTGTACTTGAATATTATTTTCCAATTGGGACAAAGTGATATATTAATATACTCCTTTTCCTAATATTTTTTCTTGTATCAGTAACTGGTCTTTCTACTTACATTATTTTCTTTGTACTTTTTTCAAACTTAAAAAATCATATTCCCACTGGTAACCTCTCAGTGCTTAAATATAGACCCATAAATATTTCTAGGCCTGGTACACCATTGTCATCTGTGTATTTCCTTTATTATTCCTCAGTGATTAATGTCCTGTTCCCTATCTTATATGTTCCTTTGTCTTGTTTGTTCCCATCATCTTGCTAAAAAACATTTCAGTAGCTCTGAAAAAGAGTGAATGAAAAATAGATTTTTACTATTGTTCCATTTTACCATCAGATTAGCAGATTTTCTGGGTCTATGACCCAAAATAATCTCTACTCAAGTATGAATACTTTCCTTGACAGTCTTCTGGCATCTACTTTAATATTTTAAATTACAGTGTCATTGGAATACCATTTTTGTAGATGATTTTAAATAGGAATTCAAAATATTTCTCTATGTCCCTTTATTGTAATTAAAAAATAGGAGAACTTTGTAGGAGCGTGGCTTGACACTGGTGTAAAACAATCAAGGTTTATTACATGGCTGTTCAGCAGTACGGAACAGTATCTTTTAGGTACAGCAAAACAGGCAATTATCAGCAATGATATAGGTTACTCAGTATGACTATTGATAAGAATCAAGCTCGGTTACATGTGTTCAGTTCCCAGGAGAAACAGTCATGGCAGGCATCTCGAGCACACAGGAAAGCAGGATGCCATGAGAGCAGAATGCAAGACCAGAGAGCGTCTTCCACCTTCTGTGAGCTTAAGTTCCATCTTGGCTCTGCCACCCCCCCACACACATTTAATACTAAAAGTACAATTCAAATGTCTACATTTCTTTGATTATTCCTTTAAAAAGCTGATTGAAAGGTCTGTGAATACAAGCAGTCTATGGTTGTGGTCAATATAATTCCATCAAGCAACAGTTCAGACTTTTCATTGTGGAACTCTCAGAATCTTTCTCTGTGACTACTGTGTTTCCCCTCAGGATAAGCCTCTACTCTCCTGCTGGTATAAGAAGCAGCTTTAACTCTGACTGAATCCTTTGAGGACATGGGTCAGGAAGGTGTGGGTGAGAAGCAGAGATGGAAGAGACTGGAGAAATCTCTTTGGTTCTTACTATCAAACCTGCCCCCCATTCTTCACCATTCCCATTGTCCTTCA
This sequence comes from Erinaceus europaeus, assembly GCF_950295315.1. Classification (NCBI taxonomy): domain Eukaryota; kingdom Metazoa; phylum Chordata; class Mammalia; order Eulipotyphla; family Erinaceidae; genus Erinaceus; species Erinaceus europaeus. The sequence goes on along the minus strand of NC_080164.1, from coordinate 77,291,998 downwards.
CCCCTCAGCATCTCTGTTTCTATTCCTCCTTAGAGAGGAAAAAAAGAAAACTTATTGTCTTGAATCAGTTATTAGTAAATGACTACCTACTTGCTGTTTTGTGGATATGAAACTACTGAAATCACTCTTTGGACTTTCAGTCCTAAACTTTATATGACCTTGAAGGAATTCCAATTCTTTCTTTCCTGACTTCTGCTAGGCAGATAACTATCTCCTTATTTTCTTCTTTTGTCAAGTCTTAAGATCTCAGCATTTATCTGCTCTGCCAAGACTGTTCCCCCTCTACAGTCATGCTCCATCTTCCAAATGCAAGTTGACATTTCTCATCTATTCCACTACTATCCTCTCACCCACTTTCTCCACCTTCATGGGTTTTCTTTTACTTTTCACTGTTAGCAGCTAACACCGTTATGTTGGAATTTAGAAGAAAAAAAAAGTTATAAATACATGTGTTCAATTACTCGGTTTAATCTGAAATCTACTAGAACATCTTTAGTGCTTTTTCCTTTGAATGTTTGCAAAAGTTTTTTCACTATATTATTTAGTTATGTATGTGTATTAATACACTGAAAATTTCTTCACTTTGTTTCACTTATATATTTCCATTTTATTATTTCAATTAAATTTTGTTTATTAACATTTACCTGTAAAATCTTATATTTCCTCAAGAATTTTGAAAGTTTGTTTTTAGCATGGTATATAGCCTTCTTAAACTTCACTCTTTTTCTATGGACTGTTGCTATTCTATAGCCCTAATGTATGTTAACCATCAATTTTAAAATAATTCTGCAAGAGATTTGTAGTTTGTCAAATATTACAAATGACAGTCTTATGTTTTATATATATATATATATACATACACACATATATATAATACGTATTTATTTTCTAACTACCATTAGGAAATCAAATTATTTTTTCTTGCCTTTCCTAAGGTGATTTCATTGAAATTTTAACTCATTTAGTTAAATATCTGGTTTATTTACTTTAATTATCTCTTGTTAATAATTAAAGGATTGGGGGGATGTAAATAGCATAATGATTATGCAAACAGACTCTCATGCCTGAGGCTTCAAAACCCCAGGTTTAATTGGCACATCACCAGAAACCATAGCTGAGTGGTCCTCTGGTAAAAAGAATGAAAGAAAAAAAGAAAGAAAGAAAGAAAGAAAGAGAAAGGAAGAAAGAAAAAAAGAGAAGATTTAAAGTTATGTGTCATAGCTGTGTTATTTATTCCTAATGAGTGAGTAAGAAAATTTTTATTTTCTATTTTTTCTGAAAGTTACTTCTCAGATTGTGTTTATTTTTTAATTATTTTTGTTTTAATGTGGTCAGTGCTGGGGGACAAGCTCAGTGACATACAAAAGGCACAAAACCACAGAGAGACCTCACTGGCACACCTTTTACATTCTACATGTCTTAGAAGAGAGGGAAAGCAGAGAAATTAGAGTCGCCACCGTGCCACTCCACCATTCATAGAGTTCCTTAGTGCCATTCATAGTGATACCAAGTGTGGTCTTGGGGCTCCATTCCAAGGTCTCACATGCAGCAAGCAAGTCATATGCTTTATTGTATAAGCAATTTGTTGGCTCCATTTGTATCTTAAATTTCAAGAATGTTAAAATTCTATAGCAAAAATGTTCTTAATTAGGATTTTTTTATAACATGATCAGAGAATGTGGCTCTTGTGATTTCTAAATAGGGAATAGTTTTAAGACTTTCTTTGTGATCCTCAAATATAATCTTCTTTCCTTAAACACTTCACGGGAATTAATAATTTTTTAAAGGGGGTCTTTTACTTGTGAGAGAATCTGGGTTCAATTCCCATAGTCGCCACCTGCAGTGAGGAAGCTTCACAAGTGGTGAAGCAGAGCTGAAGGTGTCAATCTTTCTCCCTCTCTATCATCCTCTTATCTCTTAATTTCTCCATCCTATCAAATAAAAAAAATAATCATAAATGTTTAACTCCTTATTTAGTCCACATTTAAGTATATTTATTAATTCAATTCTATTGGATTTCCCTGTCATCTTGACAAAGATGTCAGTATCTTCCTGAGAGGTAGGGAAAGTTTGGAAAGGACAATGTGTTGAGTATTTGAGTAACTGAAAATGATCAGATTTAGCCATTTGATTAGTACTTTGGCTAGACAGGCAATTACATATTTGAAATAATTTGAAGGCGTTATTCCATTGTGCTCTAGCACCCAGGATTATTCATCCAGATCTATTTTTGTCTACTTTATTTGGCAGGGACTCAGACAGAGATTTGAAAGTATCCCCAGTTATTGCATTTCTGTCAAATCACCCTTGTATGCACATTTTATTCCTTCTCTATTTCAGTGTGATTACATTTGTGGGATAAAGAATCATGATGTTTCATCTATTATGAATCTTTCACTTTATTATAAAGTAATATTCACAGTCCTGCTTAACACTTTTCCTGCAAAAAATTTATCATGTATGTTGGAATATTTTTTCCTGCATCTACCTAACTTACTTTGACAAGCATTGATTGTCAATAGTCTGTGTCATTTTGTTTTAAATAGATTCTCTTCTGTAACGAAGATAGATTTTTTTGGTTTTTGAGCAAAGAGCTTTTGTGCTTTTATAGATGAGTTTTTCTGGTTATTTGTATTTTTGAGAGACCAGGACACTTCTTTTTTTTTTTTTTTTTACTATGATAGAAACTAGGGTCTCACATACACAAGGTCTTTGCTCTATGACTAAACCACTGGCCCTACCCCTTGCTTATTCTTATGCTGTTTTTACTTAGTGTTGCTTTTGTTCTACCTCTGACATATTTAATACTTATTTGCTGCTTACTATATTTTATTTATCTGTCTTTGTTTGCACTTTCTTTTAATTTAGACTATATCATATTCACTTGTAATTCTAAGCTAAATTTAAATACAGTTTATTTTTAAGGCTTTATTTAAATCTTTAACATATACCAATTTCTCTAATGTCTATTTGGGGGAAAAATAATTCCTTTGACTTCTTAGTTTGTTTTTCCTTTTCTCTTCATTTAAAAATAGTGGGAAATATATATAGTAGAACACCGCTCTGCTCTGGCTTATGCTTATGGTAGTTCAGAGAATTAGAACCTCAGGTACAAAAATTTCTTTGCAGATGGTTATTTTATGCTATCTCCCCTCTGATCATGATTGAGTCACTTGCTTATACTAAAAGACACACTAAATAAAAAGTTGCTAGGGCTATTCCCTCCTTCACCAAGGACTAGAAAAATGATGAACACCAGCCAGTTTTATGATAAGTGTACTCAATTATTTTTGTCTATTTTATTTGTATTCCAGCTATAATTTATTGACAAAAACAGTAAACTGGATCAGGCTGCAGTGTGCCCACCTTTGCTAACTCTACCCCAGTTCTGAACTAACTTCAGTTTTATACAAGGAAGAATAGCAACCAATCACATGAAACCATGTGCTTAAAGAAAAAGGATCTCAGAGTACACAGGCACATTGTGTGAGCCATTCTCCCACCATTATCTTGGGTTTTTGAGCATTATTGGTAACATATACAGAGCTTCCTTCCCTGTAACATAGTCCCCACCTCCCTGGTTCCAGTTTCATAGATACATTGTAAATAGGACAAGATACAGAAAGGAGATTGGCTTCCTCATTAGAGAACCAAAATTGTGAGACATTTTAAAATATTGTCTCTCCAGGCTAAGAGAATGGATCGACCTATCAAGGCCCATGTTTAGCGGGGAAGCAATTATAGAAGCCAGACCTTCCACCTTCTGTATCCCACAATGACCTTGGGTCCAAACTCCCAGAGGGTTAAAGAATAGGAAAACTATCAGGGGAGGGGATGGAATACAGAGTTCTGATGGTGGGAATTGTGTGGAATTGTACCCCCCTTATCCTATGTTTTTGTCAATGTTTCCTTTTTATAAATAAAAAAAATTTAAATATTCTTTCTATTTTTTTCAGTTTTATTGGCAAAATGCATATATTAAAATATTATTATTTAGGAGGCTGGGCGGCAGTGCAGCAGATTAAGCACACATGGTGCAAAGTTCAAGGACTGGAGTAAGGATCCCAGTTAGAGCCCCCTGCTCCTCACCTGCCAGGGAGTTGCTTCACAAGCCATGAAGCAGGTATGCAGGTGTCTATCTTTCTCTCTCTCTCTCCTTCTCTCTCGATTTCTCTCTGTCCTATCCAACAACAATGACAGCAATAATAATAATAATAATAATAAAAACAACAATGATAAACAACAAGGGAAAATATAGCCTCCAGGAGCAGTGGATTCATAGTGCAGGCAGAGAGTACCTGCAATAACCCTGGAGGACATATATATAATTTAATTAATTAATTTAATAGGTTATTAGATTAACATAATTCCCATCACCATAGATCTATGTCTGCATTTCTACCTCCCTACAAATGAGCTTAAAAATCTATCCTCCCACTCCACCCAGAGTCTTTTACTCCAAATCCAGTCTAAACTCTGCTTATGTTTCCCTTTCTGTTCTCTCTCAACTTTTGTTTGGTGGGATCATCCCATACTCACCTTTATTTTTTCTTTTTCTTTCTTTCTTTCTTTTTTTTTTTTTTTTTTTTGGCCTCCAAGGTTATTGCTGGGGCTTCATGCCTACACTAGGAATCCACTGCTCCTGGAGGTCTTTTCTCCTTTTGTTGTCCTTGTTGTTTATCATTGTTGTTGTCATTATTGTTGTTATTGCTGTTGCACAGGACAGAGAGAAATCTAGAGAGGAGGGGAAGACAGAAAGGGGGAGAGAAAGATAGACAACTGCAGACCTGCTTCATCACCTGTGAAGCAATCCCACACCCCCTGCAAGGGGAGAGCCAGGGGCTGGAAATGTGATCTTTAAGCTGGACCTGTGTGCTTAACCCACTGAGCTACCAACCTGCCCCATGCCTGTGACTTTTAATAAGTCCATTACCGCTAGAAGGAATCATGTTAAATGAGATGGTGTATTGCACCAAAACAAAAGACTCTGGGGTTGAGGCAGGGTTCAGGTCCTGGAACATGATTGCAGAAGAGGACTTAGTAAGGATTGAATTGTTATGTGGAAAACTGGGAAATCATGGTCTGGGAGGTGGCGCATTGTTAAAGCTTTGTGCTCTCAAACATGAGGTCCTGAGTTCGATCCCCGGCAGCACATGTGCCAGAGTGATGTCTGGTTCTTTCTCTATCCTCCTGTCTTTCTCATAAATAAATAAAATATTTTAAAAAGAAAAAAGAAAACTGTGAAATGTTATGCATGTACAAACTATTGGATTTTACTGTTGACTGTAAAACATTAATCCCCAATAAAGAAGTTAAAATAATAATAAGTCCATTCCCAGATTCCAACCACACTCACCATGTGAAGGTTTCCCTCTCAAAGTATTAAAGTATAGAATATGTGTAAGACAAATACATCTAATAAATCTGATGAGAAATACTTGAGAATTACAAATTTCTAATTCAAGGATATAGGTCCCTCCAGTAGCAACAAAGAGAAAGGTGGTCAGGGAGAGATATACAGTTTGCTTTCATTATATAGATTCATAATCCCTATAGCAATTGCCAAAAAAAAAAAGGACCTGACCTGACCCAAGCTAATGATTTATAGTCTCAAGTGATCCCACTTACACTAAATAGCAATACATTTAAGATGTTGGAAAAGGAAAGTATTTAATGAGGGGTTGCAACCCCAGACCTTGCCAAGAGTGTTTTATAGTGTATGGTATAAACACAGTATTAACCTTTCTAACACTTGAAATATTGTAAATTTCAAAGAACATCCTACCCCAAGGGTTTCAAATAGGCCAGGAGTTCTCTACAGGTAAAGAATGGTGTATTTGTTCAGTTGGATTGCTAATATGTGGATGTTGAAATTTTCTTTATAACTTTTATTTAAAAAAAAAATATATATATATATATATATTAAAATATATATTTTATATATATAAATATATATATATATAAATAAATATATTTATATATATATTAAAAATATATATATATATATTTTTTTAATGGGCTGGGGAGATAGCATAATGGTTATAAAAAAAAGACTTTCATGCCTGGGGCTCTGAGGTCAAAAATTCAATTCCCACCACCACCGTAAGTCAAAGCTGAACAGTGCTCTGGTCACACTCTCTCTCTCCCCCTCTCTTTACCTCTTTCTGTTTCTAATTAAAATAAATAATTTTTTTTCACCTCTCCTGTCACCAAAGGTCTGTGTCCCTACCCACAGGCTCATAAATAACCATTATAGGTCTCCAACATATAGGTTGACTTTTATTTTCCACATTCATGTGTTCAATTCTTTATATTCCACATATGAGTGAAACCAGTCTGTAGTTGTCCTTCACCTTCTTGCTTCCTTCACAAAGCATAATCTCCAATTCCATGCAATAAATAAATATATATTTAAAATATTTGTAGTAACAGCTAAAAGATAAAAATACTTTCGGATTTACATAGACTTTACTTGTCCCTGACCTCTACCTAGGAGAAGTTAGAAGCAGGAACAACTATCAGTTAAGGGAGGGAAAAAATAAAACTAAAATTCCCTCTGTCCCCAGTCTGATCTCACTTCAAATTCCCAGGTAACAATTCAGGTCCAGCAGGAGAAAAATAAAGAAAGTTTAAACTGAATGTGAACTAGAATTTTCATGCCCAGAGTAGTGACTAAACAGCTAAGATTTCTGTCAGAGTTTTTGTCCAAGTATAGAAAAGGGAATTTTATCAGAAAAATGTATAAAGGCGGTGAGAGGAGAGGGACATCTTAATCTTAGCTACAACACCATTGACTTCAGACTATTCTAGAAAATGGAAATCTTCAAAACAAATGCAGGTTTTTGTAATCTTGTAGGTAGTCTCTATGTTACAGTTGATTTCACTATTGAGTTATGATCATTAAATGCAGTCACCACAAATTTATGGATTTCTCAGGGACCGAATTTTCTGGACAATATCACTGTCGTGCCTTTTTCTCTTTCTGGTCAAGTGAATTAAAATGCACCTCCTCGATGAACTCTCTAAACTCCCCAGTGCCTTTGAAAACTGATTAAAAAGGTATATTGTTGGGTAGTATGCCAGCTCCCCCTGGCTTCTGCTTAACCAAGCACCGGTATGCCTATATAGGGATTGGTTTGATCCCATTCAAAGCAGTCTATTTAAATCACTTTTACATTTACATAAAGCACCACACTCCCTCCAGGGCATTAGTGGTTTAGTGGTAAAATCCTCACCTGCTCTGCCCCCTCTCCTTGTCACACCCTGATCCTCTCCTTGTCACACTCTGATCTTCCACCAGTCACTTTTCGCTCCACCCTCTCTATGTCACATCCTGTTTCCACCCTACTTGGAGAGTATAAAAACAGCTGCTCTTCTGATTAAAGACACTTGGAAATTGCTTTTCGGCTCCGAGGGTTCCAGAGTGTATCTCCTGCGAAGTTAGTGCGGCACGAGTTCCTGATCCTTCTCCCACACAGCAGCCTAGATGGGCTCCAGTTGAGTTCTCTCCAACCCAGAGAGCACTAGCTCGGGAAGAAGCACCCTCAGGCTATCCCGGCAGTATATGTGGCACAACATCACATTTTGTTAGAAAAGAATATTCATTCACTTATTCATTCTTATTTGTACTGACTAATTTCATAGCTGAACAACTTTGAAGGCAAACTGCTCTGGAGCCGTGCACCTCTAATCTTATTGAAACTGAGAGCTACTTGATGTGTAGAAAGAAAGAAAGGGAAGGAACAGGGGCCTGGTTGTGGCACACCTGGTTGAATGCATATGTTACAGTGCATAAGAACCTGGGTTCGAGCCCCCTGTCCCCACCTGCAGGGGGAAAGCTTCATGAGTGGTGAAGCAGGGCTTCAGGTATCTCTTTGTCTTTCTCCCTCTCTTATCACCCCCTTCTCTCTCCACGTCTGGCTGTATCTACTCAATAAATAAAGATTTTTAAAAAAATTTAAAAGGGGAAGGAAGGGAGAAAGAAAGAAAGAAGATAGAGAAAGGAAGGAAGGAAGGAAGGAAGGAAGGAAGGAAGGAAGGAAAAGAGAGGAAGAAAGAAAAAACTTTGATATTCTGATTCACTATAACTGGAATGGACCTTAAGGATGTATGTCTTTAAAAAAAAAAAAAATCTCTCCAAAGATTTCTAATAAGCAACCAAGTTTAACAAGTACTACTGCTGTTGTTTTTGTGTTTTTAACAATGACCTTGAGGTAGTAAGCCAAAAGGAAAGAAACCAGGCTTTATTTACTGTACTGATTCATTCTTGTGCAGTCAGCTAAGACGTTTCAGCACAAGTTCTATGTAGGCTGTCACTTTACTTGATGAAATGCTTAAGATATAAAATGATCAATAAAAATTAAATGAATTCTTCCTCCAGGGTTTTTCCTCTCTCATTATTATTGGCAACACATGTGCTAGGCCTAACCAGAAAGCAGGAAACCTTAATCCATATATAACATTTTGTGTTTGGTAATATTGTCCATCTAAGTCTCTTAAAACATACTATAAAATGAAATACTTTTTTTCTGGTAAAAAAAATAAATAAATGAGAAAATGATGGCAATCTGTACAAAAATAAAACATTACATGAAAAAATTAAATATAGTCCTCTGTCTACCTCGGACTTACAAAAGTACAAAAATCTCTCTCAGCACTGATTTTCACTCACCAGTGCTTCTGTTTGAAAATGTCAGGGGCCAGGTGGTGGCATACCTGGTTAAGCACACACACTAGAGTGCATCCCTTGAGTTCAAGCCCTTGGTCCCACTTGCAGGGGAGAAGCTTCAAGAGTGGTGAAACAGTGCTGCAGGTATCCTTGTCTTTTTTCCCTCTCAATCTTCCACTCCCCTATCAATTTCTCTCTGTCTCTAGCCAATCACAGGCAAATAAAAATATAAAAAGTACATAAAAATTCCTTCACTGTCTTTGTCCAAGAAATAATTCTGAGAAGAAACTCTTATAAGAAAACATAAATGTAAACAGATTAGGCAATGAATGGCATTTTATGACCTAAAACAGAAGCAACCAAAAAATGCATGTCCTTCAAAGATTACTCTAAAGAAAGTGAAAGGAGTGTTCCAGGAGATGGCACAGTAGATACAGCATTGGACTCTCAAGTGTGAGCTTCCAAGTTAAGTTCTCAGCAGCACATGTACCAAAGCAATGTCTGGTTTCTTTCTCTCTGCCTATCTTCTTCATGAATAAGTAAATAAAATATTTTTTTTAAAAAAAGGAGAAGAAGAAGGAAGAAAAATAGGAAGAAAGAAAGGGAGCAGGCAGTAACTGTAGCGGGTTAAGTGCACATGGCATGATGCACAAGAACCAGCTCAAAGATCCCAATTCCAGCAGCCGGCTTCCCACCTGCAGGAGGGCCACTTCATGGGTGGTAAAGCAAGTCTGCAGGTGTCTTTCTCTCCCCCTCTCTGTCTTCCCTTCCTCTCCCAATTTCTCTATGTCCTATCCAAAAACAACAAGGGCAGCAAAATGGGGAGAATGGCCTCCAGGAGCTGTGGATTTGTAGTGCAAGCACAGAGTCCCAGTGATAACCCTGGAGGAAAAAAAAAAGATAGCAAAAAAGAAAGTGAGAGAAAACCCAATAAAGAAACATTTATCTAATAAGGATCTAGTATTCAGAACGCAAAATCATTACAACTCAATTTAAATGCAGTCCCACTCAAAGTAGTGAAGTAAATATTTCTCAAAAGAAGATAATAAAATGGACAATGAGCACATGAAAAGAGGTTTAACATCCCAGTCCTAGCAGAAAATGTGATTCAAAACCAAAATGAAGTATCAACTTATACCCACAAGGATGACTGTATCCAAAATATTAAAAACTACTGCTTGGTAGAATGTGGACAAATTTTAACTCTCATATAATGGCAGGAATATAAGGCAGTACATCTTGGGAAATAGTTTGGCATTTTCTCTTTAAAAACTGAATATAAAACTAGTATATGATCCAGGAATGTCATTCATAGGTTAACACATATTTGAGAAAACAATAGAAAATTTGCACAAAAATGCATATATATGTATATATATATATATATATATATATATATATATATATATACTTTATATTATCAAAGGAAATAACCCAGGTATCCGTCAGTTGATTAATAGATTTTATTTTTATTTTGTTATTATTTACTTTTATTATATAATATTTTTACAATTTTTTCTCTTTATTATCTTTATTTATTTATTGGATAGAGACAGTCAAAAATCAAGAGGGAAGGGGGTGAGAGAAAAGAAGATAGACAGAAAGACACCTGCAACACCGTTTCATCACTCACAAAGTTTCCCCCCTGGTCCTTGCATATTGTAACATGTGTGTTCAACCAGGTGTGCCACTACTGGCCCCTTATAACAATTTCTATTATCTGTGATTTAACATTGGTTTACAAAGTTATAGGATTTGGGAGGTATAGTTTCACACCTATCAATGTACATGTAATCTGTATCCACCACTAGAGCTCTCTTCTTGCTGTAATCACCAAAGTTCTCATAAAGTCCAAGGCATATTTTGGTTACTGTTTACTTTGCCTGTTCTTTCATTTGAGTTGTCTATAATCCACATGAGTGAAACCATATGGTAGTTTTTTTCTCACCCCTTATTTCACTGTAGATAATAATCTCTAATCCTATGCATTTTGTACTAAATAATACAATATTATCATTTTAACTGCAGAATAGTGTTCCACTGAATATATATCTCATAAATTTTTTATCCATTTATCTGGTCATCTAGTTAATGGTCATCTAAGTTGATACCACACATTGACTATTCTGAGTAATATAGTTATGGACAGAGGAGTGCATATAAGAAATAAAGAGATGGTAAACACAGGGTAAAACAGGCAAGCTGTAGTCTACTACAGCTGAGCCAAAGTAAGAGCCAAAAGAGGGTCCAGTGGGTTTTGGGAAACTAGTACACAAAGTTGGAAGATGGGTGGTTGATGTGATGCACAGACACCTGTCCCTGTGACAACTGTCTTTGATGTCAATCAAGATCGATGATGCTTTGTGGAAACTGCTGCCCATTTTTATTCACCTTCAATTCTTTTATAAACCCATTTCTACACCTATTAAAATTTCCAAGTGCCTTCCTTTTTCTTCTTCCTTGTCAAGTAAGAGAAAAAGTACATGACTTCCTTGGATATTCTCCAAATTCTCTTCCTTCTCAGTAACGGAACAAAAGCAAATATTTCTGGTCACAAAAGTTCCAAGTCCTGGTGAAACTGGCATTTAGAGCCCTCGGGTCATCTTCCCCTAACACTTTCCTGTCTGGTAATATAGAAAGTGAGTTTACTTTTATTGCAGTATTTGACAAGAAAGCACTGTGGCTCTTATTTTTGTGCAGTTTGCATAATTTCTGATGCTGACCAACAGGTGGCACTGTGGCTTTGGTGGAGCTTTGGTATCCTGACACAGGTGGTACCTGCTATCGCAATTTAGGAACTTGAATTGTATACAGACTAGAGAGAGGTCTCAGGACATCCTAGCTTCCTCAGACTTTTCTGCAACTGTTCAGGACCAAAACACCATAGGCAACTAGACCCTCTATCAATTGCCTGAGTGAGCTTCAAGCTAGAGAACCTCTATTTCTCTTCTGCTCCCAAGTTGCCCTTTTACACAGTGGTGGCTGGCAGACCCACTTAGACCACCTCCACCTTCTTCCACCACCTTTAGCATTTTCATGCTTACTTCCAGAGGATGAGGACTCTATCAGGACATACATCTGAATTCTGGTAAAATTTGTCATGGCCTTTCCTTCTCTCATAGGTTGTCTGCAAAGGATCTCAATTTGCTGATGACTGTACATTCTTGGGTCCACTCTTGAAGTCCTACCAGCTGACTTTACAAAATAGGTAAACAAGATCACAGGATGTGGGGCCACTAGCTGACCACATGTACTGTTGCTCTGCACAGCAGCGGAGGAATTCCAAAGTTCTGGCACTGTATATGATTGAGTAGTTCTCTGGTCTCTCTCTCTCTTTCTCTCTCTCTCTCCCTGTCTCACTTGTGCTCTCTCTCTCATTACATTAACAAAATCATTTTAATAAATAAATAAGTACACATTGTTACAAAGTAATATTATTCATCTTAAAAAAACTTAACCATAAACAGACTTTGGTTGGGGAAGGAGTATATAGCATAATTATTATGCAAAGATATTCTTATTCCTGAGGCATTGAAGTCCCAGGTTCAATCCCCTGCACTACCATAAAATAGAGCTGAGCAGTGCCCTACCCCACTAGGGAAAGAGAAAGACAGGCTCGGAGTATGGATCGACCTGCCAATGCTCACGTTCAGTGGGGAAGCAATTATATAAGCCATACCTTCCACCTTCTGCACCCTATAATGACCCTGGGTCCATACTCCCAGAGGGATAAAGAATAGGAAAGCTATCAGGGGAGGGGATGGAATATGGAGTTCTGATGGTGGGGATTGTGTGAAGTTGTATCCCTCTTATCCTATAGTTTTTATCAGTGCTTCCTTTTTATAAGTAAAAATTAAAAAAAAAACTTTAGTGAATATACCACTTACCAGGTAAGTGAAGGAAACTAGATACAAAAGTATATATATCATATGACATCATGTATATGAAATAGCAGGACAGGATTGAACTCAACCCTCACCTCATCGAAGGAAGCCTTTGGTTACATTTACCTGAAAGAAACAGAGCTATTTAAAGAGACTGGATCAGAATAGAAATTAAAATAACATAATATGGCAAATTTAAGTTTTCTTTTTTTATGCACTAAAGTAAAATCCTAGATGTGTTCAACTATTATAAGTACAATAAATTTGAGGGGCATGGCAGTAGTATACCCTGAGGAGTACACATATTATCTATCATGTACCAGGACCCAGGTTCAAGCCCACGGTCCCCACCTGCAAGATGGAAGTTTTATGCAAGGTTTAACAGTGCTGCAAATATCTCCTCTTCTCTCTGTCTCTCACTCTCTAGCAAAAGAAAGGAAAAGGAAAAATTGGACACAGCAATGGGGGAGCTGAGCAGGTACTCATCCCCAGTGATAACACTTGTGGTTATCTCTCTCTGCCTGCCTGTTTCCACCTAAAAAAAAAAAAAAAGTCATTATATTACAATAAAACAGATACAATTAAATTACTTATTTATTTCTTCCCACTCTGACATAATCCTTCCTTCATCACACTAGGTGAGTCTATCTTTTCCACTGACTGTTTTCCACTAGCCCTCTCAAGAATGCAAGCTTAATAATATGAGAAATTTAAATTTTACACCTATCCTACCTAACACATTAGTGTTACTGTCTTTTTGTCTTATATTATTAGGGTGAAATTGACCCAAATAACATGCGCAGTAAGATCTGATCATTGTGTTATACAGACAAATTTTGTACCACTTTGTTACTAATTGTATGTTATATTATATGTAATACATACTACTGTTATCCACTGTTGCAACATTATTGTTAAGGAATTACAAAAAATTTTTAATTTTAATTTTATTTTAATTTAAAAACTTTGTTATTAGTAGTATTTTACAAGATTGTAAGATTACTATGTATAGTTCCACACCACATCCACCAGTTTTTTTTAATATCAATCACATTTATTACAATAACTATAGCACTATTTTTCATTAGTATTTCACAAGATGTCTACTCCACATTTCATTCTAGAAAAATACATTAGTCAGAAAGAATGTCAGAAAAGACATTATAGAGTAAAACACTGGCAACCGTCTTTAGTATAAACATATCTACAGTATAAATTTTTAATGTTTTTGCAGTTTCTTCTGAAAGTTTTATACATAGAAATTTCACATTTCTGATAGCAATCATGCTATTTTTACTAGTGGTTAATATTGATTTACAAAATTATAAGGTGACAGAGGTATACTTCCACACCAAAAAATTTATTTATTTATTTATTTATTTATTTATTTATTACCAGAGCACCATTCAGCTCCAGTTTATGGTGATTCTAGGATAGAATGTTTGTGTGTCAGGTATGAAAATTCTTATGCACAACCATAATACTATCTCCACAGCCCTTATTGTTGTTATGGAATAGGTTTGAATGGATCTATAACATTCTTTCCTCCTCTTGTTACTAATAACAACTATTAGATTTAGATTGTATATGGTATATTGTATATTGTAACAGAACTGTCATCTCCTCCAACAAGTCTATTCTGATTTCCTCTAAACAGGTACACATAGACTTTTCTATCTTTTAGTGTCTTATGTATAAGATCTACTTCTGAGGGCGGAGCCAAGATGGCAGACTGAGAAGTAGCTTCTGGTCTGAGTTCCCACAACAACTGCTGGAAATGGTAGGATTTTTTTGCCTTCAGCAGGACAGTGAATTAAGCGGTCCTATCTGTGACACCAAGGGGGCGAAGATAGCCCAGTTTGGGTTAGAATATAGAGGAAAAAAGAATGGAAAAATTTTTTTTATTATTCCTGAAGTGCACCCCTGACCCCCCCCCCCAACCAGACCCTAGGTGCCAGAAAGCTGCTCCTAGCAGGCTTCCCTGCTGAGCTTCTTTATTTACCAAGATTCCTAGCTCAACAGGGGTTCCATTCCAAGTCTATTCCTTTCTGAACACTCAGCCCTCTTTCTTTCTAAATGGTCAGTTGGATCTACAAAAGGGAAATACTGCCCTGAGGGTTTTTTTTTTTTTTTTTAGGTTTTTGGTTTTGGGGGTTTTGTTTGTTTGTTTGTTTGTTTTACTTTCTTAACAATCAACTGCCTCTGCTCAGGTGGCTTGAGGCAATCTGGGACAGGGTTTTTTACCCTGCTCTATTTTATTATTAATATTGTATAAAGGTTTATCTCTTCCCCCCCCTCCTATAGGTTGACCAGAATTAACTCTTAGTGTATTTTCCATTGCTGGGGTACTGGACGTCTTATCCATTGCAAGAGGAACTTGTTTAACTACTCCTACCTCCTCTACCCACTCTCCCCTTCTCCCTCCTCCTAGCTAATTAAAAATTAAATAAAAAATAATTAATTAATTTAAAAATGTTCCTTTCACTGCTCCTTTATTACAGTTCTTTTTCTTATCTTTTGTTTTCTTTTCCCTCTTGTTTTTCTTCCTTTTTTTTTTTCTTGTCTTCCTTTCTTCCTTCCTCCTTCTTTGGCTTTCTGAATTCACTTATACTTGTTTGTGAATTATTTAGGGGAAGAAATCTGACTCACAGTGGACTCTCTATCTGTGTATCTCTGCTCTACTTCCCTTTCTCCACTTGCTACCTCTAGAATATACAGTGGACAGTAGATTTGCATAATTGTCTATTCTTGCTATCCCTTTGTTCCTTTCTCTTTCTTCTTCACTTGGACTTGGTTGCTATTTTTTCACGGACTGGAGACATTGTTTGTCTAACTGATATCTGTTAAACTGCTTCAATCCTTACTTCAGTTGCTATTGTAATTTCTGAGGTTGGTGATTGCATTTGTCATAAAGGTTTTTAGTACAGTGTTGCTTGCACTCAAAGCACAACAACTGAGGAACAACAGAACATAAAAATAAGAAACACATTAATCAAAAAAATGGGTAGATCAAGAGCAAATAAAACTGCTACACCAATGAATGAAGACAAGAGCCCAGAAGAAACTACAAATCATCCAGAAGTAACCATAAATAAGAAAAGTATGCAAGCAATAATAAACTTATTAATCACAGAAATGAAAACAACTTTGGAGGAAAGGAATGGCAGTATTAGAGAAAGAACAGATGAGACCCGCCTCCAAGGAAAATACTGATTATCTTGAGGCAATTAGAGAACTGAAAGCTAAAACAGCTGAACTGAGGAAAGAAGCTGAGGGAAGGGAAAGCAGACTAACAGAAGCAGAAAACAGAATTAGTCAGACAGAGGATGAGTTAAAGAAAACTAAGAAAGAGGTGAAAGAGCTCAAAAGATTGAGAGACACCAAAAACAACAACAGAGACATATGGGATGATCTCAAAAGAAGTAACATTCATAATTGGCCTGCCTGAGGAAGAAAGAGAGGAAGTGGAAGGAAACATTCTAGAGGAAATTACAGAAGAAAACTTCCCAGACATGAATAACAGAAAGGACATTAAGATTCAAGAAGCCCAGAGAATTCCAAACAGAATCAACCCAGATCTGAAGACACCAAGACACATCATAGTCACAATGAGAAGAAGTAAGGATAAAGAAAGGATCCTAAAATCTACAAGAGAAATACAAAAAGTCACATACAGGGGAAAACCCATAAGACTATCAGCAAACTTCTTCACTCAAACTCTAAAAGCCAGAAGAGAATGGCAAGATAATCTATTGAGCCCTGAATGAAAAAGGGTTTCAACCAAGATCTATTTCTGCAATTGGGACATAAAATTGTCATTTGTTGATTGTTCTCCCTTTGTGCTATATACTTTTTTCTACAACTCATATTTTTTCTCTACACATGCAAAGAATCCAATAGATACTAGTGAAATAATTGACTAAATGTGCTATAGTGGAAATAATAATTTATATTAAGTCACCTTTCTTTGACTTGTCTTGTTCTGTTACATCTCCTTACTATGTATATCCAGTACTGCTGAGAGAGAGGGTAAGGGAGAGGGAGAGGGAGAGGGAGAGGGAGAGGGAGAGGGAGAGAGAGAGGGAGAGAGAATTATCACAGCAGGAAACTGAAGCAAAAAGAAGACTTCAACTTTCAACACAGAGAATATATTTATTTTTTAACCTGCAAATATGCTCTAAAAGAAAATATTTCCTAAAATAGAAGGGTCTGGTCCAGCCTTTCAAACTAGCAGACAAGGAAAAGAGAAAGAAAAGGCATATAATTTTGATTAACTCTGGGAGTAGGAAGATAGGATAGCGGTTATGCAAAACAACATTCATGTCTGAGGCAAAGAGATGCCTAGTATCAATCCACGACAACACCATAACATAAATTGAAAACAGTGCACTGGTTTAGGCAAGGGGGGGGAGTGAGAGGGAGAGAAATGAAATGATATCAATTCTGATGGTAGTTAATCCCTAAGATATGATTGCTTCTATAAATGTGGGGAAATCGGGTACAATTGTCCACATCTCTGGGTCCAGTTTGGAGTCATCTTCAAGCGTCCAGGTGATATGCTATATGTAGGGTATTGCTTTATTCCAGATCATCTATGGAGTGTTGGAACCTACTTCATAAAGATTTGGTTCCCCAGAGTTTATAAATTGTCTGCTATAGATTGAGAAGTTCCCAGATCCCAAGAGCAGAGAAATAAAAATTCTGAGAGGATAGTGAAAGTTAGGGGAAAATACTTTGACATAGCTGCTGGCTGAAATTTGGAACTTCAGTAGCTGGTGTCCAAGTAATACCTGTAGAGGTCAAACTCAGCCAGCTGAATATGGGCCTCAGACCAAATCAAATCAATGGGGTTTACAGTCAACAATATTTATACCCCTTTCCCATATTAGGGAGCTACTCTCTTCCCTGATCCAGCTTTCTGTTCCTTTTCCAGCCATGACATCATCTCCCCAGACAATAACTTGAATCCACCTGCACATCAGAAGTCAGGCTCAGAAGGAAAAAAAACAAAACAAAACAAAACAAAAAAACTAGTGTCATGAGCCCTTTGGAATATAACTAAAATAGGCCTACTAATTATCTACAAAACTGAGACACACACACCCCACTCTTCATCTGCACTATTCTAGTCTGTAGGTACATGATTATTCAACAATTTGTATATTAACTCTCTTTTCAGCCACCAGGTTCCAGATGCTAGCATGATGCTGACCAGACATCCCTGGACAGACAACCCCACCAATGTGTCCTGGAGCTCCGCTTCCCCAGATCCCCACCCTACTAGGGAAAGAGAGAGGCAGGCTGGGAGTATGGATCGACCTGTCAATGCCCATGTTCAGTGGGGAAGCAATTACAGAAGCCAGACCTTCCACCTTCTGCATCCCTCAATGACTTTGGTCCATATTCCCAGAGGGATAAAGACTAGGAAAGCTACCAGGGGAGGGGATGGGATATGGAGATCTGGTGGTGGGAATAGTGTGGAGTTGTATCCCTCTTATCCTATGGTTTTGTCAATGTTTCCTTTTATAAATAAAAAAATTAAAATTAAAAATTTTAATAATAATAATAATAAAAAAGACCATACCAGATTTGTCTCCACTGTGAAGCTAACAGCCTAAATAGAGACTCTCAGGCAAAATTTGGGCTACTTCTCCCAGGCATACAAGCTCATTTTAATCTCTATCCTGCCCCCACTAAAAGCCATATGCTTCACTGGTGAGATGCAGGGAGAGGAGGAAGAAATCTGAAAGGTTAACTATTTACCTTGAAGAAATTGGAGCTATTTAAAGAGACTAGATCAAAGGAGGAATTAAAATAACATTTTTGGCAAGTTTGAGTTTTCTTTTTTTATCCAATAAAGTCAAATCCTACTGCAGAATTTGTTCAACTATTAAAAATAAATTTGGGCAGCCAGCCAGTGGTGCACCTAATAGCGTTCACATGTTACAATGTACAAGGGTCCAGGTTCAAGTGTACTTTATAAATAATGGAGCTGAGAAACAAAGTACCTGAGTTTAGTTCTCGAATAAAGCATAGCAAATTGTACAACTTGGTCAAAGGAATATTTAGTCCATCAAAACTTGTACTGTTTACTTCCCATCTATAAAGTGAGCCATAACGAGGAAGGAGGCTCAGGGGACCTCTAAGGAGTCAGCCAATTCTATCATCCTAAGCTTCTTGTTAACAGGGAAATTATACCATTTGTGAGAGAATTTGGTCACTTATTTGTGTCTCAAGAGAATGATACTCTGACTCACAGACAGGATAAACCTCTATTTTATTACTATTCCACATAATGGAACTATATGATTACCTAAATTAGAGGATTTATTTGACTTCCTTCATTTTTTAAGATAGAGACAGAAAGGAAGAGAGACAGGTAGAGAATGAAGGAAAGAGACCAGTGGGTAGGGGACAGGCTTTAGCTTATCACACACATGACAAAGCATTGCATAATTAGAGTGTGCTATTTCATTACCCTCTCCATATGATAAAGAATTTCAACAGCAGCGAATCTTAGTAATACTCTCTAGAAATATAGCTAATCCTAGAACGTTATTTAGGAAGTGTGAAATTCTAGTTTTCAGAACTGATTAATTTATAGAAAGAGTGAGATATTTATTTATACATATTGTGTGATAGATGATAGATAATAGATTGATGATAGATTAGATAAATGATAGATGCAATGATAGATGATAGGTAGATATATAGATGATAGATAGATAGATAGATAGATAGATAGATAGATAGATAGATAGGATCATTCCAGCAGACCTAGGGATCAAACTTGGAACCTTACACATGAGATATGTGTACTCTATTCAGAGGACCTAGAAGGGGTTTAATTGTTATGTTGAAAACTGATAAATGTTACAAATGTACAAACTACTGTAATGTACTGTCAACTGTAAACCATTGATTCCCCAATAAAGGGGGAAAAAGAAGTCATTTGATTGTGACAGCTTTTTTTTTATTATTGATTAGTAACAATCAACAAGACCATAGAGTAAGAGGGATGTAATTCCACACAGTTCTCAACACCAGAGTTCCATACCTTATCCCCTCCATTGGAATCTTTCTTGTTCTTTTATCCCTCTGGGAGCATGAAGCCAGGATCATTATGGGGTGCAGAAGGTGGAAGTTCTGGTTTCTGTAATTGCTTCTCCACTGGACATGGGTATCAATCCAAATTCCTACCTGTCTCTATCTTTCCCTAGTGGGGCAGGGCTCTGGAGAGGTGGGGTTCCAGGACACATTGGTGAGGTCATCTAGTTAGGTTGGTGTTATGGTAGCATCAGTAAATTAGTGGCTGAAAAGCATTAAGATATAAAGCAGAACAAATTGTTTAATAATCAGGAAACTACAGGTAAGAGTATAGCAGATGAGATTTGGGAAAAGGCTACTAGGTCTATTTTAGATATATTCTAAGGGTGCCCATAACTTTACTAGCTTTTGCCTGAACCCGAAAGCTAACATACAGGTGGGCTAAAGGTATTGTCTGGGAGATAGTGCCAGAGTTGGAAACAGGACTAGAAAGCTGGATCAGGAAGGAGAATAACTCTCAACTATGAGAAAAGTATATAAATACTGTTAACTGTAAGCCCCATCGATTTGACCTAGGGCCCATAGTCAGCAGAGGAGCCTGTGTAATCTCTGTATTCCTGTAGGTCTAACTTAAAACTGCTGAGTCAAACCCTACCTTAAAGAAACTAATTTACATCACAAAATTCCCCTAATCTCTCACCATGTGTAATTGCTATAGGAAACATTATAAGCTAAAAGAAAAAAAAAATTGCCTTGTACAACCAAGGAAATGAGTCAAGGGCAGTAGGTAGAGCACAGGCCTTGCCTATCTGAAGCCCCTGGTTTGATTCCAGGTACCATATATGCAAGAGCAGAGCTCTGGTTTCTTTCTCTGGATAAATAAATCTTAAACTGAATTAAAGAGAATTCCACTGAGTGATTTCTAAATAAAAAGTGAAAGTTGGGACAAAGAATTTATACTTAGTCTCCTCTTACTACCTCTTCCATTATGATAAAATAATAATGGTTCCCTCCTTCTAGTTCTTTTCTCCTCCTCCTTTGTCATTATTCATGAAGGACACTGAACACTGTACTTCATTTTCCCCACAGTGGGTGACATTTCCAACTGCTGGATTTGTCATCCATCCTTAGACACCTCCCAATCAGAACCTTGTAACCATACCCAAAACTCTAATAAGCACTACATTCTACCGCCAAACTTATCCCCACATCCCCTTATACAATCAGCACAGCAATTTTATTAATGCTAAAATGTCTTACTTGGGGCTTAGTCATATACAATTAAGTACCGGTGTTGTTAGCTCCCAGAGTCTCAAAGAAACTTAAGGAACAGCATGACTGAGAGTGGACACATACCAGTTATTTGATCAAGAAGCTATTTAGAAATCAGTACATGATCTATGTAATTTTATCTAACTGTTTGTTCTGTTCAATGAGACTAAGTCCACAAAGCAACTGGCACTGATGTGTTTTCATAAATAATATACTTGTGCTCCCTCAGTATCTACCCTCCAGGATTTTCTTCTTGTGTAATCAGACAGTCCTCTCAAGCTCAGCTCACTAAATTGAACTACCCTGACTCTCACCCAACACCTATCCCTACTGTTCATCTCTCATTAAAAACTCAACACATTGACTTAGTAAGAATGGTCTGAGATTTCTTTTAATTTCCCCAGGTTGTAAAAGAATGTCTGATAAGGATAATAATCCATGAATGAAGATGTATGAGCTAAAGTTTGTCCCTGAAGATCACCCACACAGCAAATGAAAAATCACAAACTTTAAGTGGCCAAACCAGCATAAACTCATTGATTAAAAAGGACTCTGGGGGAAGGGGGAAGGGTTCACATCCTGGAACATAATGGCAAAGTAGGACCTAGTGGGGGTTGTATTGTTATGTGTAAATGTTATGCATGTACAAACTGTTGTATTTTATTGTTGACTATAAACTTTAAATCGTCCAATAAATAAATTTAAAAAAAGAAGAAAGCCCACATAATAGATGTTTTCTTCACAACCATATTGGCCAGTCAATGCAGAGTTTGTACAACTAATAACGCGTGTCATTGTGCTTGGGTAAATACTTCAAGGAGAAGAATTTAATCATCAATTAAAAGAAAGCCACTTACTTAACTAAGACTGGCCAAATTAATCCTCAGTGTCTAAATCTAATACCTAGTTAGGACTAGTCCCACTAGACTACTGGATATTAAATTATTTCTAATGTCCCTGCTGTTTTCTCTATACTTTTTGCTTCACTAATTACCAACTCCCAGATATATAAATAGTTATTATTCCAAAATAACATTCAGTTAACAATGTGCATTGAAAAGGCACTCAGTTTCTGAAACTCAACTCAGCATCACTGAGAATAAGGATTGACTGAAAGAGAAGACTGAAAAATCGTAATACCAGGAGTGGTCAATGTAATACAATGGAATGTCAACCTTTCAGCCTCATTACTCGGCCACCAGGTTCCAGTTGCTAGCATGGTGCCAACCAGACATCCCTGGACAGAAAACCCCACCAATGTGTCCTGGAGCTCCTATCCTCCAGAACCCTGCCCCACTAGGTAAAGAGAGAGGCAGGCTGAGAGTATGGGTAGACATGTCAACACGCATGTATAGTGGGAAAGCAATTCCAGAAGCCAGACCTTCCACCTTCTGCAACCCACAATGGCCCTGGGTCCATACTCCCACAGGGATAGAGAATGGGAAAGCTATCAGGGGAGGGGATGGGATATGGGGATCGGGTGGCAGGAATTGTGTGAAGTTGTACCCCTTCTATCCTATGGTTTTGTTAATGTCTCCTTTCTTAAATAAAAAAATAAAATAAATAAAGAATAGTAAAGCTATCAAGGAAGGGGATTTCATGAGGAGTTCTGGTGGTGGGAATTGTGTGGAGTTGTACCCCTCTTGTCCTATGGTTTTGTCAGTGTTTCCTTTTTATAAATACAATTTAAAAAAAATAAGGAAAAAAACCACAAAGAATTGAAACTGCCATTCATGATAACTTTATCACTTTGCTAGAGGATAGCATTTTGGGGGTGTTTTTCAGCACTTCAGCTTACCAAAGAGAGGGATAAAAGATTATTTCCTGATGGCCAGGCAATGGTGCACCTGGTTAAGTGCACCCATTACAGTGCACAAAGGCTCAGGTTCAAGCCCCTGGTCCCCATGTGCACAGGGAAAGCTTCTGGAGTGGTGAAGCAGGGCTACAGGTGTCTCTCTGTCTCTCTCCATCTCTATCTCACCTTCCCCTTTCAATTTCTCTTTCTATCCAATAATAAATAAATAAATATGGTATTTTTAAAGTACAAACAAGATACTTAAAAAAAGAAGAAGAAGAAGGATTCTGTTCCAGAACCCATAAACAAATAGTCTGTCTTTGTTTCAGTCTAAAAAATCTTTTATTTTGCCTCCAGTTGCTGGGCTCGATATCAGCAATACAACAGAGCTCTTGGCAGCCACTTTTTACCTTTTTTTTCTTTTTTATTCCATTTTTTATTATTATTTGATAGGAAAGAGATAAGTTGAGAGGGAAAAGGGATATCAAGAGGGGGAGAGAAAAATAGACGCCTGCAGACCTGCTTCACCACTTGCGAAGTCTTGTCACCGCAGCTGGGGAGGGAGGCTCTAACTTGGGTCCTTGGGAGGTTCCTTCTGCTAACTACTTTATGCATTTAACCAGATGCACCTCTACCCAGTCCCCACCCACCCAATCCCCGCCCAGTTCCTGTCCAGCCCCTGTCCAAAAAAAAATCTTTATATGTTATTTCTCACTCACGTATGAGCCTCTAGAGCACTTTCAGGGCCCTTTGGTCAACTTCTGATGAAAAGATTTACATATATGTCTATACAAACATTTCACATTTTATTCAACCATGCTTAGTATAAAACTAGATTGCTTTTACTATTATAAGGCACTATCATGAGGACTGCTTTTTAACTCTTATTTTTCATGACTTTTGAAATTATTGCCAAGGTTTCACTGCTCCCATCTGATTTTTTTCCAGAGAGAGAGAGAGAGAGAGAGAGAGGAAAACGCTACATTACCAAAGCTTCCTCTAGTATAGTGGGCATCAGGAACAAATATGAGATATGTACCTGACAAAGCAGGTGCATTATCTAGGTGAGGTAGTTTGCAGGCCCTCTAGAATTATTCCCTTTGACAGATTTTTAGAACAGGTAAATTGAATATCTGAGTATTTAAAATGCTGAGAATTTTAATTTGTTCAACAAAAAAGTTCTAATAATTTATCACCCGCCATGGATGAGATCCTATTTCACCATATCCATCTAGAGCCAGAAATTATTGCTCTTTTTAATCTTTGCCACTAAAACAAAAAGAACAGTGACTCTTTTTAACTTCAATTTTAATTTTATTGATTATTCTTTCATGTGTAAATTTCATATGCATCAACCTTTTGTTTCTCATTAGCTATTATGCTTTTCATAGACTTTGGATATCTTCTTTCTTTTTATTAATGATTATAATGATTTATGTATATAATATATGAAGTATAAAGTAGTAAATTTTTACAAAAATATATATCCTTTACAGATATAATTTCAATAAAAGTCCCAATGGGGGTTTCCATGGAACTTGATGACCTGGCTATAAAATTAATTTGGAAGGATAAATATATTGAAGAATCTAATTTAAAAAAATAAAGCTATACTTCAAGTGCTGAATATGTATTACAGAACAGCATTTCAGACTGGGAAACTGACTGCAATGAGGAAAAACGAGCTGCCCCAACTGCACCGAAAAAAGCTTTGGTGCTGTCCTTCCTCTCTCTCTCTCTCTTTCTCTCTCTCTCTCTCTCTCGCTCTCTCTCTCTCTCTCTCTGTCTGTCTGTTTGCCTTCTCTTTATCAAAACAAAAAAGAATAGTGTTCCACTATACAACAACAAAAAAATGCATTTTAGTTGGTTTTGCAACCTAAAACTAAAATAACCAAAATTATAAATATGGTCACAGAAAAAAAAAAAAGACATTTTAAATAAAATAATTTTGTATGTACAGAATAGTTGCAAACATGCTACAGAAGAATTGTGTATACTATAAATCATCCAATTCCCCTCTTGTTAATATCTTATGTAACTGGAACATTTGTCAAAACTAATTTCCAAGACACTGATGCATTACTGATATCTGATTATCAGACTTCCTTCAGATTTTCCCAATTTTTCCACTATAGCTTTTTTTGTTTAATATAATGGAAACCTTTATGATGCTGGAGAAAATTTTTCTAAGAAAGATATAAAACTTAGACACTATAAGAAATGATTAATTTAGCCACATATGAATTAAAATGCTATTCTTATTTTAAAGAGGACACACAACTCAACAATAGCAATAACAGTAAAGAGAAATTCAAATGAAAAAATAGGCAGAAAACCTGAATCGACACTTCTCCAAAGAATCTAGATCATCACAGGCATATGAAAAAAATGTTCACCATATAACTGTAAGAATGTCTTATATCAAGAAGACTGAGGAGTGTTGGAAATAGTGTAGACATTAAATTAGAAAATATATTCACATTAGTGTAAAATGGCCATACTTATATGTTGTCTGGTGATTATTACCGATGTAGTTGCATGATTACAAAATAAACCCTTCAACACTGGATAGACAACCAGCCTTGGTGAAGTTGGACTCAACTTCTGCTCTGGACAATATATTCTCAATAGAATTCTATTTACTTATTAATAAAGATGAAATCTTACCTCTCACTACAAAGTAGGTGAAAGTTGAGGTGATTATGTTAAGTAAAACTAGTCAGAAATTAAAAGACAAGTAGTTCCTCTCATATGTGAGACATAAATAACCAAATGAAATAGCCTCACAATAGACAACAAAAAAATAACACTTTTAAAAATAAGGTAATTGTGGGGACGTAAGGAGGAAAGGGTTGGGGAGTCTGTGAGGCTGGGGGGCTGGGTGATGGGTGGTAGCGCACTGAGTTAAGTGCACATGACACGAAGCAAATGGATCCTTAAGGATCCCATTCCAGCCCCCAGCTACCCACCTAACCAGGGATCACCTAGCAAGCAGGTCTGCAGGTGTCTTTTTCTCTCCCTCTCTAGCTTCCCCTCCCTCTCAATTTTTCTCTGCCCTATCCAAAAAACAAAAAATAGCTACAGGAGCAGTGGATTCATAGTGTGGGTACTTAGCCCAAGTGATAACCCTGGAGGCAAAATAAATAAATAAATAAATAAATAAATAAATAAATAGGAGGAAAGGGCTATAACAAGAGGTCAATTTCATGTATTATGTCACTGGAACCTTGCTGGCAGATACAGTGAGTTATATACACATCTTGAGGTATACTCTAAAATTTATATTGTACTATAAACCAGTGGTAAATCAGTAAAATTTTATTTAAAAATCATAACAAAACTAGAAGGGGGTATGGAGTTCTAAGTGAGATTCTGTAACTATAGAGTAAGAGAAAGTGTTACCCAAAGTGAGAGCTGAGAGGAAACACAGACCCAAATGAGAAAGGTCTAAAGGACAGACATTGGCATCAGGTTGGTGACCTATGTGTACAAGATTACCATGCATAAGGAACCAGGTTCAAGTCCCTGGTCCCCACTTAGAGGGGGAAGCTTCACAAGAGGCAAAGCAGTGCTGCAAATGTCTCTCTATTTCTCCCTCCTACTCCCCCTCCCTCTCTCACCTTCTCTTTGTCCTGTCAAATAAAAAATAAATAAATAAATAAATGAAACATTTTTCCCTGTTTTACATTTTTTAATTTTTTCCTGAGTTTATAGTAAGTTAAAATGTAACATTCTTGACACACAAGGAACTTACAAATAAGACTGTCATTTGCAATGACAAGGCTAAATATAAATTAAACTAAGAAGCTTAACTCTCCTTGTTGGGGAAAAAAACCAAAGGACTTTTTCTTCCTCCTTCATCTAAGAAGGAACTTTAGAACCTTTACAGTTGTAAGGTACTTTTTCATTTATTTGAAACATATATAAATCCTTTTGAAAACCTGATAGGACTTTCGTCAATTTTATGATCCAAGATTGTCTTTCTCAAGGACTTGGGTGCCGTCTCTTTGAAAAGTAATCATCAAGGGAGATAGTACCGCTCTCTCAATTTCCTTGGGAAAGTAGATACCTAACTTTAGTAGGAGTCAAACTCCAAGTTGCAAAGCTCCCTTTTGTCAGGAAGACCATGTGGTTTTTGTCTTTCCTCTAGAAAAAGCCAATTTGCTGTCACAGATGGCTGGGCACCACAGTTATCAGGTGAATAAACTATGTGTGACAAACAGTGTCGTTCAATCCTCACGCTTGAGAACTAGCTACTGTGTCTCTTGAGAATATGTGTACAATGTGTTTTACCTGCTTGGCCATATAAGGAGGTGAGATATTTTCTATCTTCTATTTCTCAGTAGATTGCCTATAATGAGCCCTATTCTGAATTATAAATCTGCTGCCTCCACTACCTTTGTGGAGAACCTCTGCAGAATAAGAGATTTTATTTTAATTTTATTTTCCCAATAGAAACCATATCAACCATTTACTGTGTGTTAAGACACCAAAAGGCATATAGCACATTTAGCATTCTCATATAATCAGAAAGAATTTTAAATTGATTAAGAAAAGTGAAACCACCCGTATGAAATTAGGAAAAGACATTCATATGCAACTAACAAAAGTAAGTAATGTAATATAAAGTGCAAGTAGCATAAAAAAGATACACAAAGAGAATAGAGAGACTATCCACTGGGGAGAGCACCTACCTTGCCAAGCATAAGGCTCAAGTTCAAATGCCAGCAATATGTGAAAGCATCACAGCACCAGAGAGAAGCTCTGGTATTGTGGCATCTCTCCTTCATTGTCACTGTCCTGTCTCGGTCTCTCTCTTTCTCTACATTAAAAAATCCATCCCAGGAGGATAGGGGTTATGAATGTTTGAGGCCCAGATCTCAGAAAGAAAGAAAGAAAGAGAGAATAAAAAAGAGGGACCAGGTGGTGGCACACCTGGTTGGATGCACAAGGACCGGCTTCAAGGCCCCAGTCCCCACTTGCAAGAGGAATGTGAGTGGTAGGCAGGTGTCTCTCTGTCTTTCTCCCTATCATTCCCTTCCCTCTCGATTTCTGGCTGTCTCTATCCAATAAATAAAGATGATGCAAAATTTTTTTAAAAGAGAGAGAGATAAAGAGAGAGAGAGAAGGAAGGAAGGAAGAAAAGTGGTCACACAGTGACCTAGTATAAAACTTATATGCCTGTGGTACTGGATTCTATCACCAGCACCAAATATGTCAGACTGGTGTTTTGGTCTCTCTTTTTGTCTCTCACACTAATAGAAATATATGAATAAAAGTGAATCTTTATGAAGAAATGCTCCACTTCACTTATCATAAGAGAAATGCAAAGAAAACTAAACTAAGAATGCACCTCACTCACACCTGTATGGCCTACAACAACAAAGCAGGAAATGCTAGGTGTTGGCAAGGATATGGAGAGAGGGAGACACTGTTACACTGCTGGAGGGAATGCAAACTGCTGCAGCCCCTCTGGAAGATTTCATGGCCAATTCTTAAATAAAAATGGAATTACCTTATGATCCAACAATGCTACTCTTACGTATTTACCCAAAGAACACATAAACACAATCAAAAAGATATATTAACCCCTATATTCACATCTGCATTATTCACAGTAACCAGAGTGGAAGCAGCTTAAATGTACATCAACAGATGACTGGTTAAAGAAGTTATGGAATACATATTCCATGGAATACTATTCTGCAATAAAAAAGGTGGTAATGTATCCTTTGGGGCAACCTGAACAAAACTGTTGGTGATATCTTAGTGTAATAAGTATATAGGTAAAATACAACTACCAGATACTTTCACTCATATGTGGAATCTAGTGAACTGGGATGCATAACCATGGGGAAAAAAAGTTATCTATAAGATCTTATGAAAGCATTATTTTTACCATTGGAAAAGTGAGAGCACAGGGGCCAGGAGGTGCTGCACCTAATTTGCACTTATTACAGTGAACAAGGACCTGGGTTCAAGTCCCTGGACCCCACTTTCAGGGGGAAACCTTCAAGAGTGATGAAGCAGGGCTGTAGATGTCTCTCTATTTCTTTCCCTCTATCCCCCACTCAACTTCTCTCTGTCTCTATTCAATAATAAATAAATAAAACAAAAAGATTTTTTTAAAAAAGAATCAAAGAAAATGAAATGAAAAATCTATAGGCTCCTGGTGGATGCCCAATTCTACATTCCAGTATCCCTAGTGGCAGGCTCTGATCATAGCCAACATGCTCTCATCCTTATTTTCAGCACCTTGACGGACTTTGTTTCTAACCAATCAGCTTGTGCCACACTCAGTTTGAAAGTGATAAAAATCTGGATACTTCAGTACAAGTGTGTCTAGTAGGAATTGGCCTGTAACCCATTAACACAAAATAAACCTAACTCCCTGCCTTCCATGTGGCCTCAGGTCTCATTCTTTGCTTACTTTTGAGCTATACTACAGATTTTTTTTACTACATTTTTGGAGGCCCCAGTGAGATCTGACTGCTGCAGCCCCATTTGGGGAAGGCCAGGGCTTCAGAACCAAAGAGGCAGGGGCCCTCATAGGAACAGAGAAGCAGTGACCTTGATGTGAATTCCAGAGTCTCCTTCCCTGCGGGACAAAACCTCTCTGAGGACAAGCCATCCCTTTGTTCTGAGTGAGAGAGCTGGTGACTTATGCTTTGAAAATAAGAGGATCTGTGCTCTGGGAAGGTAATACCCCAGGGAACTTAGAAGCTAGGACTGAAAGTTGACCGAAACTGATCACCTGACAGCCAAAAAAAAGAAAAAAAAAGGCCATTGGCCAGGGTTTAGTTGACCAGAGGAGGACCATGGTATCTATAGGAGGATCTATAGGCTATAGTATGAGGCCAGAAAGAAGACTATGGTGTATAGCCTAGGAAAGCTAGCTCAGATAGGAATTTTTTAAGGAGAATGTTTTAACTTATGGGGTGTGTGTGTGTGTGTGTGTGTGTGTGTGTGTGTAATGCCCTTTTTGATCCCCCTTTTTCTCACTGACCATGTGTGCGCTAACATGTGGTGAGATCCCTATTGGATAGATACAGTGGTTAGTTGCCATGCTCCCCATGACCTAGAAGTTTTGAATTCTTAAAGAATGTTTACAATATTTCTTTTCTTTTTGTTTTATGCTAAGAGTAATTAAACCATTTTGATAAGTGTCCTAGTCACTTAACACAGTACATAAAATATGACTAAATATGACTAGAAGTGTACACAGTTTTCTAGCACTGTTCTTATGTGCTAATATAAAGGTAAAAATTAATTTGTTGATGTAGATGGGTATTTAAAATAGATGTCTAAGTATTTTAACTAACTTCTTAAAGTGTTTAATTTGGCAATTTTTCATCTCTATATTGAAATACAAATTATATATTGCTTCTGTATACCTGCTTTGCTGAAATAAAGATTGGCACCATAGATAGAGACTAGAGTGTACTATTTAGATAAAGATTAGGGTGGAATATGCCCTTTGCTTTGCTCAAGGTAATGTGCATCTGTTTTCCTTAGATAAAGACATCCTGCTTGTGTAACCCCCATCCCTTGAGAGTATAAACAGAGGATCTTAGAGTTGCCTGGGGTTCCTAGCCAGGGAGCAGTCCCAGATAGTGAACCCTCAGTACTGAGTTCCCCCTGTATGTGTGTCTTGTGTGTCTGTGTGAATCAATCTTTGAACATTGTTACTCTGTCTGTGTCTGTCTTGGTTTGTGGTCGAGCTAGGTCAGTGGCCTCCTAACACTGTGAATCTTCTGAGAAGTATTGTAACTAACTTGTGTTAACTCTCTAAGTAACTTGAATTTGTTAAAAGTTTTAAAGTAAAATTAGTTAAAAATCAATATACTTTAACTGAATTTGGATTGAGGTCCCTGGTGTACAGGGATTGCTACACAAGTTTAAATAAGTTATTCTTTCAAAATTTATTTTTCTTTAATCTGAAGCCTTCTAGCATGTGCCTATTAAAATATGAATTTTTTTTTTTAAATCAGGCAGAGCCTTTTAAATTTAAAACAGGTAGCTCCCACTTAGGGTGTGTCTCAATCTTACTAATCTGAGTGTGACAAATGGCAAAAAGAATATTATTGATATGTAAAGTTTTCAAATACTTTCTCAAAGAGGTGATGAAGACCTGGGTGGGGGGCGGAGAGACAGCACAGTGATTATGCTAATGAATTTCATGCCCGAGGCCCTGAGCACTGCACTGATTTCCCTCTTTACATCTTTCTGCATTTAAAAATCAAGTTAGTTAAATTCTTATACTATAACATTGCTGTCATAGCCACAGGTTGACACATTATATATGTATACAGGTTATCTGATTTGTTTCAAGACATTGTCAAAGATTTACTTTTGATAAATTAAGTTAGTACTTGTGTTTCTGATCTGCTAGAAGATTTAAAGTTTTGCACATTTTCATTGAGCAAAATTAATTATTTAGTCTAAAAATGGTATTGTAATATTTATTCCCTTGTGTTGCCCTTGGTGTTTTATTGTTGCAGTTATTATTATTGTCATCATTGTTGGATAGGACAGAGAGAAATGGAGAGAGGAGGGGAAGACAGAGAGGGAGAGAGAAATATAGACATCTGTAGACCTGCTTCACCGTTTGTGAAGCAACTGCCCTGCAGGTGGGGAGCCGGGGGGCTCAAATTGGGATCCTTATGCTGATCCTTGTGCTTTGCCACCACCTGCTGTGCTACCACTGACTCCCTAAAAATGGTATTTTAAAGTGGTATAAAATTAAAGGGTTGTTTTAAACATATTAGCTATGAGATTTACTCTAGCCTTTTAAGTTGTCATATCAGAGTTTTAAAATGTACATTTTAAATTTTTTCTTTTTTCTTTTAAATATTTATTTATTTTTCCTTTAGTTGCCCTTGTTGCTTTATTTTTGTAATTATTATTGTTGTTGTTGTTGATGTTGTCATTTCTGGATAGGACAGAGAGAAATGGAGAGAGGAGGGGAAGACAGAGAGGGGGAGAGAAAGATAGACACCTGCAGACCTGCTTCACCACCTGTGAAGCGACTCCCCTGCAGGTGAGGAGCCAGGGCTTGAACCAGGATCCTTAAACTGGTCCTTTCTCTTTGCACCACGTACGCTTAACCCACTAAGCCATTGCCTTGCTCTCTAAAATGTACATTTTAATAGGATTTTCTAAAAGAACTACCCATACTTAGTCATAGTCACTCCATGGGTGTGACTACGAAGAAAGTATAAAATGTGTTTTCTTCACAAGTAGAACCTGAACTGTAGTTGATGTATTGCACCAAAGTAAAAGAATCTGGGGTGGAGGGAGGAGAGGATATCATCTACAAAAGGATGGCGGAGGCCCTAGTTTGAGTTGCATTGTTATGTGGAAAACTGATAAATGTTATGCATGTACAAATTATTGTATTTACTGTTGAATGTAAAACATTAATCCCCCAATAAAGAATTTTTTATATTTATTTATTCCCTTTTGTTGACCTTGTTGTTTTATGATTGTAGTTATTATTGTTGTTATTGATGTCATTGTTGGATAGGACAGAGAGAAATGGAGATAGGAGGGGAAGACAGAGAGGGGGAGAGAAAGATAGACACCTGCAGACTGCTTCACTTCTTGTGAAGTGACTCCCATGCAGGTGGGGAGCCAGAGGCTCAAACCGGGATTCTCACACTGTTTCTTGCGCTTTGCGCCAAGTGCTCTTAACCCACTGCGCTACTGCCCAACTCCCCCAATAAAGAAATTTTTTAAATAAGTAAAATAAAGACCAACATCCCCTTGTTGATTTTCATTGTTGTTATAGTTACTAATGTTATTGATGTTGTCATTGTTAGATAGGATAGAGAGAAATTGAGAGAGAGGAGGGGGAAACATAGAGGGAGAGAGAAAGACACCTGAAAACCTGCTTCACTGCCTGTGAAGGGGCCCCCCTGCAGGTGGGGAGCAGGGGGCTTGAACCAGGATCCTTAAACCAGTCCTTGCGCTTTGTACCACGTGTGCTTAAGCCGCTGCACTACCTCCCAACTCCCTGTGTTGTCATTCTTTTATAAGACAATAATCTGTTGTGGTTCAGGAGGTGGCACAGTGATAAAGCTTTGGACTCTCAAGCATGAAGTGGTGAGTTCCATCCCCTGCAGCACATGTACCAGAGTGATGTCTGGTTCTCTCTCTCCTCCTATTTTTCTCATAAACAAATAAGATCTTTAAAAAAGGGGGGGGGAGTTGGGTGGTAGTGCAGCAGGTTAAGCACAAGGACTTGAGTAAGGATCCCGATTTGGTTAGGGCCCCCTGCTCCCCACCTGCAGGGGAGGCACTTCTCAGGGGTGAAGCAGATCAGCATGTGTCTATCTTTCTCTCCCCCTCTCTGTCTTCCCCTCCTCTCTCCATTTCTCCCTGTCCTATCCTACAATGACGGCATCAATAACAAGAAAAACAACAAGGGCAACAAAAGGGAATAAATAAATAAATAAATAAATAAATAAATAAATCTGTAGCCGCACATATCTGCTATAGTTAGAGTCTAACCACGTACACCATTCATGTGTGCAGCCTTAACTCGCTTCTGTGGCAGGAGGGATGAATTAATTTTAGTGAGATATATATGTTTTCTGCCTTACTTTGACATACCTCGTAATTTTTGTAGTAATAATCTGGAATAATGTAAAGATACTAAAGCTGCTATATTCCATTACATTTCTATCTTTTCAACAATCATAATAGCACATTTAGTCTCCTATTTTCACTGGTATTGTTTCTCACTGCCATTTGCATTGTCTCCAGTTTTCTCATTCACAAACTCTTCATTTCAATGCACTTTCTTGTGAGTTTCAAATATTTTATTGATTTGTGTTTTCAAGAATAGCACATTGGTGATTTGCTTTCTGACTACTTTCCAGCTCTCATAATGCCTTCCTACTGCTCTTGCACATGGATAATCTTTGGATGGATAAAAAAATAATAATACTTGGGTTATAGTAATTTTTGCTGCAAAACTCTGGCAGCACTGCTTCAGTGTCTTCTGCAACTCAATGTTTTCAAGCCAGATCCTGATTGACAGTCACCAGAATTTTCTGCCCCAGTATAGAAATTTTAACAAGATTTTCTGAATATGGGCCATTCTAATCAATTGTTTCCCAGTTGCATAACTGATCTGAAAATTCATCTCTCCCTCTTAAGCCTCAAGAAGTCTTGCTAATTTTTTCTATGATTATTGTTTCTCCAGTATCAACTCAATTTCCTCCCTCAGGGGAGAAATCTTTTGATTTCTAGTCAATATTTTTCTGAAGTTCATTGTGACTTTTTTTTAAAAAAATTCATTGAAAGCATCTGTCTATTGTTGTGAACTTCTTTCTCTGTGTTCTGATGGTCAGACTTGCCTTTATTCTATAGTGTACAAATTCTTTATCTGTTAGTACTGTATGCTGGGGAGGAGAAACATTTTTATTATTATACTATTATAAAGCATATAGAAGACCTATTGTGGTATATTTATATTATAAAGCGTTAGACATGTTTTTTTACTATTCTTCACCTTAAAGTGTACCCTTTTGATAGATGCAATGACTTTTTAAGTCATTTTAAAAACACAAAATAAATGTTCTGAAGTTAAATCCAGTTGCATGCTGTAGCTTTGTTTCATAGAGAGGTTTTTGTTCTGACTCTTTAAATCCCTTTCTGATTCATATGTCTGTTGATTTTTCTCTACTTTTATTTCCTTAAAGTGTAGGTGACTGTTGGCGGTTAGATGGGAGGAAAAAAAGTCAAATGTCCAGAACTGGGAAAGGAGTATTTTTTAAAAAAAGATTGTCTTGTTCTCTTCATATATCTTCTGTGGCACATTTAAGGAAGGAAAGTTTGCCTTTAGTTTTGCTCTTATGAGACTGGAGCTGAATTGTCAGTGAGTGAGGGAACTTAAGACTGCATGGGCAGACATGGCTCAGGTCAGGCAGGGTGTCTTAAGGTACTCCTTTTCTTTTTCTCTTGAATTTCAAAATGAGCAAGAATATTTCCTTTTAAAAGATATGCATCTCTAAGACATGCATTCTTTTGTCAGAAGTATGTTATGGAGGCTAGAGAGATATCATAATGGTTATGTAAAAAGACTTTAATGTCTGAGGTGCCAGAGATCCCAGGTTCAATCTCTATCACCACTATAAGCCAGAGCTGAGAAGTGTTCTGGTAAAATAGGTAAATAAAAATAAATTTACTGATTATAAAAGGATGACATGGGCAGGACCACCTATTCTTACTGGGAACAGCATGAAAATACTAGAATTTCCCCTAGGAACAATGCATGAAAGAATTTTCTACTTTATTAAAAAAAAAAATTTTACATTGTATGCAATGGCTTTATTTCATGTGAAAACTACTGTTACCCAAAATGGTGTGTTAAAGTCCCTAGGGGAGACTTGTGTAGCTATTCTGGGAAGGAATAGACAATGTGTGCAAATTCCACATCTCTTTGACTAGGAAGACTGTAGGTATTAGATTAAGGAGGTGACTCAAGTTTGTTATAATGGGAACCAACTGGGTGGGTTTTGCAATTCTTAACCTAAAAAGAAGTCCTCTGGCATTCAACACTAGAAGACTGAATAAATTTCAACATTAGCTCAACTCTGCCCTCTGTGTCTTCTGCAAATGACCTTAAGGGAAGAGCAATGGTTCCAATTTGCTAGAAAAGGAGTCTAGCTAATCTACTGAGATGCAACTGTCAGGTCTGGACACCCCTTCACAGTGACTGTTTTCATTTCTCTGCACTGTGGGAGCATGTGACTCTGGGGTAAAGCACCTTCAGGCAAGTAAAGGTTCTCACCTTTTAGCTAAGGACTGATGGAGAGGACCTGGTAAGATACTGGGATATTGTGTAGGCATTGTATTTAATAAGAGACCCAAGGCAGGGGCGGAGGGCTGCACAATGACACACCCAGTTAAGCACACATTGTACTAAGCACAAGAACCCTCTCAAGGATCCAGGTTTGAGTCCCCACTCACCACCTGCAGGGAGGAAGGATGCTTCACAAGTGGTGAAGCAGGTCTGCATGTGTCTCTCTTTCTCTCTCTCTCTTTTTTTCTCTCTTTCTCTCTCTCCCTCCCTCCCTCCTCTCTCAATTTCTCTCTATCCCACCCAATAAAATAGAATTTTAAAAAATGGCCGCTAGGAGCAATGGATTAATGGTCCTGGCAGTGAAGCCGTGATAACCCTAGAGGCAAAAAAGAGAAAGAGAGAGACCCAAGTGTAGGTGAAAACCACTAGATAAACTTGAAACTTCACTCTCAGTACCTCAATATCTATAAGCACTATTAGGTATGTGGTGTAGCACTGAGAAGGAATTAGTTGTGCTGTTAGTAGTTCCTGAAAGCTCCCCCTGCTACATCAAATGTTATCTGGAAACGTGCGTGGGTGCCTGCCACTAGTTGTCAACCTGTATGCAGCCTCACAGTTGCAGCAAGAACTGAGATTGGCTCTCCACTCTAATCTCCCAAGTGCATGCCTCTCCCTGACCCTCCACAGAGTTCAATGAAGCCGTAAGCCAAAGGCTGCGCCCTTCTCTTCCCCCAAACCACCTCTGGCTCACACACAGTGATTCACAGTTTGGGTTAAGACCATTTTGGAGCTCTCTGTCAATTGCAGTGTGTCACACATGACTCCAGAGGTGCTCTGCCTTGATCCGTACCTCACAGGGTTTATCCCATGTTTTGATGGTCTTCAGACCACGTCAGTGGAATTTGGGAAGTGGATGAAAATTAAAGCCAGGGGGATGACTGATCTATCTTCTAGAAGCAGGTTTCAGACCATTTATTTTAGACTCCTGTCTTGTGAATCCTGACAGCCCATTTACAGGGTGTTAAGTGCAGGTGTTTGGCAGTCAGTGTTGTGGTAAGGTCACTAGGCCTGATTTACAGAAGAGACTATGAAGCTGAGATGAAGAGAAAATAAAAGCTGATATTTCACAGGGCTGGGAATTAGAAGGCCTTGAGTTCCTGTCTTTGGCACTGAGTCAGGCTGTAACTCATGACCAATGTCTTCATCTCTTGAACTCAGTTTCACCACCTATAAAGTAAACAGAGGGATGCACAGCCCAACCCTTCATCCCACCTGCAGAGGAACAGCTGTGGTCAGGAAAAGGAGGAAACAGTCTATGCATTAATGTGGATACTTAGACAGGTGAAGGCAACACTAGTGTGCAGAATAAAATGCACTCATGAGTGTTCAGGAGGGCTTTTGTCACCTCCCATAAAAAAATGAACTGAAAATAAAGTAAATTGTTTAATGTTTGCTCTTTCTCTTTCTAAGCTTCAACATGACTAATGTTTCAATCTGGTGAACAGGATATATTATTTATTTTTGTATTACTTCTTCTATCCTCCTTTCTTCTTAGAAAAGAAAACCTTAAAAAACAACTGTTGAGAAATGCAGCAGTATAACTGATTACATACTTCAAAACATTAATTTAAACTGAAGAGAAAGGATAACCCTAAAGTTACAAATCTGAGTCTTTTTCTGGTTTGGGAGCAAAACACCAAGCACATATTTACACAGGGTCTGTCCCTACTGCAGGAAGATCTGGATGAGTTATAAGAAGCTACAACTGGAAATTGAACCCACATTTTTCCCCTGACAACACAGCATATTAGACTCTAATCACTGTGTGTTGTGTTGTTATTTACTATGTCACTGCTATCCACATTCATGTATATTTATGTGAAGTCCAAAAATACTCAGTAACACTTGTTTCAGATGATTATCTATGTCCTAATCAGAAATACTAATCAGGAAACACACAACATACTCAAACTCTATTGTGTAAGACAAACAACATCCAGAATACAGAAAATCCTGCTTAGAGAAAATGTTCTTCAAAGTTATCTTCCACTTTTCACTGCAGTGAAAGAGAAGATAATGACCATGGAGTTTTAAAGTAACACAATTCGGAAAGTGGAACAGCTACAGGATCTTCTTGCTAAAGGAAAACAGAGAATAGTACATTGATAGTTTAGGCACCTGCTTTCAACATGTGCTCAATTTTGGGGGGTTAAAATTTACATACAAAGATGCCCAGGCCATCCCATCTGATTATGGACTCCAGTTTCAAAATAATATCAGAAAACTTAGATGGATGATTCAACTACTACTACTACTCTAAAGGTAAAACTATTAAGGTGTTTTATCAGAGCTGACAACAGCCTTAATAACTCAAGAATTTCCCCTAAAATTTCCCTTAAAAATCTCTCAAAAGGGAAAACATTTGAAGATAGGAATTCATGGAGTTTTATATATTATGATATATAGTATTGTAAAAGAAAATAAAATAAAATAAATAAAATAAAATGAAACTGTCATAGGACTGTATCAAAACAGCTAAGAGGCAGCTGAATGTCAAGTCCCTGGAACATCTAGCTCTCTCTGCTGCATTTGAACAAGTCGAGTCCCCTCTTTGCCTGGAAGAAAATAAAATGATTTAGTCAGAAAGTTTCTAAGACTGGAACTTGAACAATCACCACTGGACTAAAATTTTCTAGCAATCAGGACTGAACTAACTGAAGGCATTATTTGTATAAATTATACCTGAGTATGGATTAGTCCACCATTTTGTGTGTATTAGTCTACTCCCCCACAAACAGCTCAAATACTCTGATCAAGTGTTCCTTGAGTCTGTGTCTTCTAAATTGCAATTTAAAGCCCTTAATAAACATTCTACAATCAAGAAACTTTACTCAACTGGATCTTTATATTTATTTATTTATTTATTTATTTGCTTATTTGATACTAGGGTCAAGGCCTGCACAACTCTACCACTCCCAGTCACCATTTTTGTCTTCTAGAGGGTGAGAAAGAGCGTTAGGAAGAAAGAGAGAGAGAGAGTGAGAGATGCATCACTGTTCCACCTGTCATGAAACTTCCCTGCTGCAAGTGGGACCTGACCAGAATATAAGATCTGGGTCTTGGCACATGGTAACCTATGACACTAGAAAGTGAGCCACCACCCTGCCCAAATAACTGGACTTCTCAATCTTCAAAGAAATTCTATATATCCATTCAGTATTTCACCTTCATTAATTGAGTATCTCTCTGACAGACTTACTTAGAAGATCCTTTGGGGGGTCCTCAATATAGCTCACTTTATATCATGTTGTTATGTCATGTACAACACTCAAGCTTGAGCCTGGCCCCCACTGCATTGAAAGAATCTTTGATGCTGTTCCCTCTTTCTCTCTCCTCTCTCCTGCTTCTCTGCCTTCTGATTCTATCCCCCCCCAAAAAAATACCTTTCACCTTCTGCACCCCAATAATGATTCTGGGTCCATGTTCCCAAGAGGGATAAATAGTAGGAAAGCTTCTGATAAAGGGGATGGGATGCATAACTCTGGTGGTGGGAATTGTGTGAAATTATACCCATCCTATCCAATGAAATTTTTTATCATAATCAATAAAAAAAATTAACAGCTAAAAGAAAACCCATTGTACTATGGACTACAATCTAAAGTTTCTTCAAGTGTTAACAAATGGTCAGATATAGTTTTTATCTTTTATCTTTTCTCTTCATCTGTAGAGCTTCACTACTCCAGGTTCATTTTTTTTCCAGGTAGAGACAAAGAGTCAGAGTAAGAGAGAAGGGAACAAATCACAGCATCAAAGCTTTCTTCAGTACCATAAGACCAGGCTTGAGCCTGGGTAACACACAAAGCAAAGTAGCACACAAGAAAATGAACGAATCTGCAGGCCCTTGATTTTCCTTCTTTTTCTTTCTTTCTTTCTTTCTTTCTTTCTTTCTTTCTTCCCTCCAATCTTTCTTTCTTAGTTCTTTCTTTCTTAGTTCTTTCTTTCATGTTTTGTTTTATTATTAGTGATTTATTAGTTTTCTACACCGCTCCCACCAACAAAGTTCTGTGCTCCTAAAACCTCAATGATAACCACCATAATTCTCCCAAGGTCTTAGATATCTGTTAAATATTTTATTTTCTTTTTCCTTTTTTTTTTTTCTCACCACTACTGTCACCAAAGATCTGTGTCCCATCCCCACCCCCATATTCATAACCACTATAATTCTCCCACAGTTCTAGATACAGATTGATATTTTTTTCACATTCATATGTTCAATTCTCTATATTCTGTATTGAGTGAAATAATTCTACAGTTGTCCTTCACTTCCTAACTTGCTTCACTAAGCATGATATCTAGTTCCATTCACTTTATCCCAAAGGACATAGTATAATCTTTTTTATTGATGAGTAATAATCCAATAATCATATTCCCCATAACTTTTTTATTATGATTGTTTTTAATTTTATTTATAAAAAGGAAACACTGACAGAACCTTGCCCCAGCCTGCGGGGTTATCGACGGAAACCTAGGGTAGGGGGTGAGAGAATGGAGGGGACAAGAAACACAAAGAACGAGAGCAAGTCATGAGATCTGATCAAGCTCTGAAAATTTTATTTTGCAGCTGCCATTTATGCACAAACAAGGAGGAAGTTCTGCTAAGGTAGTGGGGGAGGGAGGTGGGTGAGCAACTTTCCAAACAACTAGATGGTAATCTCAGTTCCAATGATCAGAATGTCCTCTCACCGGCTATATGAGAGTCTTAACTAAGGCCTTGGCTACCGGCATGTCCTCCCTTTTTACAGTTTAAATGAGGCAGGAAATTAAGGGTAAAAGCTAGGAATCTTATCAAGAGATAAGCGGGCATTAACGAGAGGGAGGAAGTATTGACCTGATTCCCCGTGTGGGGTAAATATAGAACTGATCTTCCCTCATCTTATATGGCTCTTGGTGTCTTTTGGGGAGGGGAGGGAGAGCCACTATTTCTAAGGTGAGGAAAACTCACGGCGAAGAGTTCTGATGACCGACACCAACCTCCATGCAAATCAGGTTTGCTTCACGGGGGACTCAGAGGGGGACTATAGGGTCCTCCCCCTGCAGTGCTTAGCCCTGTACCCCTTACCAGTGCCCATGCCATGCCAAGGCTGGTATGCATAAATCTGAGTTTTATGCAGCTCCTAAAAGAGGTCTGTCACCCTCAGGTTCAGCCAAGCCTCTGTCAGCCAAATTAAGTCTGTGGTAATATATTTGTAAGGGTTTCGATGCCAAGGAGTCAATTTGTTGTTTTATAAAGCCAGTAATCTTATTAAAAATAAAGGGTCCCAAGGTAATCATTAACAAAAGACTAATCAAGGGTCCCATAAGGAGCATCAAAGTGTCCTAGCACGCCACCAGCAAGTCTAAGGGAAGCAGTCAGTGGATGTGATGTCCAGAGGAAGAAACACAGCACATCTTGTCCTTTGGTGGTCGTCAATGCCAACTGATGAAATTTTTCTTCTTCATGGAGGGTCAGTTGTGGAACAAGCAAAACTAGGAGGCAAGGACCAGGGAGTGAAGAATTGACATGAAAATATAGGGTGGTGTTGTACCAAAACACAAACAGAGGAGGTGCATACACATTAGGTGAGGTTCCTTGAACATGAGGAATATTTTGAGAAAAGTGAGCAGTCAATAAACATGTAAGGATGAAGTCAGCAGTGGTAGGTCAGCAGAAAGAGAAACTTGGATAGGCTGGTGCGGTTAGCTGGAGTATATACTGCCATGGCGTCCTTTGTGGTAAGGACTTGCCAACAGGGACTCTGTGGATTTTGCAAGAGCAATAATGTCATCCACCATAATAAAAGGAAAACAAACATAGACATCCAGTGTTGGAAAAAGAAAAAGAAGAAATATGTCTCTATGGCTGGGAGAGTGGGTGGCTTTGTCAATGAGATATAATAAATGGACAATTCGAATTTTTGTAAATATTAAGGTTTAGAGTAGTTACTTCATTGACACTTTAGCCAACTGAATATTGGGGGGGTGCAATCCCCTTCTTTTTTTATTTATTTATTGAGCTTTTAATGTTCTAAAGGAAACAAAAATACATGGATTGGATGTCTACTAAAGCAAAACAGAGCATATGACTCCTAAGGTTTTTGAGCTTTTTCTTGTTTGAGCTGTAGCCCACATAAATTTAGAAAAAGTATCAACTGAGAAAAAAAATTTTTTGTTTACTAAACATGGGCAGGTGAATTACATCAATCTGCCAGAGAGCATTGGCTTTTATCAGTGGGAATTAATCTTAAAAGTCTGAATAGTAGGATCTTAATTAAACAATGCAGGAGCCAGTAAAGTGCCCTCACTATGGCAAGTCAAGCATTAAAATTTTAAGAGGCTTGTAAAAAAATGAGAGAAAAAAATTTTTAGGACATGAGTGACTTTAGGAGTCATCACACACCCATAAATAAAAAAGAAAAATGTTTAGTTTTAAATCTTACCATATGAGCAGTCAGTTCTTCATGTGCAAATGTACCTATAATTATTTACTTAGGGAGAGAACTTGTACCAATTTAATTGATGATCTGATGGTTAGAATTGGCTTGGGTTTTTTTATATGATTTTAGAAGGCTTTTTATTAAAATATACCAATATGTTATAGAAAGTCAATACCTAATGTGTTGACATGATAAAATGTTTACCAAAATAATAATTTTGTTAAATCAGGTTTTATCAAAACAAATCTTTTATCAGACCAGAAGCACCATGTATTACCTTAATTTATCAAGAATAAACCTCTGACAGTGTCTTAAAACAAACCAGACAATTTTTTGCTCTCTGAAAGAACTGATTAAAGTTTGACATGTAGAATCTGTACTCTCAAA
The DNA here is from genome assembly GCF_950295315.1 of Erinaceus europaeus. NCBI lineage: Eukaryota > Metazoa > Chordata > Mammalia > Eulipotyphla > Erinaceidae > Erinaceus > Erinaceus europaeus. The sequence continues at coordinate 77,249,661 of NC_080164.1, read as the reverse complement.
AGCCAAATATTTGATAATGATTTTTGTAGTCTTTCTAAATAGGGGAGTTATCTCAGTAACAACTTTATCAGAAGGAGTAAGTCACTGTAAAAGCACAAGTAGCAAACTCATGAGGAAGATAAAAAAAAAAATCTCTTACCAAGTTTTAAAATAAAAGTTTTAACCAGAGCATTTTTGTCTGTATCAGACATAAAACTCTCTTAACTTTTTACCTAGTCTCTCTTATGTTTTAATATCTAGAGGTTTTTTTTTTTTTCAGGGAAACCAGGGGCATACTTCTTGAATAAAATGTAAAAAGGTTAGCTAAAACATCTATACAACTCTACATTAGGCCGCCCCATATTTATTTGATAAGTTTTATTTGAAAAAAATTTTTACATATCTTATTTAAATTAAACCTCATTTATCAGAGCAAAAGCCTCTGGCATGTAAATAATTAACATAACCATTGTGTTATCTTTTACTAACCCAAGCCAGTTTTGCCTGTTTAGTTGAGAAAGTATTTTAAAACCTCTTTTTTTTTTACCTATCACAGTCAAGATCTAGACACATCTTCAGTGAATGATATCTAATTCTAAGAGGCTCTGTTTGAATTTTAAAGAGCACAAATTTAAAAGTTATTTTTTTAACTTCTTGTAGCAATTCTCATAACCAGGGTCTCTAAACCCAATTCAGTTTAAATTTTTCTTTAAACTTTAAACAAACTTAAGTTACTTAAAGAGTTAACACACATTAGTGACATTGCTTCTCAAAAACATTTCTAGTGTCAGACAAATGCCAAATTTGCTATGGACCAATATCCACAAAACAGTTCACAGGACATTTTGGGGGCCCTCCAGAATGTTCTGGAACTTTTTTTGTTAAATACATAGATAATTTGCATATCAATTTGGAGATGAAGAATTGTCATGTTAAATACTTAAGACTTTTACTTTAAATCTTTAGCTGTCTTAGCAAATGAAATTTTACCTTTATGTTACCACATAAGAACTGTGTTGGAAACCTTTTTTTTTTTTTTTTGAAATCACTTAAACAATTTTAAGTAAAATGTTAAACTTTGTTAGGATCTTTGCTTATCACAAAGCTATCACACCCTTAGGGCAGCTATGAACAAGGGTGGGTACAAAACTTAATTGATATTTCACTTTCATTTGGATAGGTAACTTAAAAATCTAAGATAAACCTTATAGCTGAAATGTTCAAAATAAATTTTTACTGTTAACATTTCTTTTAGATGACCATTTTACACTAAATAATTTTGTTGAATCACATCTGCTGAATAAAAATTTTTTATCAGGCCAGGAATATCATGTTTAACCCTTTTTTCCTGGCAAGGCCACTGCTCTACACTGACTGGGTTATTAGAAAGCCAGTTCAAGAATGGAATTAACAAATTAACAAACAGTGGCAGTTGGTATTGGGGTGCTGGTAATATTTAGAATTTTACAAGAGTGAGAGAGACTGCAGAAGCGCTCTACCACTCCTAGAGATCTCAGAAAATCTTTTAACTAATGAATTGATGCTTATATTAGCTATCAGAAGGATGAAACTGTCCTATATGTTACTCTGGTAAAGGTGTGACAACTCTATGAGTCGGGATCTTTAAAACCACATTTAGCTTAACTAAATCTTATTTAAAACTTAAAACAAACTTTAGTTACTTAGGGGTTAACACACATTAATGGAAACAAGGTTAGCACACAGACTTAAAACAGACATTCTTGGTGAAAAGAAATATTTCCCTTTGAAAAACCGCTCTGGTTTTTGGATTCCTAACTCAACGACTCTCCACACCACCCCCCAGGAGGGGCATTTGTGGCTAGGGAATGATTGACTGCAGTCTTTGCCAATCTGTGGAGCAGTAGCTCTGTGCAGTGATTGGCTGAATGGACAGAATAGGCGGGCTTAGTTTACCAGGCACAGAGAAAAATCTTTGAAATTATTTTTCTGGGCTAAGGTACATTTTACAGTTTTAAAGAAACAATTCATTAAATTTCTATCAAAAGTGTGTACTGGTTCTCTCATTAATAGCTTTTAAGTTAGAGAGAATGTCTTTTTGATTGATTTCATTCTTTCTTTAAAGAATAGCTTGCTAGCCAGATAAGATCTCACTCAGAATTGGTTTAACACTTTCTGAGAGCTCTGGGGGAAGCCAGAGGGAAAAAGCTGTATCTTTTTTGGCTGGCTAGTTTTAAGATAATGCCAAATCAAGAGCCCACAGTTCTTTAACTAATTGTAAATGGTCTCATTTTTCTTCTATTAATTTTCTAAGGGAAGCTGTTTTTTGTGCTAGTTGAGTTCTAGCCTTAGTGGTATAGTCAGTGATGTCAGCCAAGTCGAGGACTGGAGCACAGAATGGAGAGGCGGTGGTGTAGGGAGGTGGTCTGGACAAAGAAGAACGTAGGGGTGGTCGGTCAGGACTATGATATTTTGCCACCTCTTCATCAAGGGATAAGGCCTCTTCAGGAGAAAAACTATCATCAGGCCCATCTTTGGCAGGGGATCTTAAGGTCGTCAAAGAGGGGTAAATCTTAACAGGAGGGAATTTAGCAGGAGCCGTTTTGATCTCGGCAGCCTCAGGGGTGGGGTCTCCTGAGTCAGGCATGGGAATAGAGACAGACTCACAAACAGAAGGTTATATCTTAAACAGTTTCCTACTCTGGCCCATCTTTTTTCATCAGTAGTCCCTTCTAAGGGGAACCACGGACAAACATCACTCACAAAATAAAAAAAAATTTCTTGAGATCCTTTTTCTTAACCCTAGTTCCCCGAGTCTTGAGGGACTCTTTGAGGCCCCTAAGAAATAAATCATGCTTGCTCAATGCTTGTCCCATAATTGTGTCACTCTTTCTTACCTCAAAACGGATCAATCTCACAGACGGGCGAATCTGTGGCAATCACCATCCAGATCTTCACTCACTCTGGGCTAGAGTGGTGATCCTATGTGAACCTTCACTCACTCCTTCTCTGAAGTGGTGGTCCTATGCTTCATGGTTGACCACTGGGAAGCAACGTTCTCTCAGACCACAGACCCAAAAAGGCCCCACGTCGGGCACCAGGTGACCTGGCCTGTGGGGTTATTGATGGAAACCTAGGGTAGGGGGCGAGAGAATGGAGGGGACAAGAAACACAAAGAACGAGAGCAAGTCATGAGATCTGATCAAGCTCTGAAAATTTTATTTTGCAGCTGCCATTTATGCACAAACAAGGAGGAATTTCTGCTAAGATAGTGGGGGAGGAAGGTGGGTGAGCAACTTTCCAAACAGCTAGATGGTAATCTCAGTTCCAATGATCGGAATGTCCTTTCACCAGCTATATGAGAGTCTTAACTAAGGCCTTGGCTCCCGGCAGAACCATAGGATAGGAGGGGTACAACTCCACATAATTCCCGCCACCAGAACTCCATATCCAATCCCCTCCCTTGATAGCTTTCCTATTCCTTACCCCTCTGGGAGTATGAACCCAAGGTCATTGTGGAATGCAGAAGGTGGAATGTCTGTCTTCTGTAATTGCTTCCCCACTGAACATGGGCACTGACAGTTCTATCCATACTCCCAGCCTGCCTTTCTCTTTCCTTAGTGGGGTGAGGCTCTGGGTAATCAGAGCTCCAGGACACATTGGTGGTGGTGTCTGTTCAGGGAAGTCTGGTTGGCATCATGCTAGCATCTGGAATCTGGTGGCTGAAAGGAGAGTTAACATATAAAGCCAAACAAACTGTTAACTAATCATGAACCTAAAGGCTGGAGTAGTGCAGATGAATAGTTGGGGGGGGGGATCTCCATTTTGTATATAGCTAGTAGGCATATTTTAATTATATTCCAAAGGACCTGTGGCTATACTAGGTTGTTTTTGTTGTTGTTTTTTTTTCCCCTGAGCCTGAAATCTGATATGCAAGCAGATCCAAGTTATTGTCTGGGTAGATGATGTCATGGCTAGAAAAAGGACAAGAAAGCTGAATCAGGGAAAAGAGTAGCTTCCAAATATGGGAAAGGTGTATAAATATTGTTGTCTGTAAACCGCATCGATTTGTTGTGATCTGGGCCCATATTCAGCTTAGGAGCCTATGTGACCTCTGCATCCCTATAGATCTGAGCTCACATTCTGTGGTCATGAGTAGGAATGTTCCAAGATGCCCCTATTTCAGGACCCATCTTCCTCAGGTGTAGCATAGAGTATGTTGTCCATCCTCCCTTCAGAGGATGGAACATTTTCTACCATTGTGGATCCCAGTTGAGAGCAAGGTCCTATGGGTGCCCACAAAGGGGTCTATTCTGTTGTTCCTGATAGAGATGATTGATAACAGTGGAGAGAGGGATTTATTCAAATTCTAGGCCCACCATGTCTATATGGGAATCTCAGGACTCCCTGAATAGGGCCCCAGCTGATGGGGTGGGCTGATAGTGACTCTTTAGTCATAGTCAAAGTATGCAGTGTCTTGCCCTTATTCAGATTTTACAGTCCCTGCTTTGATAAGGTTAGCTTTTTAGTGAGTGAGGAAATAGGAAGTAGGTGAGGAGGATATCTAAGTCGAAGTAGACACTATTTCATTAGGAACTTTATACTGACTCATTGTAGACTACTGTGTACTTTTGCTTTCAAGTATATATTTTACCCTAATTTATGGATGCATGTGAACCTATACTCTATCTCATGGGACCTGGTCTACATCTAGGTTTTGTGATTTTGTTTGGAAGTGAACCACCTGAAATTGAATTAGAGAATCCTATGAAAGGAAAGGTCTCACCTGAATAATGAGGCTGAAGGGTTGACATTCCATGCCTGACGTCTCTGGACACAGTCTGAAGTGAAGCATGCTGAGGTGGTATTTGTTGTGTTGATTAGGTTAGGAATTGGTGGATGAAATATCATTTGGTATGAAATGAGAGAAGCATGCAGGAAAGTGAACCTCACTGTAGAGGTTCCAGGACTGGGGAAAATATAAGCTCTACAGAGTAAGTGGAAGGTTCCTTCTGTCTTAGAGTTTAAGAAGCCCCATAACTTTTTTTTATTCAGTCATCTGTTGAATGGCATTTTGGTTGTTTCCAAGGTTTTGCTATTGTGAATAAAGCTACTATAAATTTGGGGGTGCATATATTTCTTCAAATCAATTTTATTATATCTTCTGGAGTAGTGTAATTGCTGAATTATAAGATATTTCCATTTGTATTTGTTTAAGGATTCTCTATACTGTTCACCACGATGGCTGCACTAATTTCATTTCCACCAGCAGTGCAGTAGAGTTTATCTTTCTCTCTACATCCTCTCAGACTATTTTCTTTTCAAGTTTATGTGTTTCAATTCTTTGTATTCCACATATGAGTGAAATCATCTGGTAGCTGTCTTTCACTTCCTTAATTACTTCACTAAGTATAATCACTCTGGTTCCATTTTGTCCCAATGGATACAATATAGACTTTTTTTTTAGTGAAAAGAATTTTTATTGGGGACATTAGTGGTTTATAGTAAATACAGTTGTTGGTATATATTTGTAAAATTTCTCAGTTTTCTGCAAAACACTCTTAACCCCAGCTAGGTTTTCTTCTGTCATCATGCACCAGGACCTGAAAGCCCTGTCAGCCCCCTCCGAGTCTTTTACTTCAGTGAAATACACAAAACCAAGTCCAAGTTCCTTTGTGTTTCCTCTTCTGAGTAGTACTGCATTCAGTTTATTCTAACTCATGTTTCACAAAGCTCTTAAGCTTTATCTACTGACCTTTTTAACTTTTTATCTTTATTTATTTTTATTGGATAGAGACAGAGAGATTGAGAAGGGAGTGGGAGATAGAGAGAAAAAGAGACAGAGAGATACCTGCAGCCCTGTTTCACCACTCATGAAGCTTTCCCCCTAGAGGTGGAGACCAGGAGCTTGAATCCTGGTCCTTTTGCACTGTAATGTGTGTGCTAAACTAGGTGCACCACCACCTGGCCCTCTATCCTCTGACTTTTCTTCTGCTCTTCTGAGACTTCAACTTAGAATTATTTTCGTCCTTGTCTGGATTTCAGTTAAAATATTTTTACATACATGTGTGTGTGTGATCTAAATCCAAATAGTTACTGTTTGCTTTCACAGTGTGTAACAAACTCCACACTTGTCTTACTACTCAGAGCTTACTGTTAATTACTTAGCAATGCAACTAAAGTCAAATGCTTTTAGAGGTGGTGCAGTATTCATTCAGGAGGCTATTTAAATAACACTGATTTATATTTATCAGGAACTGGGCTATGGATGATCACATTTTAAAAGGAAATAGAAGTATGGTCGATATGCCCGTTTGAGATTGACTCTGATTGCTCACCTCTTAGCCAATCCAGTTGATTTCCATGCACTTGCTCACAGATAAAATTGAAAATCTGACCTTGACTGTTTCACAATAAACATCAGTCATGGCAAGGAAACAGACCCATAAAGTCTGTAGTAATTTACGGAGAACATGCTAAATTGAAAATGGAGTAAACTCAGTACCATTTATACCAAGTCATTGTGTGACTTTGAAAAAAATGAGAGAAAGTTAAGTCTCTGTGGTTCTATATATCATCTTTAAAAATTGTTTTTATAATGTTATACCTCCCATTGGTTTGGAGCCATATGAAAGCATTAAGGCAAAGTCAATCATTTTTAAGTTGGTTTAGAAAAAAAACTGATCTAACATTTGTGAGAAAACAAAAGGAATCTTAACTCCCAGATATTTCTAGTAGTTATGAGCCTCTATCAATATATCTCACTTGTACTCCCTCCCCCATATCTATAAATTATTCCAGACAATAAAATGTGCCATTTTGACTCAAACCATTTTAGAAGATAAATGTATTAAGGCAGTATTCAAAATGATAGGTCCAATTTACTTTCCAAATGACATCTAGCTGAATGTTAAGGAATTGAGCGTAAGTGTGTTTGTCTGGGTAGGAACAGGAGCTGTAGAAAGATTTAGAACAGAAGGTCTCAGACAACAGGGAGGAACTGAGCAACTGGACTCTACAGGTTATGAAAGAAGAATGAGAAACAGAACAGGCAATAATAGGAAGGACATTAGTAGGAAATATAATTTTTTGCCTTGGACTAATTATGTAGACCAAATGGCTTTATTTGGTTAGTTGGTTGGTTGGTTGGTTGGTTAGTAGGTTGGTTGGTTTTTGATAGCCCAAACTTCTACACTAACTATCTGGAGTGTCTGATTTAATTGCTCAAAGATTTGTGTAAATGCAACAACTTAGAAAGGAAAAAAAAAAAAACTTACCTTCAATATTCTAAATAGAGAGAAAAAGCTAAATTCCAAAAAGACATATTTGTTCCTTAACTCCAACTCTAACTATCTCAGCATAGGACTCAATAATGTGTTGTGGCTTTACATAAAGCAAGGGTGATGATATTAAAAATAAACAACACACAGAGAGAACATGCCAAGTTATGAAAATGAAAGACCCCATGAAAAAGTAATCATGCTGATACCATCTGCAGAATGACAATGAGTGTCATAAATGCTTCACAAGTGAAGTAGAGGTAAAAGTTAATGAAATACAGTCCTGTAGTGACCACTGCAAATAATTACAAGTACACTGAGGTATTTAAATTGCATTTTCAGAGTTCTTAGTAGCTGATCCTTCAAAGGAACTAACAAAAGCAACCCTGTCAGTCCATTAAAAATAGCATTACAAATTGATATGATAAAAATTGACTATAGTGATTGAAGACTGCCAGAAAATAAAGTCTTCCAGGTACTTGAAAAAGTACATTTTTCATGCTAGTAATATTTGCAAAGGAGTGGCCAAAGAAACAACATGCCTAAGGAAAGGTTTCTATAAAGGTGATTGCTAAAGTCAGTGATTTCTCCAGGTGGAAGGAGTTCCTTAGAAAATTTATTAAAGAATTCTTGGGGCTTAGAAAATTTCTGCTTAGAGGAATTTCAACATTACATCTTTAAAAATGTATTTGTTGTGAATATCAACTTAGTAAAGATTCTCATACTTGATGCTGTGTCCAGCTACTTTGTGCAATTACTAAGAAACTAGAACTGTATGACTTATTTTGATGCAGGAAAGTTGATTGTTAATGAATGACAGCCACTTCGCAGTTTTCTGAAGACCTAAGCTACAAAGATACCCAACTTGTAGTAGTTTAAATACATAAGGATTCCATTTTCCCAGAAATCAAGAGATCTTAAAGTAAATGAGTATTATATGTTAGCTATTCAGAGATGTCATCAAGGGCCCCCTTCTGCAGCCCATGATGTAGCACAGGTGGACTCTCAGGCATAAGGTCCTGCACTCAATCGTGGCATCACCTGCTGAAGTGATTAGAGCAATGCTTTGGTTCTCTCTCTCTCTCTCTCTCTCTCTCTCTCTCTCTCAACTAAAAATATAAATAAATCTTTTTAAATGATCCGGGTTCTTTCTATTTCTCCATATTAGCCTTATTCCACCTGTGCCATTCTGTGATTATAAGGTAATCACTTTAATATTGGATGTTAATGCTGTTTTCAAAGCATAAAGATGCTGGAGGAGAGGAACAGCAGCACTCTCATCTATTCTCTTTTCCCAATGGCTTAGTCTACTCAGGCTGTGATGACAAGGCATAATAGACTGAATGGCAGAAACAGTAGAGATGTTTTTTTCTTGTTTTTATTAGTTATTTAATAATGATTGACAAGATTGTGGGATAAGCTGGGTACAATTCCATACAATTTAGTTCCCTCCACCAGAGTTCCATATCACCTCCCCTCCATTAGAAATTTTCTTATGCTTTATCCCTCTGGGTTTATGGACCAAAAATCTTTATGGGGGTAGAAGTTTGGAAATCTAGCTTCTGTAATTGCTTCTCCACTGGGCACAGGCAATGAGAGGTTGATCCCTATCCCCAGCCTGTTTCTATCTTTTCCTAGGGGGGTAGAGCTCTGGAGAAGTGGGGTTCCAGGACTCATTGGTGAAGTCGTCTGCCCAGGGAAGTCTGGTTTGTGTCATGAAAGCATCTGCAACTTGGTGGCTGAAAAGCATTAAGAGGTAAAGCAGAACAAATTGTTTAATAATCAGGAACCTACAGATAAGTGTATAGCAGATGAGATTTGGGGTCTTTATATTGGTAGAAGCTAGGAAGTCCATTTTAGGACTCCAAAGGGCCCATGACTTTACTATAGTCCTAGAAATTAAAGAATCCTGTTTTGTTGATGAAGGCCATTCTTACAGGTGTGAGGTGGTATCTCAATGTGGTTTTAATTTTCATTCCTCTGATGATAAGTGAATTAGAGCATTTCTGCATATTTCTGTGGGCCATGCATATCTCTTCTTTGGAGAACCTATCTATGCATGTCCTCTGCCCACTTTTTTATTGGGTTGTTCTTTTGCTTTTTGTTCAAGTGTTTATCCGAGTATGATATGCAAATATGTTTTCCCATTTGCTGGGTTCCCTGTTTATCTTTATGGAGTTTTCATGTGATGTATGGAAGCTTTTTAATTTGATATAGTCCCACTTGTTCAAACTCGCTTTTGTTTCCCTTACCCATGGGGTGAAGTCTCCAAATATGCCTTTAGTGTCAATGTCATGAAATGTTTCACCAACATGTTCTTTTATGTATTTTGTACTTTCAGGTCTGATACCCAGATCCTTGACTCATTCGAGTTAATTTTGGTGTATAGTGTTAATTGGTGGTCTAGTTTCATTTTTCTACTTGTGGTTGTCCAATTATGCCAACACCATTTGTTAAAGAGACTTTATTTTCACCAATGGACATATATGACCCCTGAGTCATATATGAGGTACATGTATTGATTGAGTTCTGGGCTCTCTATCCTATTCCATTGGTCCATATGACCATTTTTGTTCCAGTACCACACTGTTTAGATTACTACTGCTTTGTAGTATAACCTGAAGTCGGGTATTGTCATGCCTCCACTTTTCTTCTTTTTCCTTAGGAGTGTTTTTGCTATTTGTGGTTTCTTAGAGTTCCATACAAATTTTTGAATAATCTGTTCAATTTCCTTGAAATATATCATTGGGATTTTAATAGTGATTGATTTGAATCTATAAATTTCTTTTGGAAAAATTGCCACATTAATGATATTTATTCTCCCAATTCATGAACAGGAGATGTTCTTCCATATTTGTGTCATCCTCTATTTCAGTGTCTTATAGTTTTCCTTGAAAAGGCCCTTTATATATTATGTTAGATTTATTTCTAGATATTTGATCTTCTTGAGTTCAATTGTGAATGGTATTGCTTCCTTCAGTTTCATTTCTTCTGATCTATCTTCTGCATAAAGAAATGCCACGGATTTATGAGTATTGATTTTGTCCTGTTTCGGGGTGTCTCTCTCCTTCTCCGGCAGGGTGTCCTCCAGGGGAAAGGTAACGGGCTGGTTCTTTCTCGCTCACGACAGGGGTGACACGAAGTAAAAGACACCAGGGGACTCTTAGCGTGAATCTAGAATCTGAGTCCTTGAGTCCCAGAATCCTAGAGTCCGTTTATTGGCAAAGTGGACATCAGTTAAATAGAAAAGCAATGGAGGTAATTATTGTTGCAATATGACAGAAATTACAGGTTTCTTAACAGTCAGCATGCCCCCAAGGTAGGGGGCTGGTATGACAGGAATTGATGAGATACAAGACAGTTATTTTCCATAACACAAGCAACTTAATTATACAAAGGTATTTGAGAGAAACATAGGGGTTAAACCCGTAGGGTGAGACAGAGAGAAGATGGATATCAAAAGGCCATATAGTTTGGAATTTCTCTTGTCTGGGCTCTGAGGTGTGTGATGAAGTGTGTGATAAGGTGTGTTCTTCTGTGATCAGAAGGTGACTTTGAATAAGTGAATCTGCAGCCATGTGGCCTGCAGTTAATAGAGGGAAGTACTGGGGTATCTGTGGGCCTGAGAGTCAAAAAGGAAAGAACCAAGTCTGAGTTTCCCCCCTTATGCTCACCTCGGTTGAGAGAGACTTGCCAAGAGGTTATCTTCTCAGACCTCCATCCAAAGATGGGGGTGGTTCTCCCTAAGCTCTATCAGGCTCACACATGTTCCCAACAGTCCTGCTACTTTACTGAATTTATTGATGATTTTCAGTAGTTTCTTGGCAGAGTTTCTGGGGTCTTCTAGGTATAGCAACATATCATCTATGAATAATGAGAGTTTAACTTCATCCTTTCCAATTTGGATTCCATTGATATCTCTTTCTTGTCTGATTCCTATGGCAAGGACTTCTAGGACTATGTTGAATAAAAACAGTGAGAGTGGGCACCCTTGTCTAGTTCTTGATTTTAGGGGGAAAGCTTTCAATTTCCCCCATTGACTATGACATTAGCTGTGGGTTTATCATATATAGCCTTTATTGTGTGAAGGAATTTTCCTTCTACTCCCAGTAAAATGCTGTCCCAAGAGGGAACCCACAAAATATCTCCATTTATAATGAGGATAACAGTGACAAAGTAAAAGCTTTATTAGCATCAGTTCTTTGTACTGGTATATAAGTTCTCTGTTTCAGAAAAATCTCTCTAAAGAGATAATTCTGGAACTAAAAAAAAAGTAATTCTAGGGTTCAAGGATAAAATTATACTTTTTTAATCTTTATTTATTAGAGACAGCCAGAAATGGTGAGGGAAGGAGGGAGCAGAGGGGGAGAGAGACAGAGAGACACCTGCAGCCCTGCTTCACCACTTGTGAAGCTTTCCCCCTGCAGGTGGGTACCAGGGTCCTTGTGCATTGTAGCATATGCACTCAACCAGGTGGGCCACCACCCAGCCCCAAAATTACACTTTTCTAAGAGGTAGTTCTCCTAGACTTGAATTGCCTACAGTTATACTCCAGGAGCTGGACCTAGGCAGCTCTTTTTCTATAAATGAGTCACAATTCCAATTTATTTAATAAGTATACCTTACAGTTATACTACTTTCTTTTAAACTTATGCCTCGAGGGCCATCAAATAGCTCACTTGGATAGGGTGCGTGCTTTACCATGCACATGCATGACTCAGTGGTACTGGAGGAAGTTTCAGTGATGCGGTGTATCCTCCATCTGAGTTTCTCTCTCTCTCTCTCTCCCTCTCTCTCTCTCTCTCTCCCTCTCTCTCTCTGTCTCTCTTTCTTTCTGTCTCTCTCTCTCCCCTCCTCACTTCTGCTTTCTCTCTTTCTGAAAAAGTTAAGCCCCAGCAATGAACCAAAAAAAAAAGTTTTGCCTTCAAAGAAATAAAATCAATTTCAAAGATAAAAAAAGGAAATCCCATTGTGACTGCCAGAACAAACCAGAGTACACAATTATGTCACTGACCATTCTCACTGAGACCCATTTGCAGGAACCACTCTAGCCACCTCTTCCCCAGAAGAGTGTGTTAAATAGGAGACTGCCTCTCATGAGTACATTTGACTTCTGGCAACAACAAATTTCTTCACCACCTGCACTCATCCATCTGTCAACTCACTGAAAATCACCTATCACGTATCAACTGTGCAGTGAGTGTTATGCAGGAACCTGGACATACAGGAAGAATTCTCCTAAGTAGCTCAAGATCTAATTGTGTGTGTGTGTTGGGGGGGGTGGTGAACAATAGACAAGGCCCACTTAACCCTGAATATGATCACATTCCATAGGATTGCAAATGTCGAGCCTCTTTCTCCTATCATACCATCTGTGCACACTACCAGCAGACACATGCATATGGAAGTTCTGATCTAAAACCTAGTACATGTCTTCCTAAATGGCATTCACTACTATTCAGTGACATTTGAATAAGTCTTACAATGTGCTAACCGCTTTCTAATTCCACTTAGTTGCCACAGTAGCTCCATGAGGTAGATATTAGCATCCTATTTAACTTTAGTCTCTGAAGGTGTATCGGTTCACATATTCTACTCTGACATAAATAGAGGCAAAAGAATCAAGAGCAACAAGCATCCCCTTCTGCCCTCCCCACACCTCATGCTCCAAAAGCTAGTGCTCTTCTTCCCTCTTCATAGACAACATTGTATGCAACTCATTTTTTTTTCTTTAGTTCTTATAGGTTGTGGAATATCATTTCTTCAACACTTAATCTTTGTATATACACCAGATGGACAAAGAGACCAGAAGTAGAGAGACATTTAATAACCTAAAATGAGGACTATATTCTGGTTTCTATTATTAATTTTTGTTAGTGACTTAACTTTGCTCTATAGAATTCTAAGATTTCAGAAATGTGGTTTCACAGATATATGTGTGTATACAGCTCACTGCACCCACCACCAGTATTCCTGTAATCCCCTTTCCCTCTGATAACCAACATAGTTTTTACAATATCCATGAAACAGTTTGGCTACTACTTTTTACAATTCCATTCATTTCAGTTATCTGTGTTCCACATATGAGTGAAACCATGTGGTAGCTAGAAAGAAAAATTTAATGAAATGATAAGTCATGGTTATTTTTTTTCTAAACTATCAAAAATAGCAGAGATGAGGTCTTAATTTTCTACAATTTAATTATTCAGTGATCTCTATTTAACAGACTATGGTTAAATAAAGTTGATACTAGCTAAAACAATTACCTTTAGTCCACATTCCTCAGGCCCTTACTCTGATATTAAGAACACCACTTTTAAACATAGGTCTAGCTGGCTCGGTTGTCGGATTTTGCAATCATCAGGGCATTAGATTTTGACAATTGGAAATGGGTAGTCAAAGCTAGCTTGAGAGAGGCAGTCACAGAGACAAGAATGAGAAGTGACAGCTGAAAGCTTGTTGATAAGCACAAAGAAAAAAAAGCTGATCAAAAATAGACACAAGAGCTCAAAAGACACTACAGATGGGACTTCAGGACAAATATCCTTCATATTTCAAGAGTCCCTTAGGAGCTATGACTGATATGACAACATTGGGCTATCAAGAACAGCTTGAAAAATATTTAACATGCTTTGGTAAGAGAATTTATTACAGCACCTATAAATAGAACCATAAGACATTGCACATAATCTAGGGCTGCTGCAGACATGGAGGAAGGCTCAGGCTCAGGTAAAGACTTAACCTCTTGGGGGCCAGGTGGTGATGCATCTGGTTAAGTGCACACATTACAGTGCACAAGGAAGTGAGTTCAAGCCCCTGGTCCCCACCTGCAGGTGGGAAGCTTCACGACTGGTAAAGTACGGCTGCAGGTGTCTCTGTATTTTTCCTTCTCTATCTCCCCTTCCCTTCTCAATTTCTATATAAATAAATAAATAGATAGATATTTTTTAAACAGATTTAACCTCTTCCTCCCCACCCACCCCCGAGATTGTCTACAAGTTACTGCACCTCTCAGACTTCAGTCTCTTCTCTATAAAAATTTAAATATGTATAGGAATCTTAGTTCTTATAACTATTGGAGGACTAAAGAAAAATTTCATTGTACTCTTAATACCAAGCCTGGCAAGCAGCTTACAGTAATGTGGATTTGCTTCATTTTCTCTTAAAAGGGTCAGTTATAGTTATGTGTGAAATTCATTTCTATGAAGCAGGGTACTCAACTGAAAAGTCTCACGAGCAGGCTACTCTTGGTGTTGGTAAAAAGATTTTATAAAATTGCCAATTGATCCCAAAGTCTTAGGTGATGAGGTAACATGGCCTATTCTATCATGCTTGTCCAACACCAGTGGAAATTTGAGTGGATGGGTAATACTGCACAAACAATGACTTTTGACTGATATATTACAGTCAGAGCACATCTGAATTTAGCTTTATTAATTTTAAAGTATGACAGCTACCTCATTGCTCTGTGTGCATGTAAAAGTGTTTAAGTGTTCAATAAAAGAGTGAATCAGTGGCCCAGGAGGTGGTGCAGTGTTCATAGACTTAAAGTTCACTGGACTTAAAAGCATGAGGTCCTGAATTTGATCTACAGCATTGCTTGTGCCAGGGTAGAACTCTATTTTTTTCTACTTTTCTCTCTCCCATATTAATAAATTTATAAATATTTTTTAAATGAATGAATCACAGAGATTACATTGACTCATCAATTACCAGCATAAATGGCACTATACTTTGGCATTAAACTACACCGTCCACTTTGAAAGAGGCTCTTTTTTTTTTTTGCTTTAGTTTTTTTTATCATCATCAAGGGGATTTTATTGTTTTGTTATGCACCATGTTTTTCAGAGAGAGAGAGAGGAAAGGAAGATGATATAGTAAGCACCAAACTTCCTTCAGTGCTGTAAGACTCCTATGTGTTGTGCCAGGTGCTAAAATTTGGGTCACACACATGGAAGAGCTATCTCACCACCTTAAATAGAATTTTCTCCCTGGGTGGGGGAGATAGCATAATGGTTATGAAAATAGACTTTCATGTCTGAGGTTCCAAAGTCCCAAGTTCAGTCCCCCCTGTAAAGCCATAAGCCAGAGCTGAGCAGTTCTGGTGTATGACTCTATATGTGTCTTTCTCTGCATCTCTTGGGAAAAAATACATAAAATATTTTTTAAAAAAATAAATAATTTTCCCCTATTCAATTTCTATTTTTAGATTTTATTACTACTATTTTTATAGAAACAAACATGGAAAAGGGAAAAAGGATAAAAATAAAGTCATACAGAAACACCTGCAGCATTGCTTCACCACTAATGCAGCTTCCCCCTGCAAGTGGAGACCAGGGCCTTGAACCCAGATCCTTGCACATGCATTATGTGTGTGCTCTCCTGGGTGCACACACACAGTTTCGTGTTGCTAGAAGGTTCATTATGTTATTAGTATTGAGCAGGTGTCTAGTTCTTCAGATCATGGGTTCACAAACTATGGCTTCTTATCCAAATCTGACTATCTGCCTATATCTTGAAACTTCAATTAGAAGAGCCTCTACTTCCCCCAGTCCTGGAACCCTTGGATAGGGCCCACTTTCCCGTATGCCTCTCCCAATCCATATCAAATAATATTGCATCTGCCGATCACAACCTAACCAACACAACGATTGCCACCTCAACATGCTTCAGCTCAGACTGTGTCCAGAGACTTCACGTGTGGAATGACAACCCTTCAGCTTCATTACTTGGGTGAGACCTTTCCTTTCATAGTATACTCTAATTCCATCTCAGGTGGTTCACTTTCTAACAAAGTCCCAAAACCTAGATATGCACCAGTTTCTGTGAGAGAGAGCATAAGTTCACACGTTTCCGTAAACTACTACAAAATATATAACTGAAAGCAAAAGTACACTAGAGTTTGCAGTGAATACCCCCCTAACACTTCCTCTCCACTATTCCAAGCTTTGGGTCCATGATTGCTCAGAAATTTGTTTGGCTTTGTATGTTAACTCTCTTTTCAGTCACCAGGTTCCAGATGTCATCAGGATGCCGGCCAGGCTTCCCTGGATTGAAGACCCCACCAATGTGTACTGGAGCTCAGCTTCCCCCAGAGACCCATCCTACTAGGGAAAGAGAGAGGCAGACTGGGAGTATGGAGTGACCAGTCAACGCCCATGTTCAGCGGGGAAGCAATTACAGAAGCCAGAACTTCTACCTTCTGCAACCCACAATGACCCTGGGTCCGTGCTCCCAGAGGGATAGAGAATGGGAAAGCTATCAGGGGAGGGGGTGGGATATGGAGATTTGGTGGTGGGAATTGTGTGGAATTGTACCCTCCTACCCTATGGCTTTGTTAATTAATCCTTTCTTAAAATAAATAAATAAATAAATAAATAAATAAAGAATAAAAAAAGAAAACTATCACATCCATTTATCTACATATAATCTACGGCTGCTTTCATAGGGCACAAGCAGAATTGAACAGTACAAACTGCATACTCACAAAGCTGAAAATACTTACCGTCTGGGCATTCACAAAAAAAAAAAAGGTTATTGACCCTTGCTTACCACAGGAGTTCTTTCAAATGGAATCCTGGGAATGAAGAGACACTCTATTATTATAGACTGTCATAATATTAATGGTTCTATTTCTATTTCTTCTTTCCTTCCATAAAGGAAGTACTTCACAATTATTTTACAATTATTTTGATGCATGGGTTAATTCAGATATTCTCTAATGTCCAAGGGTTAATTGGTCACATTTGCATAATGTGACTGAGGTGTCCTAAAACAGGAAATTACATGCATATAGTGGTCAGCTCCAAATCCTCCCTCACTTGTTCACTCACAATCTAGAGTGACATGCCACCTATTATGTGTTGTTAGGTCAGTAGATTCAAAGACCTTATTATCTATCCAAATCAACCCTTCCAAAAATACAATCAATTTTGAACATTCCAACTAAAAACAAGCAGAATTCTAATCATGCAAGCACAGTGACTAACAAGAAAACAAGAGTTGACACCTTTGTCTGGTAAGAGCTCCCATCCACCATGCTACTAAATAAATCAGTGACAAATCTAAAGGGGGTTGGCAAAATGTCAGAACAGTAAAGAGTCTTAGGTAATTTACTTCCTCAGTCATTTCTGATAAAAGCCACTTTGTGTGTATATTACATTACAAAAAATATATATAGGAAAATAAAACAAAGTAGTTGGCATCCATCTTGCTTACGAAAATACTTTTTTTTTTTGCCACTGTTTGGGCTTCACCAACCCTAGCCAAACTTTTCTGATAGGAAGAAAATAGAGAACTAGAAGCTTTCCCCAGTGTGCTGGGGCCTTGGCTCAAACCTGGTTCTGCACATGGCAAAACCGGTATCCTCTGAGGTGAGCTATCTTGCAGGCCCACCAAAATATTTCTGAAGGATAATATATGTATCTTGTAATCTTTTTGTTCCATGTTTGATGGAAGGTTTGTATATAGTATGATGCATGTTTATGTATCATACAAATGATAAACATACACAAAAGACAAAAATTCAAAATTTCTCACTTTTTTATGTTGATGTCAAAAGCTTAATGCCTTGTTTCAGTTTCAGGAGAAAAGCAGCAAGCATACACCTAGAGGATAAAGTAAGCTTGTAGTTACAGCTCAACCTTTAAAAATTATCTTATCACAACACATTCCTAACCCTAAATATAAGGTTATAGGTGTAAGAATAATTTCTTTCACCATTATTTTAGATTCAGAAAAATATCTTCATGTCTATATGAATGAGTAAGGTAAGTCTCATTCAGAATAGAAGTTCTGGCATACACTTTAGAAATGAGTAAACTGGGAGTTGGGCAGTAGCACAGCAGGTTAAGCACATGTGGCAGAAGTGTAAGGACTGGCGTAAGGATCCTGGTTCAAGTCCCTGGCTCCCCACCTGCAGGGGAGTTGCTTCACAAGCGGTGAAGTAGGTCTGCAGGTGTCTATCTTTCTCTCCCTCTCTGTCTTTCTCCTCCTTTCTCCATTTCTCTCTGTCCTACCAACAACAATGACATCAATAACAACAATAACCACCACAACAATTAAAAAAACAAGGGCAACAAAAGGGAAAATAAATAAATATTTTTAAAAAGCTTAATTAAAAAGTGAGTAAACTATCAATTAACTTGAAAGAATTTCCATAATACTTTATAAATGAGAAAAATAAGTTGTAAATCTGACATATAATTTAATTTCTGGAAAATGTATCTAGCATAATGCTACATCTTTACCTTTAAAGAACTATCATCACATTATATACTTAGTAAGGTTTTTCCAATATTCTGGATATAATATCCAAAGACTATTTTACTGCTGCTAGCATTAACATTGAGGCTTGGTGCTTGCACAATGAATCCTCCATTCTTGGTAGCATTTTTTTTTTTGATAGAATGGAGAGAAAAATGACAGGGTTTCTTATATGGACTGTAAAGGTATTTGTACCACCTCAGTAATGATGTCCTTGTTTAATTGATTTTAAAAAAAAGGAGAATTTGCCTTTGCCTAGAACTCTGCATTTAATCTTTCAAAAACAAGAAATAGAGACACCTGCACCATTCTTCAGTGCTCCTGAAGCTTATACACACACACACACACACACACACACACACACACACACATATACTTGATCAGGGATTCTTGCAGATGATAAAGTGTGAACTCTACAGGGTGTCCTATGGCCTAGCCAAAAAAAAAAAGGGGAAGCTTTTTCTAGAAAGGAAGGTAGAGAGAAAAGAGAGAAAGAGAGATTGAGAGACATGAAGAATTTGACTTTTTGTGAAAAAAGTCAAATTCATCGCCTTGTTGGGAAAAATCTATTTAGTTGTACTATCTTGATTAACTATCTTGTATTTCAGTTTCTTAATCTTGAAGCAGTTCCACCTTAGGTTGATTTGCTTACATGGGCTGCAAATGTATTTGAACCACCTCAGTAATGATGTCCTTGTTTAACTGATTTAAGAAAGGAGAGTAGGCCTTTGCCTCTAGACCTCTGCAGTTAATCTTTCAAAAACAGAAAACCACTGGCAGTAGCAGAAGTCTATTAGACCAGAACAGAGAAATATATGCATTGCCATTCTTAAAAATAATAACACAAATATTTATTTTGACCTCTTTTGGCTGATCAAATGTAACTGTTTATTTGCAAGACAGAAGAGTCAGTACTAAAAATTAAAAATTTTTAGATCCAACATTTATGAAGGATTAAATATTTTCCGCCTAAGGTCTTATTTTCTCCAAAAAGAACATGGGAAATGGTGAGCACTTGTCAAATCAGACCATTAAAAGCCTGTTTAATCCTCACAGTGTTCAGTTATACCCTCTAACTTCAGAGATATATAGCTGAATGTGGGAGCAGAGAGGAGGAAGAAACTTAATAGTCAACAAGAGAAGCATAGCTTACCTCTACAAATTGTTCACCATGGACTAAGTATAATATGTGTATCATTTGACAGCATCCAAACTCTTGTGCTTAAAACTTTCCTTTTAACCAAAGGAAAAACAGTGTTTTATTAGCCTTGGATATGACCATTTATTATCTGTGAACAAGAGTTATGCTTCCAAAACAAAGAACTGGACAGAGTCAAAAATAAATAAATAAATAAGACTGTTAAAGACTGATTCTAAGAAATTCTGAAAGCTATATTCTTAGTTAAGACTGATCTCAAAAAGAAAGTGGCTATCATTGCTATATAAAAAGGCAGACTTGAAAAATTACATATGTCCTTGGTATCCATTTGCATTGCTCTCTAAATTGACAAGCAGCCTTTTTCTTGTACAACCCCTAAATATCCTCAATATTGGTCTCCCAGAAGCAAAGTAAGACTGTACTGAGAGCTTTTTCTTTGGCATTATAAAGGATGATAATACCTCACAGCTGACTAAGTCACTCTAGCTGTACTCTTGTTGTACATTAAAATTTTATATGGAGAACCCTTTACTTGAACTTCCTCTATGGAAACAATGTTGCATATTATTATTGGGTTCTCTGACCCATACAAATCTATTTAACTGATAGTGTACTTAAACAATAATAACAAATGCTTAGTATGTTCCAGATGTGGATCTGCTGCTGTTGTACACTTAATTCTCATAGCAAATTCTATATGCATATCCTATATTTCAATGTCTATAGTCTTTCTCCTCAATTGGCAACAACTGGAACAGATCAGTGTTTTCACCTGATGTTTCAAGTGTTCATAGAATTCTGAATCATCTGTTTTAAACTGGTTTTGTACAGAGGGGGTCTTTCTCCTCAAAATTCAGAAAATTGAAATATTATTTTTAGATTGAACAGGAATCTACATGCCACACATTCTTACCTTTCCCTCCCACAGTAAAAGGCATCAGAAATAGGTATTTGTGAGCATGTAGAATGTGTGTGTGAGGGTGGGAAGAGTATGGCAGATAGTTGACTAAAGAATATCACAAACAAGTCAACTCCAGTTACATGCTTGATAAGCTTCTCCGTGATTCACACAGTGTCACACAAATAATACGTGCTGAACTCTTACATAATAAGTCAACTGTAATGTCCCAAATGTCAAGGTGCTGTACTTCATAAGAATCATAGCTAGACTAATCTTACCAATAAGGTTAGCTAGCACTAGTAAAACCATTATCTGGTTCACATCAAACAAAAGGTGGTATGTCTACAGGTTACCTTTATCTCTCTGATATTCTCTAACAGGCATTTTTGGTTTGATTCATTCTTTTCTTGTTTTTGTTTATGTAAGTGACAGCCTTTTCTCTTTCTGAAACTTTTTTTATAATATTTATTTATTTACTCCCTTTTGTTGCCCTTACTTTTTTATTGTTGTTGTAGTTATTGTTGTTGTTGTTGGATAGGACAGAGAGAAGTGGAGAGAAGAGGGGAAGACAGAGACGATAGAAAGATAGACACCTGCAGACATGTTTCACTGCCTGTGAAGTGATTCCCCTGCAGGTGAGGATCCAGGAGCAAGAACCCGGATCCTTACACCAGTCCTTGTGCTTTGCGCCACCTGTGCCTAACCCGCTGTGCTATCGCCGAACTCCCTTTCTGAAACTTTTGATTCTCTAATATTTTTTATTTATTTTTTATTTAAGAAGGGATAAATTAACAAAACCAAGGGTAGGAGGGGTACAATTCCCACCACCCAATCTCCATTTCCCACCCCCTAACCTGATACCTTTCCCATTCTCTATCCCTCTGGGAGCACAGACGCAGGGTCATTGTGGGTTGCCGAAGGTGGAAGGTCTGCCTTCTGTAATTGCTTCCCCGCTGAACATGGGTGTTGACTGGTCACTCCATACTCCCAGTCTGCCTCTCTCTTTCCCTAGTAGGGTGGGTCTCTGGAGAAGCAGAGTTCCAGGGCACATTGGTGGGGTCTTCAATCGAGGGAAGCCTGGCCAGCATCCTGATGGCATCTGGAACCTGGTGACTGAAAAGAGAGTTAACATACAAAGCCAAACAAATTTCTGAGCAATCATGGACCCAAAGCTTGGAATAGTGGAGAGGAAGTGTTAGGGGGGTAATAGCTGCAAACTCTAGCGTACTTCTGCTTTCAGGTATATATTTTGTAGTAGTTTATGGATACGTGAGAACATATGCTCTCTCTCACAGAAACTGGTGTATATCTAGGTTTTGGGTCTTTGTTAGAAAGTGAACCACCTGGGATGTAATTAGAGAATACTATGTAAGGAAAGGTCTCACCTGAGTAATGAAGCTGAAGGGTTGTCATTCCACACGTGAAGTCTCTGGACACAGTCTGAGCTGAAGCATGTTGAGATAGCAATCATTGTATTGATTAGGTTGCGATCGGCAGATGCAATATTATTTGATATGGATTGGGAGAGGCATACGGGAAAGTGGGCCCTATCCAAAGGTTGCAGGACTGGGGGAAATAGAGACTCTATAGTGAAGATGTGAGATTCCTGCTGTCTTAGGGTTCAAAAAGACAATGGATAGCTAATGTTATCATCACATTATTTGGTAATTGGGTTAACTTTGAAAAGTCCTTTTGTTAGGGTTTGTTGTACAGTGCCCAGTATCTTGTATGTAGTTGTGCTACTGGTTGTTTCTGATCTACTTGGTCTAGGCTGGATTCTTTAGGTTTTTCTATGTATACTATCATATCATCTGCAAATAGTGAGAACGTGACTTCTTCCCTTCCAATCTGTATTCCTTTGATTTCTTTCTCTTGCCTGATTGCTATGGCAAGAACTTCCAATACTATGTTGAAGAGTAATGGTGATAGTGGACAGCCCTGTCTAGTCCCTGATCTGAGGGGGAATGCTTTCAGCTTCTGTCCATTGAGTATGATGTTGGCTGCAGGTGTGCTACATATATATTCCACTATCTTGAGGAATTTCCCATATATTCCCATTTTTTGTAGAGTTTTGAGCATGAATGGGTGTTGGATTTTGTCAAAGTTTTCTCTGCATCTATTGAGATAATCATGTGGTTTTTGGCTTTGCTTTTATTGATGTAGTGAATGACATTAATTGATTTACGAATGTTGAACCAGCCTTGCATTCCTGGGATGAATCCCACTTGGTCATGATGAACAATCTTTTTGATATGCTGCTGTATCCAGTTGGCCAAGATCTTGTTTAATATTTTGGCATTTATGTTCATCAGAGATATTGGTCTGTAGTTTTCCTTTTTTTGCTGTGTCCCTATCAGCTTTCAGTATCAGGGTGATGTTGGCTTCATAAAATGTGGAAGGGAGTATTCCTGTTTCTTCAATCTTATGGAAAAGCTTAAGAAGTATGAGTCCTAACTGTTTCCTGAAAGTTTTGTAGAATTCCTTTGTAAAGCTGTCTGGTCCAGGACTTTAGTTGTTGGGGAGATTCTTAATAACGGTTTCAATTTCTTTGTCTGTAATTGGTGCATTTAGATTTTGTAGTTCTTCTTGGTTCAGTTTTAGAAGGGCATATGCTTCTAGGAATTGTTCCATTTCTTCCAGATTCTCTAGCTTGGTGGCGTATAGTTCTTTATAGAAGTTTCGCAGGATTCTCTGGATTTCTGTGGTGTCACTTGTGATATCTCCTCCATCGTTTACAATTCTATTAATTTGAGTCTTCTCTCTTTTTTGTTTGGTGAGTCTGGCTAGGGTTTTGTCAATTTTGTTTAATCTTACAAAGAACTAGTATTTGGCTTCATTGATCTTTTGTATGGTTCTCTTATTTTTGATGTTGTTTATTTCTGCTCTAATTTTAGTGATTTCTGTCCTTCTGGCTGCTTTAGGGTTCCTTTGTTCCTCTTCCTATAAGTCCTTGAAGTGTACAGTAAGGTCATTCATTTGAGCTTTTTCTTGTTTAATATGTGATTGTATGGCTATAAGTTTCCCTCTCAGTACTGCTTTAGCTGTGTTCCAAATATTTTGATAGGTTGTGTCTTCATTTTCATTTGTTTCCAGGAACATTAGAATTTCCTGCTTGAGTGAGTCTCTGACACCATGGTTCTTAATGAGTATGTTCTTTAGTTTGCAAATTCTGTGACTTTTATAATTTTCTGTTCGTTGTTAAATGTTAGTTTTACTCCACTGCAGTCTGCAAAGATACTTGGGATGATTTCAATGCTCTTGAATTTATTGATGCTGTCTTTGTGGCCTAACATGTGGTCTATCCTTGAGTATGTATTATGTGGATTTGAAAAGAAGTTGTATTCCAGTTTTTTGGGGTGAAGGACTCTGAAAATGTCCAAGGTCTAGTCTGTCAATCTCTTCATTCAATTCTCTTGTATCTTTGTTGATTCTCTGCTTTTTTGATCTGTCTAAGTATGAGAGTGGGGTATTGAAGTCTTCCACTATTGTTGTATTACTATTGATGTATTTTTGAAATTCTTTCAGTAGGTGCTTGATGTATTTAGATGGTCCCTCTTTGGGTGCATAGATGTTAATAATTGTTAAGTCTTCTTGGCTGATTCATCCTCTAATCATTATGTAATGTCCTTGCCTATCTTTATTATTTAATTTAATTTAAAATCTACTGTGTCTGAGATGAGAATGGCTACTCCTGCCTTTTTTTGTGGTCCATTAACCTGTATGATAGATTTCCATCCATTCACTTTAAGTCTGTGTTTATCTTGTTGTGACAGATGGGATTCTCATAAGCAGCATATGGGTGGGTTATGTTTTCTGATCCATCCCCCACTCTGTGCCTTTTGATGGGTGAGTTTAAGCTATTGACATTTACTGATATTATGGATTTAATGTATTGTAGTACCATTGTTCAAAAAAAATTTTTTTGTTTGCTCTGATATATTGCCAGTATTATAGTGATGTTCTTGTTTATAAGAGGTGTTTTAGAACCTTTTTCAGGGCGAGTTTGGTGATGGTTTCCTCCTTTAACAGTTGTTTGTCTAAGAAGGTTTTGATCCCACCATCTAGTTTGAATGAAAGTCTAGCAGGATATATTATCCTTGGTTGAAACCCTTTTTCATTCAGGGCTAGATAGATATCTTGCCACTCCCTTCTGGCTTTTAGAGTTTGAGTGGAGAAGTCTGGAAATAGTCTTACGGGTTTTCCCCTGTATGTGACTTTTTGTTTCTCTCTTGCAGCTTTAGGATACTTTCTTTATCCTAACTCTTTATCATTGTCACTATAATGTGTCTTGGTGTCTTCAGGTCTGGGTTGATTTGGTTTGGAACTCTCTGAGCCTCTTGAATCTTGATGTCCTTTCTCTTATTCAGGTCTGGGAAGTTTTCTTCTGTAATTTCCTCTAGAATATTTCCTTCCCCTTCCTCTCCTTCTTCCTCTGGCAGGCCAATTTTAAGTATGTTACTTTTTTTGAGATCATCCCATATGTCTCTGTTGTTGTTTTCAGTGTCTCTCAATCTCCTTTTGAGCTCTTTCACCTCTTTCTTAGTTTTCTCTAACTCATCCTCTGTCTTACTAATTCTGTTTTCTGCTTCTGTTAGTCTGCTTTCCCTTCCCTCAGCTTCTTTCCTCAGATCAGCTATTTCCGCTCTCAGTTCTCTAATTGCCTCAAGATAATCAGTATTTTCCTTGGGGGTCTCAACTGTTGTTTCCCTAATACTGCCATTCCGTTCCTCCAATGTTGTTTTCATTTCTGTGGTTAATAAGTTTATTATTGTTTTCATACTTTTCTTATCTATGGTTACTTCTGGCTGATTTGTAGTTTCTTCTGGGCTCTTGTCTTCATTCATTGGAGTAGCAGTTTTATTTGTTTTTGATCTACCCATTTTTTTGATTTATGTGTTTCTTATTTTTATGTTCTGTTGTTCCTCAGTTGTTGTGTCTTGAGTACAAGCAACACTGTACTAAATACCTTTATGACAAATGCAATCTCCAACCTCAGGAATTACAATAGCAACTGAAGCAAGTATTTTATTTTATTTATTTATTCCCTTTTGTTGCCCTTGTTGTTTTATTGTTGTAGTTATTATTGTTGTTGTCATCGTTGTTGGATAGGACCGAGAGAAATGGAGAGAGGAGGGAAAGACAGAGAGGAGGAGAGGAAGATAGACACCTGCAGACCTACTTCACCACCTGTGAAGCGACTCCCCTGCAAGTGGGGAGCTGGGGTTCAAACCGGGATCCTTCTGCCAGTCCTTGTGCTTTGTACCACCTGTGCTTAACCCACTGCACTACAGACCGACTCCCCTGAAGCAAGTATTGAAGCAGTTTTATCACTACCAGTTAGCCAAACAATGTCTCCAGTCCATGAAAAAATAGCAACCAAGTCCAAGTGAAGAAGAAAGAAAAAGGAAAGAATGGATAGAAAGAATAAGCAATTATGCAAATCTACTATCCACTGTATATTCTAGGGGTACCAAGAGGGGAAAGGGAAGTAGAGCAGAGATACACACATAGAGAGTCCACTCTGAGTCAGATTTCTTCCCAAAAATAATTCACAAATTCAGAAAGACAAAGAAGGAAGAAATGTATGACAAAATTTAAAAAAAGAGAAACAAGAGAGAGAAAAGAGAAAAGATAAGAAAAAGAGCTGTAATTAAAGAGCAGTGAAAGGATAGTTTTTTTAATTGATTAATTTATTTTTTACTTTATTTTGGTTTTTTTTTTAATTAGCTAGGAGGAGGAAGAAGGGGAGAGTCTGTAGAGGAGGTAGGAGTAACAAGACAAGTTCCTCTCACAATAGATAAGATGCCCCCTACCCTAGCAATGAAAGATACCCTAAGAGTTAATTCTCATCAACCTAAAGCAGGGGGGGAAGAGATATGCCTTTATAATATTAATAATAAGATAGAGCAGGGAAAAAAAAACCCTGTCCCAGATATCCTCAAGCCTCCTGAGCATAGGCAGCTGATTGTTAAGAAAGAAAAAAAAAACTCAGAACTAGACAAGAATAGCAGTAATAGACAGTTATGCAAATCTACTATCCACTGTATATTCTAGGGGTGGCTAAAGAAAGAACAGTAATAAAAGAGCAGTGAAAGGAAAGAGTTATTTATTTATTTATTTATTATTTAATTAGCTATGTGGGGGGGGAGAATGGGTAGGGGTGGTAGGAAAAGTGAGACAAATTATTTTAGCAGTGAACAAGACACTCGTTCCCCTAGCAATGGAAAATATACTAAGAGTTAATTCTGGTCAAACTGAAGGAGAGGGGAAAAGGGGTACGCATTTATCTTGTACTGATAATAAAATAGAACAGAGTGAAAAAATGTGTCCTGAAGCTTGGATGGCTTCAGATTGCCTCAGGCCCTCTGAGCAGAGGCAGCTGGTTGGCTACTTAGAAAGAAAAAAGGCCAAAGGTTTCAGAAGGGAACAGACTTAGAATGAATGACACCCCCTAGTGGGACAGGAATCTTGGTAAAGAAAGAAGCTCAGCAGGGGAGCCTGCTCAGAGCAGGTCTCTGGTCCCCAGGGACTGGTTATGGGGGGGGGGTGCACTTCGGGAATAATAATTTAAAAGAAAATTTTTCCCTTTCTTTTTATTCTATTTTTTTATTTTTTTTATTTAAGAAAGGATTCATTAACAAAACCATAGGGTAGGAGGAGTACAACTCCACACAATTCCCACCACCCAATCTCCATATCCCACCCCCTTCCCTGATAGCTTTCCCATTCTCTAGCCCTCTGGGAGCATGGACCCAGGGTCATTGAGGGTCGAAGAAGGTAGAAGGTCCGACTTCTTTAATTGCTTCCCCACTGAACATGGGCGTTGACTGGTCACTCCATACTCCCAGTCTGCCTCTCTCTTTCCCTAGTAGGGTGGGTCTCTGGGGAAGCTGAGCTCCAGGACACATTGGTGGGGTCTTCAATCCGGGAAAGCCAGGCCAGCATCCTGATGGCATCTGGAACCTGGTGATTGAAAAGAGAGTTAACATACAAAGCCAAACAAATTGTTGAGCAATCATGGACCCAAAGCTTAGAATAGTGGAGAGGAAGTATTAGAGAGGTACTCACTGCAAACTGTAGTGTACTTCTGCTTTCAGGTATATATTTTGCAGTAGTTTATGGATACGTGTGAACATAAGCTCTCTCTCACAGAAACTGGTGTATATCTAGGTTTTGGGACTTTGTTAGAAAGTGAACCAACTGAGATGAAATTAGAGTATACTATAAAAGGAAAGTTCTCACCCGAGTAATGAAGCTGAAGGGTTGTCATTCCACACGTGAAGTCTCTGGACACAGTCTGAGCTGAAGCATGTTGAGGTGGCAATCGTTGCATTGGTTAGGTTGTGATCGGCGGATGCAATACTATTTGGTGTGGATTGGGAGAGGCATACGGGAAAGTGGGCCCTATCCAAGGGTTTCAGGACTGGGGGAAGTATGGGCTCTATAGTGGAGATGTGAGGTCCCCGAAACCACCCAGACACAGGTAAGTGGCATCCGCCCACCTCTGTGGCCCCACATTTCCCTCCACCATGGGAAATTTTTTGTTTTATGAGGAGGTGTCCCAGTCATTATCTCTTGACCTGGGACAGATTCACGCTGTCATAAAAGGTTTAATTTTCGCTACCCCTTGGATTTTTTTAACTGTGGTCGCCACTTTCAAGATATGTAAAACGTGGTATGCCATAAGGATAAGTGACCTTGAGGCTGAGGTAAGAGAGTTAAATCAAATGTGTTTAAGACTTAGACGTCCTAAGTGATCAGCAGCTAGACCCAAGAATTCCGTTCCCACAGACACGCACACATGTTCGGATGCTCCTCCTCTGACCCCGCCCCCTGCCTCCGCAGTTTCAGCTCTGGCTGCAGCTTCTGTGTTCCTGACCCCGCCCCAGGCCCCTGCCGCCCTGGTTTCAGCTCCGCCTGAGGTTTCTGCGTCCCTGAACCCCCCCCCTGCCCCTGCCACCCCAGTTACAGCTCTGCCTGCAGCTTCCGTGTTCCTGACCCCGCCCCAGGCCCCTGCCACCCCGGTTTCAGCTCCGCCTGAGGTTTCTGCGTCCCTGAACCCCCCCTGCCCATGCCGCTGTGGTTTCAGCTCTGCCTGAGGCTTCCTCGACCCTGACATTGCCTCCTGCTGATACGTCATCATTAAGGGACCTAGTGGCTGAGATACGAGAGCTAAAGGATATTTTTTCAGCATTTAAGGACTTTAAACCACGTGCAGTCCACCTCAGGAGCTTCGTCTCCGTAGATATGCATTCAGTCTCCCCTGCGGCCACTACAGCAGTTTCCATGGCACTTTCCACTTCTGTAGCTCCCTCTCCTGCACCATCAGACCAAATCCACACCTTCCCAGTAAAGTTGGCCCCTTCTAAACAAAACCCTCAGCCGTGGCACCATATTCCTCTAAAAATCTTAGAACACTCAGACAAGCGGTCAGAGAGGACGGAATGCATTCTCCATGGACCAAGTCCGTCTTAAGGAGCTTTTACCAGCATCTCAATACACCACAAGACTGGAAAGATCTGGCTCGTGCTGCACTCACAGACCCACTCTATCTTCAGTGGCAGGCATGCTTCCGTGATGAGTGCTCTAGACAATCGCAGGAAAATAGTAACAAACAGGTAGAATGGAATTCTGATGCTTTGTTTGGAGCAGGAGCTTATGAATCTGGAGCTCAGCAGGCAGAAGCCAGGTTTCCAACTGGTTATTTTGAACAGGTACACATCTGTGCAACACAAGCATGGGAAATGGTGACCCCACCCGATGTAGATTCGTCAGCTCCCATTAACTCTTTTCACCAAGGCTCTGATGAATCATTGGCGAGCTTCATCTCAAGGGTGAAGAGAAGCTTAGAGAGAAAGGTTTATAATCCTGATGTCCGCGCACTACTCCTGCGGTCTATTGTCTGGGAAGGCATGACACCACAATTCCATCAAGTATGCCTTATTCTTAAACACCTACACCCAGATAATTGGATTCTAGCGACACAGGAACTTACATCAGGCAATTATGGGGCACCCGCTATGACACAGGTCTATGCAGTTGCCCCACGTAAGCAAAACGGGGCCTGCTTTCAGTGCAGTCGCCAAGGACATTGGCGTAACCAATGTCCTGATAAGTTGCGACCATGCTTCCAGTCAGGGAAACCACTCCTCCAGCCAGAACAACCCCACTTTCAGTCAGGGAGCCAGAGACCATGTACTATTTGTCCAAAATGTCGTAAGGGGTTTCATTGGAAGAGAGATTGTTGGTCCCAATTTCATAAAGATGGTTCGCACCTGAATGGTACAAATTCGGGGCCTGAGATTTTGTGGACCACTCCTGTTTTAGAAAGGGGCCACCCTTCTATGACAGTAAAGATTGGCAATATTCCTTTTAAATTTTTGATTGACACGGGGGCAGAAAAGACGATTTTAAGGCAAGAAGAGGTTCCCCAAGATTGGGAACTTATCCCTGGACCCAGTATACATGGAATAGGAGGGATGACCAGAGCATTTTTCACATGAGACTTGCTCATGTGGGAAGACCCAGAAGGTTCTACTGGACACTTCCGCCCTTTGGTAGCTAATATTAGCACCAACTTACTGGGCAGGGATCTTCTGGAATGTCTTGATGTTAGGATATCCACAGACGCCTCTGCAGAGCATAAAACTCGTTCCTGCGATACCAGGTCTATTCAGCACCCCCAATACTAAATGCCACTGCTCGTAGCCAAACACCCCGCTTAAGCTGGCTTTCTAATGAGCCTGTCTGGGTGGAACAGTGGCCTTTACCTAGGGATAAGCTAAAAATTTTAAAAGAGCTCGTCCGAGAGCAGTTGTCCTTGGGATACATTCGTCATTCTCGAAGCCCATGGAATACTCCTGCCTTTGTGATTAAAAAGCGCTCGGGAAAATGGCGCCTACTTCAAGATCTCTGTGCAGTAAATAAAACCATGCAGGTCTGGGGCTCCCCCCAATGGGGTTTGCCTCTTGCTTCTGCAATTCCCACGGGAATTCCAATCATAGCTATTGATATACAAGATTGTTTTTTCTCTATCCCTTTGCATCCGCAAGATTGTAAACGTTTTGCCTTCTCTGTTCCATCTATTAATAACGCCAGCCCTGCTGATAGATTTGAATGGGTGGTGCTGCCCCAGGGTATGGCAAATAGTCCTATAATTTGTCAGGAGGCTGTTAAATCTGCGCTTGTCCCATATATTCATAAGGGCCTTAATATTTTTCATTATACAGATGATATTTTAATATGGGGAAAATCAGATACAGATCTCTATGCCTTACGTGATTTTCTCATTCCTGCATTAAAGAAAAGCGGCCTTAATGTAGCCCCTGAGAAGATACAGCTAATCCCTCCAATATCCTTCCTAAGTTCAGAGATTTCTCTAACGCAAATTCGTCCCTTAAAACCTAATGTTACCTTCCCTTCTAACCTTACTCTTGCTTCTTTACAAAGTTTTCTAAGAAATTTAAATTGGCTTAGGCAGTATCTCTATCTGCCTACAAGCTGCCTCCAACCACTGTTTGACCTGTTTAAAGGAAACAAACAGCCCTCTTCAAAACGTAAGTTAACTCCCGAGGCCTCCTTGGCACTGGAAAGGGTTAACCAGGCCCTCCAGGACATGCACCTTGTTCAATTCTCCCCCTCCTCTCTGGTAAACCTTCTAATCTTCAACTCCACCCCACGGTAGTAGGGGCACTGTGGCAAGACCATGGGGTTCTCGAATGGCTTCACATGCCACTAGGAGGAACTCCAAGACTCCTCACTGAGATAGACGCGTTAGCATTCATGGTTCGCCAAGGGAGAAATAGGTCTGTGCAGGTCTTAGGAAAAGAACCGGATTTAATCATTCTGCCCTTTTCTCTCACAGATACAGAGTGGCTTATATGCCATCATTCCCGCTTTGCCATAAGCTTCCTGGGGTTTCCAGGACAAATAGATAACCATTTTCCTTCTAATAAATTGATAGCTTCTTTACGTCTTCTGCCTCTACTAGCACCTAAACTTTTCTCTCGGGATCCCATTCCCTCTGCTCCTACAATATTTACTGATGGCAGAAAAAGGGGAACTGCTGCCCTTATATATTACCCAGACAAACAATCTCCTAAACCTCTCTTTACTGAGCTTCCTGATAATTCCCCTCAGTACAAAGAACTTTATGCTGGTTTCCTTGCACTAAAAGCTGTACCAGAATCCTTCAACCTTTTTTCTGACAGTGTGTATACTGTTAACTTACTTCCATGGCTTGCTCGTTCTTATGTGAAAATTGATGACAACCCACTTCCCCCTCTCTTGTTTCAAATTGCCTCTATGCTCTGTTCTTGAACCCAACCACTGTATATTCAACACCTTCGTTCCCACAGCCCTCTTCCTGGTTCCCTGTCCGAAGGGAATGCCGCAGTTGACCGCCTTGCCTCCACAGGAAATTCCCAGTCTCTGTCTCTGATCCTGCTAATTTTCATTCTCTAACCCATGTTAATCTTAAAGGTCTTTGAGCTCGATTCCCTGATGTTCCTGTACCACAGTTAAAACATATCCTCGCTACATGCTCTTCTTGTGCAAGTCTCATAAAGACACCTGCTATCCAGACCCTTGGGGTTAACCCCCGAGGTTTAAAAGCTAATGCTATTTGGCAAATTGATGTCACCCACATACCAAACTTTGGCAAACAAAAATATGTGTTTGTCTCAATTGATACCTTTTCTAAATTTATGTGGGCTACAGCTCAGACAGGAGAAAGTGCTAAAAAGCTTGTAAGCCATATGCTCTCTTGTTTTGCCGTTATGGGGGTCCCATTATTTTTGAAAACAGACAATGCAGATAGGTTTACAAGCAAACAATTTAAAGATTTTTGTTCCCTCTGGAATAGTACTCATACCACGGGCATTCCCTACAATCCACAGGGACAAGGCATTGTCGAGAGGGCCTATCAAACTCTGAAGGCTCAACTAAATAAAGATAAAGGAGGAACATATCCCCCCAATATCCAGCTAGCAAAAGCCTTAACTAAGTTAAATCTCTTTAATATTTACAATAACTCGGCCTTACCCCCTATTATTCTTCACTGGCAAACACCATCTACCCTCCCATCTATTAAGGTCAAATGGAGAGACCCACTCGATAAAATTTGGAAAGGGCCTGACCCATTATTGACCATGGGAAGGGGTTTCGCATACATTTTCCCTCAAAATTTCTCTAAACCTGTCTGGGTTCCTACCCGCCATGTCCGACAATACCCGCAGGATGGCGCTGTTATTCCTGAAGAACAGGAAATACTACAAGAGGAGCAGATGCAGGATACATCCCAGGACCTGTAATATGACATGGCAAAACCTACAAAATCTGGCTCACAGAGACTTCTCTCCTACCCTTTTCCTGTATGTCTTATGTTATAACTGGCCAGTTGTTTTTGTGAGTGAGTGTGTTGAATGAAAAAAAAAATTTTTTTTTTGCATGATCCATCTGCTCGGAGTACTCTAAAAGGTAATTGGCTTTATATAAAACTGCTGGACGCAGCCAAAGTTTCTGGAGACGTCCAGAAACATTCCAAAAATTTTTTTTCTTTCTCCCTCTTTTGATTTTTATATATAGTTTTGGTATATATGTAAGTGTTTAGTCTTAAACTGTGTGACTAATGACAGATATACATTTGTTTTTAAATAATGTGTTTTATAACAAAAGTTCTTTTTCCTCCAGTGTGTTATAACTAAATGTTTATGGGTATGTCTCAAGTTTGGTAACACTAACTTAACGGTCAAAAGCGTAACCCTACAGCTACACTTTTACCAGACAAGGTAAAAATTAATTTGTTAACGTAACTTACTATTTAGGTAAAAGTGTAGATGTTCAACGTGACTATTCATTCCCAAAACTAAACTATATAAATTTTATTTACAGGACACCTTTGAAGGGCCCCCAAAGGTTCCCTGTAAACTCTCTTGTGGAAATTAATCCACAACAGATCTGGCATCAATCTGGCACTGTAAACGTTAGAATCATTGTCACGAATATGCATTAACTCTCTAAGCAATTTGAGTCTGTTTAAAATACATATTTTAGCTAAAATTGGTCTCAAGATCCTGCGGTAGAGGCTGCTACAGGAGGTCACATTAGATGACCTTTAAATAAAATCATAAAGATATTTTAAACCAATTATAATCATCGAGGTATCAACTATAACAAACCTATAACTTGTTACAAGTTCAAATTAACCACGAGAAGCAGATTGTTTGTGTTTCTTTCACAGGAATCCCGGAAAAACCATCTGAACCCCTGCACACCCTGACGTCACCCACTAGATGGCACAACTACCGTGGCACACCCCCCAAAACCCTAGATGTCACTCAACACGATCTGAAGTACCTGATACACAGACTCCAACGACAGAACTTTCTTCATGCCTGGTTGCCGTTCTTGCTTCTGACCTGCCTGTCACGTGTTGGCGGTTCCAGCTGGCTATCTACAGAAAAGCAACATTCCAGCGGCTGACCTCCCTCAATTCCAGCGGCTGACCTCCCTCATGCAGCGTCGCATCCCCTGCCAATTCTTCCCCTAGCCATCTACTTCGGACTGAGACTTGTATCGGACTTTCTGATATACCCTATATACATTTTACACAATTTTGAAGCAGCTTATTTCCCTTCACACTGCTGGGTATTCATAGACTGATCCTGAGTAATTCATAGACTTTACAGACTGTTGCCTTGAGGACTATGCAATGCCAAATAGCCCCTCTGTTTGGTGGGTCATGCCCTCCCACCTCCCCCTCTTTATGTACCCTTGCCCTTCCCCCACCGCAAGCAGGGAATGTTCCTTTACACACCAGTCCTTCCCTTCACACCACACTGGCTTTTACTACTCCCCTACTTGTCCCTTCCTGTTTTGTTATATCATTTAGGCTTATGCCCAAAAGGTTTCTGCTCCATGATAGTCTTTTACAGACTTTGTACATCTTATGCAATTACTAGATAGAAAGTTAGAAAAGATGTAGAGATATTGTGAAGAGATGGTTGAGCAGGCTGTGCTTGAACCTATGAGAAGAGTCTCTCCAGGTAAGTCTCTCTCTCTAAAGAGGGGTTGAGCATAGGACGATGCATAAATCTCACAAGGTTCGCAGCCATTTAAGCCTTCCCTCCTCCACAGAAAGTCCTACATCTTCCCACCTGAGCACGGCATTCCTCTAAAACATTTAAGCCTGCTCCATTCCATTTTTCTTTACTGTGTCCATTTAGATATAAAGGGACAGGAGGAGATGTTGCTGAGGAGTTATTCTGATGCAGTCTCCGCCCCCAGGTTTTACTACGCCCCGCGAAATCCTAGCAGTGCCCCCTTCAACCAATCCTGGCCCTACACGTCACCCCTGGTTGTCGCCCAATAAAAAGCCCCCTCAACCCCCCTCTCTCTGGGCTCTCAGCTCTCCCTCTCTGAGATATCGCCCCCTGCTCTCCCCCCGTGGTCAGGTAGTGGGGACGGCCATTGCCGGCTGGCCCCACGTGGTCTGAACCAACCCCCCCATCCTATAATAAAGATTTGTGTACCCCTTTGCTCTGGACGTCCACTCTCTTCTCCGCGGTGCAGCCTGACACCAGACCACCACAACAACAGTATTTGATTGTTTCTGGTCTGACATCTAGGTCTTTGATCCATTTGGAGTTGATTTTTGTTTCTGGTGAGATAAAGTGGTTCAGTTTCATTCTTCTGCATGTTACAACCCAGTTTTCCCAGCACCATTTATTGAAGAGAACCTCCTTTTTCCATTTAATCCTTTGGGCCCCCTTATCAAAGATTAGATGTCCGTAGGTGTGGGGATTTATTTCTGGGCTTTCAATTCTGTTCCACTGGTCTGTGTGCCTATTTTTGTTCCAGTACCATGTTGTGTTGATGATGATGGCTTTATAATATAGTTTAAGGTCTGGGAGTGTGATGCCTCTATTTTTGTTTCTTTTCCTCAAGATGGTTTTGGCAATTCTAGGTGTTTTATTCTATTTTTTAACCAAAATTAAGTTATAGTCACCTCCTTGGTGTCACCGCTAGGACCCCGTATTGACTGGCCTACTAAAGGCAGAAAATCCTACCGTTTCCCATCGATGTGGTCAGAGTTCAAGCCACTAGCAGTTTCTCAGTCCGCCATCTCCCGAAACTCCCGATTCTCTAATATTTTTAGCAAGTTTTTGTACTTGTAATTTTCCTTTGATCTGTGCAAACTTTCCTAACACCTTTGAAGAAGAGAAATTGAGTCAGAACAATAGATACTGCCTGCTTTTGCAAATGTGTCAGGTTTTCTCTACTTTCATCTTTAATGACAATCTTCTCATTTAGACAAATGATGTCTTTGAATTTGCAATTATTACATGCTTTGGTGGGCAAATCAAGTAAATTTTTAGTAATATAATTCCTCCCTCTCTTAAACAGCAAGCCTTAATTCAACACATTCAGTATACTTAAGGATAAATATTTAACTAGTAGAAACTCTGTGAACTGATAATGAAATCCAAAAGCCCTTCTCAAATTCCTCACTTTAAATCTTGTGCTTAAGTTAAATTCAAATTTAAGTAAATAGATGAAAGGGAAAATCATGCTACTATTCTATATAGGAAAAAAATGGCATAAACTTTTTCTTTCTGAACCTTTAAAGACATAGAAGCAATTCCTTTATCGGGGTTATATAGAATATCAAGAAATGCTTTGAATTGTCTTTTTCCTTAGCCCAGTGAAAAAATATCACACAATTCAAATTTGTGTTATCATTTTACTGTTTTTACTATTCAATTTTTAATTTTATTAGTGAATTAAAGCTACTTCCTACAAGCTCTCTCCTTCTCTGCAATTTCTTCTTCAACACCTTAAAAAAAGCTAATGCTACTTAAGTTCCTTTTTTGCTCTAAGACCCCAAATAAAAGTCTCTAAACTTCTGATGAAAATAACAAGTATGGGATCATTGCTCTTTACTCCAGCTCTGAAATGAAAGAAAGAAAATCTCCAGAAGATGACATAATTAGATGTACTTCTCTTTAATGATGAACCATTTATGTTTCTTTTTTTTATGTTTCTTTTTCTGGACACTTTTTCCTAACACACAGAATAGAGTAGTAAGAAAAAAAAATGGAGGTATTTTTAAAGATGCTCTGTCTCTATGTTTCACAGTACCCCTTTGATGATTTTGTCTTCCAGGATCATCGTGAACACTTAGCCATCATTATTTTTAAAATTCAACAGAAAATGGCCCACATACTTGCATATGAATAAGCATGCTTAAATAACAAACACACACAATAAGCTCACAGTGTATCTTCTACTGCTGGGTGCCATGCTATCTACACACATACACAGATATATTAAGCCAAAACCAAAGGCGTGTGTGGGCAGAAAAGTTTCTTGCATTCTCTTTCTCCTTTTGAGTCATAATTTGTTGAGGGGATAATTGCAAAAGTTCCTAAAATTTTAGTTAACTCAAACATTATTATGTATAAGAATTACCTAGTGTGCTTGTGAAAACAGAGCAAGGGTAGTTCTCACTGGGGAAAGTCTCACTCATTTCACCTTTTCTGAAATTCCTCCAACACTGAACCATGTGGCCTGTGGTCAGTAATTTGATAAACACACTGCTAGATCTACCACTCTTATTTCCACATTTACAGAGGAAAATGTAATTTTTTTTTCCTGTTTGGTAAGTCCTATTCACCCTTAAGACCAACTCCATCATCATCTCTTTAGGAAAACTTCCCCTGATTGTTTAAGGCATAATCAACCTCATAACACTCAGTAGTATCACTGATTGTATTAGCAGGATGATTCACCTTTGCTTGAGGATTAGGCTACATATCTACCAAGACTCTCCTTGTGCAAAATTAATGTCCACTTCAACTGTGGCCAGAATTACTTATTCTGGATCTGCACTCTTTGTTGATGTTGAAAACGTATGTTGTACTATCTTCTTTCAATTTATCCCAACTTTGGCTAATCTTTTTCTCCTAAATTCTAAAGTGGTAAGCACTTTAGAAAAGTTGTGAAAAGTTAAAAAAAAAAAAACAGATGTGGTGTCTTGGACAAAAGCAAAGAACTCTGGAAAAAAGAAGGGGAGAAAGGGGAATAGAGAGAGCAAGGAGTCCTGGTGTGTAATGGTGGAAAAGGACCTAAGTTGGTGGTGGTGAGTGTTTTGCAAACACTTATCACAGGGAAGCAAGACATTGTACCTATATATCAACAACTAAGTTGCAAACCATTAAACCCCCAATAAAATGATCTTTTTAAAAAAATCCAAAATGCCCTCAATATGAATGATAGATTTTAATGATTTTTATGATGTGATCCAGGGAACCATCTGTATATCATTCTATCTAGAATAGGATACAGAGGGTATGAACGAGGACACTGGAGCCACACGGACCTTTATTTGAGTCCTTGCTGTGTGTCCTTGAGTGAACAAAATTCTCTAAATCACTATCTGAATAGTAGGTGTTGTTTTCAACGGGTTATGTTGTTTTCGTCGGGCTGGCTTCACGGGCGGGTAACAGATGACCAGGGACTCATGGTTGAGCTGTAGGCAGTATGTCTTTATTCATGCAGGACGCAGCACAATCTATACCAAGCTAAGCTAAACTCAAGGTACTGTAAAACTCACAATGCTGTCTTTATATATACTTGCCAAGTAGGGTGGAAACAGGATGTGACATAGAGAGGGTGGAGAGAAAATTGACTGGTGAAAATCAGAGTGTGACAAAGAGGGGGCAGAGCAGGCGAGAATCCTATCACTGAACCACAAATGCCCTGGAGGGAGGGTGGAACTTGTTAACAGTGGTTATGTAAATAGAATGAAGTGGTTATGTAAATAGAATAGTGTTAAGCAGGGGGGATTTAAACCAAATGAAACAGAAGGGGTCTCATGCATACCAACAGTAGGTTAATAAATAAGCCAACTATATATAGTTGTAACTAAGGAAAAACAATTAAGATAGTGCTGTGTAGGTGTCATCAGATTTTAAATGTCTACAGAGTACTTCAACCTACAATAAAGTATCAACATCCCAATTATTGAAACATATATATACCCATGAACATGGATATAAGTATCCATGATAACCCTGTAATATTTATGCATATAACAGTTGTTTATTTCCTTAGAGTAAATATTTTCATTTTTGTTCACTATTACTTCTTCCAAGAGAATGTGACTATTAAAAAATATAAAGACACTTAATAGGTCAAACATACTATGTACAATTTTTAGATGTGTATTTTCCTTCACCTTTTAATGGTATTGAAATCTTGATTGGTTATTTTATGCTAACATTTTACTTTTTAATTTTATTGGAATGGTAATGGTTTATAGTACAGTCTTTAGCACATGGCCATAGTCTCGCATCTTCCCTTGATTGATGTCTAGAAGACACAACAGGACCCCAAGCTCTTCATCCTGTCCCTTTCTGTCCTTCCCCAGAGTCCTTTGCTGTGGCTCAATACACCACTCCCAGTCCAAGGTTTGCCTTGTGTTTTCCCTTACTGTTCTTTATTCTTAAGTTCCTCCTATAAGTGAGGCCATTTGGTTTTGGTCTTTCTCTTTCTGACTTGTCTCACTCAACATAATGCCCTTCAAATTCTATCTGAAAGTGGTTTTTTACCAACATTCCACAAGAAGGTCACCCTGATTCTGAAATGTTTTACTATACAACTTTCTCAATTCCCCTCCAAACACCTGGGTATTTTCTAGTATTTTAATAATATTTACTAAAGCTAATCTGGCTGATTTTTAGTCTCTCTTTACTAGTGTGCTTCTTTTTCTAGTGGATAAGTGCAAAAAGGTTACAGACCATTTGCAAAACAAGCAAACATAAAAGAAAGTTCATAAAAAAACATGAAAAATGTTTTCTCTGGAAGCAAGCCCTCAGAAAGCAAATTAAAATAGCATTTCATTATTTTTGCCCAGCCAGCTACCACATATTAAAATAAAAGTACATAATTCTCTGAGGCAAGCATTTGGAGGCAATGACACTTTCATTTCTGCTGGTAGGGATACAAATGGATATGGCTCTTCTTCTTCTTCTTCTTCTTCTTCTTCTTCTTGAGTATACTTCAGCAATTTTTCATATCCTTCAGCCATGAAAAACTACCTTTATAATTTAAAGAAAAGAAATAATTATGGATCTATAAACATGTTTTAGGTGATATTTACCACTGGATTAATTACAAGACACAAGTTAGTATCTACATCATTGTCTAGCAAAGTTAAGTTTAATATGTAAATAATATTACAGTTGACCCTTGTGTAAATTGCACTAGATTGCTATAGTATCATTAAAATGTAAAAAGCTAAACAGACAATTGTGGATAAATACCTCTGCCATATTCTTAAGTGAAAAGAAAAAAATCCTTGTTATTATCCTATTTTTGTGAGGATAAAAGGAGCATCTTCACCAGATAGATTCCAACAAGGTAAAAGTAGTTATCTCAGGAGTATAAGAATAGGAAACTTTTTTAAACTAATTTTATTTTTGTATACTCTTCACTTCATAAACTTAGTGTCTTAGATAATTAATTTTTTAATATTCACTATGATAAGCTAAAATCAGAATCAGTATATTGTGAGTTTTTTTGACATAATTTTAGTTTACCTATAGACTTTATTTCCTTGAGGAAATGCATGCTTTTCAAACAAAATAGATGGCCATAAATTATTTCAAACCTGGGGCACTACATACTTAGCAATTTATATGCCATCTTCTTAGAACTAAATGTCCATAAATCTATGTTTAATAACAGCACCATATGAAGGAAGAGACAAAGTAACCCCATTCTGTTATCATGATAAATATAATTACAGTAGCAATCATGAACATTATCTGAGTTGCATTTGTTCCCAATGCCTGCATATCACAAATTAAAATCGTTTTTTCAAGAAACAATCACAGAGTAGTTTGCATTGTATTTTCATGAGGACAATTTATCCAAATCATTTTTGGGAGAAAAGGATATTAAAATAAGCAAAACAATGGCAGAAAAAGATAAAAATGAAAAATTGCACTAAGCAGTAGAGAGAAGTAAGGCAGAAAAGTAAATTGAAGAAGCATGGGTCTCCACTTTGATCTTTGCTAAAAAGTCAATATTTGAGAAAACTCAGTGTATCTTTTGACAGAATCTAAATTATGTAAAGTATTGCTCTAGGTTAGAAGTCCAAATCAATTCATATTCCTACTCTTTATCAGACATTTTAAGGGTCTGTATACTAGTTTCAGCAGTTTTAATATTGTAAGAACCCAGTGATCTATGCTAGGAGATGTTTCTTTCATTCAAAATCAGCACTATTAATTTTTCAGCAGCCATTATTGCTCTAATGAGTCATTTCTTATCATGTTTAGATGCTTTGGATAGCACATTGCTATAACGTACAATAACAGTTTAAACACTAGTAAAGTTAAACATTCAACCAAAATGAAATATAATTTTCACACTAGATTTCTTTTTAAGTCCTGTTTGTTTTCTTGAATACATGATAAAGTTTTGCTAAGTAAAGTCCACAAGTGAAGAAGTTACTCAGATAACTCAGCCATCTAACTATAAGATGATGAACTTTCTAATTCCAATTCCTTCCATCTAGTGAGATCACTGATTAAAATAGGGCATACACAAGACTTAAGTTATACTTACAACACAGATTAAACATTGCATTATAACAAAAAAAATTAGAGAACAGCTTTGACTTTGAGAGAAATGATAGTTTGTTCATGGTGATTTAATTATGATTCCCTCTAGGAAGCTTATTGAAAATGGCAGTTATAAAAATTATGTATATATTCAGCAAGATAACTCACCTGTAATGTGCACCTGCTTTGCCATGCATC
Organism: Erinaceus europaeus; assembly: GCF_950295315.1. Lineage (NCBI taxonomy): Eukaryota > Metazoa > Chordata > Mammalia > Eulipotyphla > Erinaceidae > Erinaceus > Erinaceus europaeus. Next base: position 77,208,270 of record NC_080164.1, on the reverse strand, counting down.
TCTCCTTCTGTCTCTCAATCTCTGGCTCTCTGTCTTTCTATATGAAAAATATCAACCCAGAATAGTGAAGTCCCAGGGACAACAAGAATGTGTCTTTTGTAGTATGTTGTTTTCTAATTTAAGTATCCTTTAATCAATGTAAATATACAAGAAAGGATTCGACCTAATATCAGGGAAAATGATAACTGTCCTGATACAACGTCCATGTTTCACAGGAAGAGAGAAAAGATTCCAGCAACACAAACATCCTTAATTTGAACAATCAGATTTGGAGGTCAAGTCAGATTATGACATAAATAAGGACTAGTCCTCTGAAAGCTCACAAACACTCTGACAAAGCACACACAAATTGGCTGCTGGGCAGTGGTACATCCAGTTAAGCACAAATAATACCATGAGCAAGGATCTGGGTTCAAGCCCCCACTCCCCACCTGCAGCAGGGTCTGCTTCAGGTGTCTATCATTCTTTCTCCCTTTCTATCTCCTACACCCCTCTCAACTTCTCTCTGTCCTATGGAATAAAATGGAATGGAATAAAAAGAAAAGCAAATACAAATTTAAAATAAAATAAATAAATAAAAATTAGGAGATGGTTGAAAACACACATTACCATATGCTAGGACCTGGGTTCTAAAGTCTTCTGTACCCATCTACAGGGGGGAAGTTTCATGACTGATGAAGCAGTGCTGCAAATGTCTATCACTCTGTCTCCATTGCCCCCCATTTGCCTCTGTCCTATCAAATAACAGAAAGTGGGGAGAGGGAAAAGTGGCTGCCAGGAGCAGTGGTTTAGTGGTATAGACATTGAGCCCCAACAATAACCTTGTGGCAGTACAGCAAAAAAAAAAAAATTATGAAATGAAAAAAACCTAAGATGAGGTTACCTGAATACCCCCGTTCCATTTTTTTTTTTTTGCACCAGAATTAAGCGTCTATTTTTTCATTCATTTGTTGACATTTTATAGGAGGATTAATGGTTTAGAGTGCAGTCATTGACACATGGATATAATTTCTCATCTCCCTTTGGAAGTTGTCTATAGAGCGCATACACCACAACCTAGGTCCTTTTGCATCATCCTGCACCAAGACCCGAAGGTTCTTTCAGCCCCTTCCCCTCCCCTTTCCCAGAATTCTTTGATTTCATGTAATATACCATACCCAGTCCACATTTCATTTTGTGTTCTCCCTCTCTGTCTTGTTTCATTAAGTCTTTCCAATAAGTGAGATTACTCAGTATTTGTTCTTCTCCTTTTGGCTTATCTCACTTAATGTGATGCTTTCAAGTTCCATCCAAGATGATGCAAAGAAGATAATATCATCATTTTTAACAGCTGAGCAGTATTCCACTGTGTATATACCACAATTTTTTAGCTACTCATCTATCATTGGGTATCTGAGTTGCTTTCAAATTTTGGATATTACAAATAATAATGCTATGGACATAGGCATATAGAGATCTCTGCTAATAAGGTCTTTTGTTTATTTGTTTGTTTGTTTGTTTCCTTTCAGTTAATCCTTAAGAGAGAAACTGCTGAGTCACAGGGTAGGGCCATTTCTAGGAACAACTCCTTATTAATACCAAGTTCCAAAAAATAATAGTATAAAAATATTTAAGAATCAAATATTTAGATGTGAGACCAGAAACCATAAAACACATAGAAGAAAACATTAGCAGAATATTACATAATATCTGTTTTGGATAAGTCTTTGGAGACTTAAGCCCAACAGCAAGAAAAACAAAAGAGAAGATAAACTTCTGGGATGACATCAAGTTGAATAACTTCTGTAAAGCAAAAGGAAACCCAACAGAATGGGAAAAGATATATGTCAGACAATAGCCAATTTACTTTTCTGCCTTACTTCTCTCTACTGTTTTGCTGCATGAATGGATCTAGAGGGAAGCATGATGAGAAAGATAAGCCAAGAGAAGGATGGCCTCACTCACTGATGGGCTCTAAAAAATAAAATAAAGTACACTCTTCATTTGGTTAAGTGCACATATCACCATGAGCAGGGACCCAGATTTGAGCCCCTTCTCCCCACCTGCAGGGAGGATGTTTCATAAATAGTGGAGCAGGTCTGCAGGTATCTGTCTTTCTATCTCCCTCTCTATCTCCCCCTCTCTTTCAAGTTCTTTCTGTCCTGTTAAATAAAAATAGAGAAAAAATGGCCACCAGAAGGCATGGATTCATTGTGCCAGCACCAAGTCCTAGCAATAATGATGGTGATGATGATGATGATGATGAAGAAGAAGAAGAAGAAGAAGAAGAAGAAGAAGAAGAAGAAGAAGAAGAAGAAGAAGAAGAAGAAGAAGAAGAAGGGGCAGCAGCAGCAGCTAAGGACAGTACAGGGTGAATCGTCAATGGACATAACACAACAGATTCAAGAACTCAAAAAGGGGAAGAGAGAATTAAAAGAAGAGGTTGGGAATCTAAGTCCTTACGGTAGAATAAGATGATGGATTGGTAGAGGGTGAAATATACTGAGACCTATCATGGGCAAATGTGGAAACATAGCCTTGTGAAAACAAAAGTTCTGTAAGCAATTATTTCCTCAGGAAAGTGAAATTGTTATCAGAAAAAAAATAAATCTATAAAAACTTAGAAAACATTACTGTACCCCCACTTCAGTATTTATCTAGTAATTATGTTTAAGATTTTTTTATTATGAAAGAGTGAATAATAACAGAAGGAGAAAGGGACAACCAGAATGCTGCTTAATTTGGTCATAAGGTTGTATTCAGTCCCCAGCACATGGAGGCAATACAGTATCAGGGAGCAGAGGAAGAGAATGGGTACTCCAGTTCTTCTTCTAGCGTTTGCCCTTCTTCCGTAGCCAGTCAACAGCATCAGGTTGAGCCTGATGTAAAGTTTCGAGACCTCCTTTGAATCTGGAGAGGTGGCAGTCGTTGACTATGTGGGTCATAGTCTGTCTGTAGCTGCAGGGGCAGTTCGGGTCGTCTCTGGCTCCCCAGCGATGGAACATAGTGGCGCACCGGCCATGGCCTGTTCGATAGCGATTGAGGAGGGCCCAATCATAACGTGCTAGGTCAAAGCCAGTTTGATGCTTGCAGGGGTCTGTGATGAGGTGTTTGTTCTTTACCTCAGCTGACTGCCAACTCTGTTTCCAAGAGTCTGGAACAGAGAAGTTCAGTGTAGGCGTAGGGGACCAGATTGGGTGACAAGACGTCAAGCGTTGGACAGGGTGGGCGAAGATATCCATGTATATTGGCAGGTCTGGTCGAGCGTAGATGTGGGAAATGAACTTAGATGATGCCGCATCCCGACGAATATCTGGTGGGGCGATGTTGCTAAGAACTGGCAGCCATGGAACCGGGGTGGAACGGATGGTTCCAGAAATTATTCCAGTGATGTGGTGCTTCTCCTTTGTCTGTCTCTCTCTATTTTTTCTATTTCTCTCTAGAAAAAAAGAGTGAAAAACTTGATTTAGTGCTGCATTAAAAAAAATCGCTATACCAGGCTGAGGAAACAGCATAATTGTTATGCAAAAGGCTTTCATACTTGCACATTGCATTTCTAAGGTCTCATGCTTAATCTCTAGCACTATCATTAGCCAGATCTGGTCAGAACTCCAGGGTCTCTCTATCTCTCTGTATCTCTCTTACATTTAAAAAATGAATAATTTTTGTTTATTTTTATTTATAAAAAGGAAAAAATTACAAAACCATAGGATAAGAGGAGTACAAGGCCACATAATCCCCTCCAACAGAACTCCATACATGCTTATCCCTTCTATTGGAAGATTCCCTATTCTTTATCCCTCTGGGAGTATGAACCCAGGGTCATTATGGGGTACAGAAGATGGAAGGTCTGGCTTCTGTAATTGCTTCCCCACTAAACATGGGCCTTGACAGATCGATCTCATAAATAAACAAACAAACAGAACAGCCTGTCTCTCTCTTTCCCAAGTGGGACAGGGCTCTGGGGAAGCAGGCTCCAGGACATATTGGTGGGGTTGTCTGTCAGGGGAAGTCTGGTTAGCATCATGCTAGCATCCAGAACCTGGTAGCTGAAAAGAGAGTTAACATATAAAGCCAGACAAGTTTTTGACTAATCATGAACCTAAAGATTGGAATAGTGCAGATGAAAAGTTGGGGGGAGGGTCTCTATTTTGTAGATAGCTAGTAGGCCTATTTCAATTCTATTCTGAAGGGCCTGTGACTATACTAGTTTTTTGTTTATTTATTTATAAAAAGGAAATACTGACAAAATCATAGAATAAGAGGGGTACAACTCCACACAATTATCACAACCAGAAATCTGTATCCCATCTCCTCCCCTGATAGCCTTCCTATTCTTCAACCCTCTGGGAGTATGGGCCCAAGGTCATTGTGGGATACAGAAGGTGGAATGTCTGGCTTCTGTAATTCCTTCCACACTTAACATGGGTGGTGACAGGTCAATCCATACCCCCACCCTGCCTCTCTCTTTCCCTAGTGGGGCAGGTTCTAGGGAATCAGGGTTCCAAGACACATTGGTGGATTGTATGTCCAGGGAAGTCTAGTTGGCATCATGTTAGCATCTAGAACCTGGTGGCCAAAAGAGAGCTAACATCTAAAGACAAACAAATTGTAAACTAATCATGAACCTAAAAACTGAAATAGAATAGATAGATGAAGAGTTGAAGGGGAAGGGGCCTCTGTTTTGTAGATAGTTAGTAGACATATTTTAGTTATATTCCAAAGGGCCTGTGGCTATACCAGTTTTTGTTTTGTTTTGTTTTGTTTTTCCCTGAGCCTGAAATCAGATATGCAGGTGGATCCAAGTTGTTGTCTGGGGAGATTATGTCATGGCTGGAAAAAGGACCAGAAATCTGGATCAGGGAAGAGAGTAGCTCCCTAATATGGGAAAGATGTGTAAATTTTGTTGACTGTAAACCCCATCGATTTGATGTCATCAGGGGCCCATATTCAGCTTAGGAGCCTATGTGACCTCTACATCCCTGTAGATCTGAGCTCACATTCTGTGGTCATGAGTAGGAATGTTCCAAGATTCCCCGTTTTCAGGGCCTATCTTCCTCAGGTGTAGCATAGAGTATGTTGTCCAGACTCCCTTCAGAGGATGGAACATTCTCTACCATTGTTGATCCAAGTTGAGGGCAAGGTCCTATAGGGGTCCACAAGGGGTCTTATTTTGTTGTTCCTGATAGAGATGACCGGTAACAATGGAGAGAGAAATTTATTCGGTATCTAGGCCTATCATGTCTGTTTGGGAATCTCAGGACTTCGCAAATGGGGCTCCAGCTGATGGGGTGGCCTGATAGTGACTAAAGAGTCATAGCTGAAGTATGCCAGTCTCTTGCCCTTATTCAGCTTTTGCAGTCCTTGCTTTGATAAGGTTAGCTTTGTAGTGAGTGAGAGGAGTGTAATAGGAAGCAGGTGAGGAGGGTATCTAAGTCTAAGTAGACTCTATTTCATTATGAACTTTATGCTGATTCACTGCAGACTATTCTGTACTTTTGCTTTCAGGTATAATATATTTTCCCTAATTTATGGATACATGTGGACCTATGTTCTATCTCAAGGGACCTGGTCTATACCTAGGTTTTGGGATTTTGTTAGGAAGTGAACCTCCTGGAATGGAATTTTAGAATACTATGAAACAAAAGGTCTCACCCAAGAAATGAGGGTGAAGGGTTGGCATTCCCTGCCTGACGTCTATGGACACAGTCTGAAGTGGAACATACTGAGGTGGTACTTGTTGTGTTGATTAGGTTGGTATCAGCAGATGCAATATAATTTGGTATGACTTGAGAGAAGCATGCAGGAAACTGAGCCCCACCCTAGAGGTTCCAGGAATTGGGGGAATATATGCTCTGTAGAGGAAGCAGGAGTTTCCTGCTGTCTTAGGGTTTAAGAAGGCAATAGATAGTTATTGCTATAACCACATTATTAGGAAATTGGGTTAACTTTGAAATATCCATTTGTTAGGATTTACTGTAGCATACACAACATTGCCATGATTTATGTCCTTTGACATTATTTGTATATAACTGTGCCATTGGTTGCTTCTGTTCTCCCTGGTCTAAGCTTTTAAGAGAGTAAACTTATCAAAGACACAGCCTATGGTCTGTACGCTAAAAAGTTTGAGACATTCAATCAATTTTTACCCTAATTATATTAATTAATTAATCATATATTAATTAATTAATTATATTAATTAAGTAGTTATTTATATGACTAAAAATTAATAGGAGTGTACATAAACACCATTCCCACCACCAAAAGTCTGTGTCCCATCCCAAATCCCCCCCACAGACACAATAAAGCAGGACTTGTGCCCTTACCCTTAAACCAGAGATTTTTGCTTTGGTGCCCTACTCCAAATTCAGTCAAATCCTGCTTTTGGAGTTTACCTTTATGTTCTTCTTTCTCAACTTCTGTTTATGAGTGGGATCATCCCATTTGTCTTTCTGACTTAGCTCACTTAACATAATTCCTTCTACCTCTGTCCAAGATAGGTCAGAGAAGGTGGGTTCATTGTTCTTAATAACTTCATAGTATTCCATTGTGTATATATACCACAGCTTTCTCAGCCATTCATCTGTTGTTGAGCACCTGGTTGCTTCCAGGTTTTAGCAATTATGAATTGTGCTGCTGTAAACATGGGTATACACATATCTTTTTGGTTGGGCATTATGGAGTACTTGGGGTATATCCTCAAGAGAGGAATTACTGGATCATATGGAAGGTCCAAGTCTACCCTTGTGAGAGTTCCCAGACTGCTCTCCACAGAGCCTGGATCAATTTACATTCCCACCAGTGGTGCAGAAGGGCTCCTTTGTCCCCAAAGCCTCTCCAACATTTGTTGCTGCTGTCCTTTTTAATGTATGCCATTCTCACAGGAGTGAGTAAGGTGGTACTTCAATGTTGTCTTGATTTGCATTTCTCTGACAATTAGTGACCTTGAGCAATTTTTCAAGTGTTTCTTGGCCTTTTGGATCTCTTCTGTAGTGAATGTTCTGTTCCTTTCCTCTGCTCATTTTTGGATGGGTTTCATTTGCTTTTTTGTTGCTACATTTGCTGAGCTCTTTGTATACTTATTGATTAATCTCTTGTCTGATATGTGGCATGTGAAAAGATCTTCTCCCATTCTGTGAGGGGCCTCTGTTTGTGTGATTGTTTCTTTGGCTGTGCAGAAGCTTTTCAATTTGATGTAGTCCCATTCGTTTATTTCTACTTTAGTCTTCCTTGAAACTGGGTTTGTATCATCAAAGATGTCCTTGAGGTTTAGCTGGGAAAGTGTTCTAGCAACGTTTTCCTCTAAGTATTTTATAGTTTCTGGTCTAATACCCATGTCCTTGATCCATCTGGAGTTGACTTTTGTTTCTGGTGAGATAGAGTGGTTCAGATTCATTGTTCTGCATACTTCAACCCAATTGTCCCTATTAATTGAAGAGAGCCTCCTTATTTCATTTAATGCTTTGGGCCCCCTTATCAAAGATTAGATGTCCATAGGTTTGGGGGTTTAGATCTGGGCTTTCAAGTCTGTTCCACTGGTATGTGTGCCTATTTTTGTTCCAGTACCAGGCTGTTTTGATGATGGTGGCCTTGTAATATAGTTTGAGATCTGGAAGTTTGATGCCTCCTTTTCTGGCAGTTCTAGGTGTTTTCTGGTTTCAGATAAATGATTGTAATTTTTGTTTTATTCTCTTAAAGAAGCTTGGTGGAACTTTGGTGGGTATTGCATTAAATTTTATATGGCTCTGGGAGAATAATCATTTTAATGATATTAATTCTTCCAATCCATGAGCATGGGATGTCTTTCCATTTCTCGGTATCATTTTGTATTTCTTTGGAAAGTGACTCAGAATTTTCAGTATACAAGTCTTTCACCTCTTTGGTCAGCTTTATTCCTAGGAATTTTATTGATTTTGCTGCAACAGTGAATGGGACTGATTTCTGGATAACCTCTTCTTCGGATTTAGTGTTTGAATGAAGAAATGCCACTGATGTTTGTACATTGATTTTGTAGCCTGACACCTTGCTATATTGCCTAATAACTTCCAGTAGTATACTACCCGTATACTTCCAGTAGTGTACTATCAGGGTTGAAAACAAGGATGCTACAAGGATGTTAGACATTCATTCAAACTAGATGAAGGGATCAAAACTTTCTCAGATAGGCAGCAGTTAGAAGAGGCAACCATCATCAAGCCTGCCCTGAAAGAGGTACTAAAAGACCTCTTGTAAACAAGAACATCACCAAAACACTTTCCATATATCAGAGCAAATTAAAAAATTGTTGAATAATGACACTGCAATACATTAAATCCATAATATTAATAAATGTAAGTGGCTTAAACTCACCCAACAAAAGGCAAAGAATGGAAGGATGGATCAGAAAATACAACCCAACCATGTGCTGTTTGCAAGAATCCCACCTGACCCAACAAGACAAACACAGATGTAAAGGGAAAGGATGGAAAGCTGTCAATACAGGCTAATGGACCAAATAATGGTAGGAACAGCCATTCTCATCTGTGACATAGCATACTTTAAATTAAGTAAAGTAATAAAAGATAGGCAAGGACATCACATAATGATTAGAGGATCAATCAACCAGGAAGACTTAATAATTATTAACATCTATGCATCCAATGAGGGACCATCTAAATACATCAAACACCTACTGAAAGAACTACAAAAATACATCAATAGTAATACAATAATAGTGGGAGTCTTTAACACCCCACTCTCACACTTAGATCAGTGAAGCAGAGAATCAACAAAGAAACATGAGAATTAAATGAAGAGATGTACAGACTAGACCTCCTGGACATTTTCATAGTTCTTCACCCCAAAAAACAGGAATACACATTCTTTTCAATCCAAACAACACATCTTCAAGGATAGACCACATGTTAAGCCACAAAGACAGTAACAACAAATTCAAGAGCATTGAGATCATTCCAAGTATCTTATCAGACCACAGTGGAATAAAGCTAACATTCAACCACAAACAGAAAATTACTAAAAGTCACAAAATTTTAAAACTCAACAACATGCTGCTTAATAACCACTAGGTCAAAGAGGTACTCAAGCAAGAAATTCAAATGTTCCTGGAAACAAATGAAAATGAAGACACAGCTATCAAAATATTTGGGACACAGCTAAAGCAGTACTGAGAGGGAAACTCATAGCTATGAAATCACACATCAGAGAACAAGAAAAAGCTCATATAGATGACCTTTCTACACACCTTAAGGACTTAGAAGAAGAGGAACAAAGGAAGCCTAAAGCAACCAGAAGGACAGAAATCACTAAAATTAGAGCAGAAATAAACAACATTGAAAATAAGAGAACTATACAAAAAAAATCAATGAAGCCAAATGTTGGTTCTTTGAAAAAATTAAACAATATTGACAAACACTTAGCCAGACTCACTAAAAAAAAAAAAAGAAAGAAAGAAAAGGAAAAGACTCAAATAAATAGAATTGTAAATGATAGAAGAGAAATCACAACTGACACCACAGAAATCCAGAAAAACCATGTGAAACTTTTATGAAGAAATATATACCACCAAGCTAGAGAATCTGTAAGAAATTAAAGAATTCCTAGAAACATATACCCTTCCAAAACTGAACCAAGAAGAAATAAAAAATCTAAATGTACCAATCACAAACAAAGAAATCGAAACCGTTATTAAGAATCTCCCAACAACAAAAATCCTGGACCAGATGGCTTTACAAATGAATTCTACAAAACCTTCAGGAAACGGTTAATACCTTTACTTCTAAAGCTCTTCCACAAGATCAAAGAAATAGGAACACTCCCTTCCACCTTCAAGGAAGCCAACATCACCCTGATACCAAAAGCAGATAGGGACACAACAAAAAAGGAAAACTACAGACCAATATTTCTGATGAATATAGGTGCCAAAATACTGAACAAGATCTTGGCCAACCAGATACAGCAGTATTTCAAAAAGATTGTTCATCATGACTAAGTGGGATTTATCCCAGGAATGCAATGCTGCCTTAACATACATAAGTCCATCAATGTCATTCACACATCAATAAAATCAAAACCAAAAGCCACATGCTTATCTCAATAGATGCAGAGAAAGACTTTGACAAAATCCAACACCCATTCATGCTCAAAACACTAAAAAAAAAATGGATATAGATGAGAAATGCCTCAATATAGTGGAGTCCATATACAGCAAACCTACAACCAACATCATAATCAATGGACAAAAGCTGAAATAATTCCCCCTCAGATCGGGGATTAGACAGGGCTGTCCATTATCACCATTACTCTTCAACATAGTATTGGAAGTTCTTGCCACAGCAATCAGACAAGAGAAAGAAATCAAAGGAATACAGATTGGAAGTGAAGAAGTCAAGCTCTCACTGTTTGCAGATGATATAAATAAATATTTTTTAAAACACACTATATAAACTGAAACTGTGCAAATATAGTATTGGTTCTATGACATCAAAACATTTTTAATCAAAACATTAAACATTGACAGTCATAAGTGCACATGAAAATAAAAAATAATAAAGTATATGTTATGATTTAAAACTTCAACAGCACTGAGTGTCATATATATATATATGTATACACACATATATGTATTTATATACATATATATACTAGGTGAAAGATGACTAGAGGGCTCTGAAACTCAATTGCATCAAGACTCAGAGAGAGAAGGGGAAAAAAGGAATGACATTTAAAAGTAGTAACAGGTGTAGTTGTGACTTAGAAAGGAAGAGAAGGCAGGAACAAAAATGGGAGATAGATTATAAATAGATGAAAGATGATAGATGATGATGACGATAGATAGACAGACAGATAGATAGATGATAGTTGGTAGATATACAGATAGTTATAGAAATAATAGTCATCCCATATCTGTGACCTTGGGAGAATCACTGCAGTTTCCAATGAATGGGATGGGGACACAAAGCTCTGGTAATGGGAATGGTATGTTAATTTGTAATTTTGTAAATCTTTGATAAGTTTTTATTAGCTTTGAGTTTCCTAAAGAGATTTTTTTCCCTCCCTTCCTTTCTTCAGTCTTTAGTTTGTATGTTTTGTTTTTATCAGCTTTATTGAAATATATTTTAAATACTCAGTGCTTCACAATTCATCCACTGAAGTGTACCTGTCAGTGGTTTTTAATATACTCAGAGCTGTGCAAGCATCACCACTATTTAAGTCAGAACACTTCTATCACACACTCCTACCTCAAAAAAAAAAATGTTTTCCACTAGCAGTAACTTAGTATTTTTCCTCTCAGATCCTAGCAGACAGGAGTGTATTTTATATCTACATGCATTTGCATATTCTGGACCATCTATGAAAATGAAACAAGCTATATGTTGTCTTATATATCTCGCTTGTTTCACTTAGCATAATTATTTCAATTCTTATCAATTTTGTCACATGGACTATTAGTATTTTACATATTTTGAGCTGAATAATATTGCATTGTAAGGAGTTCCACATCCTGTTTATCCAGCAGCTGATGTACATTTAAGTTCTTTACACTTTTTGCTATGAATATTGTGTACAAGGTTTTGTGTGGAGATTTCTATTGGACTCTCTTGTATATAAACATAGGGTGATATTGCTGAACTATATTGCTAAATTTGTATTCAACTTTATGACTGCCTGATTCTCAAACAACATTATACATTTCAACCAGCAAAATGTTAGGCTGCCAATATTTCTTTATCTTTGTTAGCAATTGTTACTGTTTCTTTTTTATTATAGGCATTCTGGTAGGTGTGAAATGCTTGCTATCCCATTTTGATTTGCATTTCCCACAAGGCATAGAATATTGAACGTATATTCATGAGTTCATTGGTCATCTTTATGTCTTTGGAGAAATGTTTATTTAAATCCTTTTCTTATATTTAATTGGATTATTGATTTTTATATTATGGAGTTTTGATAGTTTATATACTCTGTATACTGACCCATATAAAAAACATAATTCATATTGCACCAAAGTAAAAGACCCTGGGGTAGAGGGAGGCCTCAGGTCCTGGAACATAATGGCAGAGGAGGACCGAGAAGGGGATAAATTGTTATGTGACAAACAGAGATATGTTACACATGTAGAAACTATTGTATTTTACTGCTGACTGTAAAACATTAATCCCCCCCAATAAGGAAAAAAAGCATAATTCGTAAATGTTTATCTCCATTTTCCCCACTATATTTTCAGTATTTTGATTTTATCCTTTTTAAAAATATTTTATTATCTAGTTTAGATAGAGACAGAGAAATTGAGGGGAAGGAGGAAGTAGAGAAGAAGGGACAGAGAGATACCTGCAGCCCTGCTTCACTGCTTGTGAAATTTTAGCCAGCAGGTGGGAACCAGTGCCTTGAATTCTGATCTCTGTGTACCATAATGTATGTATTCAACCTAGTGAGCCGCTGTGTGGCCCCTTGATTTTACCATTTACCTTTAAAAAAAAAATCCTTAATTTTCATTAAGTCCAACATTCTATTTTTGCTTTTTTTTTTGAATGTTTATGTTATTAAAATACCTAAGACGTCTACGGCCATACCACCCTGGTCTACGGCCATACCACCCTGAACACGCCCGATCTCGTCTGAAATACCTAAGACATAATTGATTGATCTAAAGTTACAAAATTTATACTTAAGGTCTTTTTTTGTTTTTTCTCACACGCTTTATAGTGTTAGCTCTTACTTTTAGGTCTTGAACCATTTTTTTTCTGTTTATCTATTTTATTAGGGCTTTTACTATATTTTTATATTATTTATAAAAAGGAAACACTGACAAAACCACAGAATAAGAGGGGTACAACTCCACACAATTCCGACCACAAGAACTCCGTATCCCATCTCCTCCCTTAATAGCTTTCCTATTCTTTTTTATTTTATTTTCCCTTTGTTGCCCTTGTTGTTCTTTATTATTGCTGTAATTATTGTTGTTATTATTGTTAATTGCTGTTGTTGGATAGGACAAAGAGAAATGGAGAGAGGAGGGGAAGACAGAAAAGGAGAGAAAGAGAGACACCTGCAGATCTGCTTCACCACCTGTAAAGCAAACAGGGGAGCCTGGGGATCAAACCAGTATCTTTATGCCAGCCCTTGCACTTCATACCATGTGTGCTTAACCTACTGAGCTTTCCTATTTTTTAACACTCTGAGAGTATGGACCCAATGTCGTTGTGGGATGCAGAAGGTGGAAGGTCTGTCTTCTGTAATTGCTTACCCACTGAACATGGGCATTGACAGGCCTATCCATACTCCCAACCTGCCTCTCTCTTTCCTTAGTGGGGCAGGGTTCTGGGAAATCAGAGCTCAAGGACACATTGGTGGTGTTGTCTGTCCAGGGAAGTCTGGTTGGCATCATGCTAGCATCTGGAACCTGGTGGCTGAAAAGAGAGTTAACATATAAAGCCAAACAAATTGTTGACTAATCATGAATCTAAAGGCTGGAATAGTGCAGGTGAAGAGTTGGGGGGGGAGGGCTCCCCATTTTGTAGATAGCTAGTAGGCATATTTTAGTTATATTCTAAAGGGCCTGTGGCTATATTAGGTTTGTTTGTTTTGTTTTGTTTTCCCTGAGCCTGAAATCTGATATGCAGGTGGACCTAAGTTGTTGTCTGGGAGACGATGTCATAGCTGGAAAAAGGACCAGAAAGCTGGATCAGGGAAGAGAGTAGCTCCTAAATATGGGAAAGGTGTATAAATATTGTTGACTGTAAGCCCCATAAATCAGATGTGATCTGGGCCCAAATTCAGCTTAGGAGCCTATGTGACCTCTACATCCCTGTAGATCTGAGCTCACATTCTGTGGTCATGAGTAGGAACATTCCACGCTGCCCCTATTTCAGGATCCATCTTCCTGAGGTGTAGCATAAAGTATGTTGTCCAGGCTCCCTTCAGAGGATGGAACATTCTCTACCATTGTTGATCCAAGTTGAGGGCAAGGTCCTATGGGGACCCACAAAGGGGTCTTATTTTATTGTTTTTGATACAGATGACCGGTAACAATGGAGAGAGGGATTTTTTTTTTTTATTTAAGAAAGGATTAATTAACAAAGCCATAGGGTAGGAGGGTACAATTCCACACAATTCCCACCACCCAATCTCCATTTCCCACCCCCTCCCCTGATAGCTTTCCCATTCTCTATCCCTCTGGGAGCATGGACCTAGGGTCATTGTGGGTTGCAGAAGGTAGAAGGTCTGGCTTCTGTAATTGCTTCCCCGCTGAACATGGGCGTTGACTGGTCGGTCCATACTCCCAGTCTGCCTCTCTCTTTCCCTAGTAGGGTGGGTCTCTGGGGAAACGGAGCTCCAGGACACATTTGTGGGGTCTTCAATCCAGGGAAGCCTGGCCAGCATCCTGATGGCATCTGGAACCTGGTGACTGAAAAGAGAGTTAACATACAAAGCCAAACAAATTGTTGAGCAATCATGGACCCAAAGCTTGGAATAGTGGAGAGGAAGTGTTAGGGAGGTATTCACTGAAAACTCTAGTGTACTTCTGCTTTCAGGTATATATTTTGCAGTAGTTTATAGATACATGTGAAGATATGTTCTCTCTCACAGAAACTGGTGTATATCTAGGTTTTGGGACTTTGTTAGAAAATGAACCACCTGAGATGGAATTAGAGTATACTATTAAAGGAAAGGTCTCACCCGAGTAATGAAGCTGAAGGGTTGTCATTTCACATGTGAAGTCTCTGGACACAGTCTGAAGTGAAGCATGTTGAGGTGGCAATCGTTGCGTTGGTTAGGTTGTGATCGGCAGATGCAATATTATTTGATATGGATTGGGAGAGGCATACGGGAAAGTGGGCCCTATCCAAGGGTTCCAGGACTGAGGGAAGTAGGGGCTCTTTAGTGGAGATGTGAGGTTCCTGCTGTCTTAGGGTTCAAAAAGACAATCGATAGTTAATGTTATCATCACATTATTTGGTAACTGGGTTAACTTTGAAAAGTCCTTTTGTTAGGGTTTGCTGTACAGTACACAGTATCTTGTATATAGCTGTGCTATTGGATGCTTCTGATCTACTTGGTCTAGGCTTTTGAGAGAGTCCGCATACCAAATACACAGCCTATATATTAAAAAGATTCAGTTTGTGTTTTGAAAAACTTTAAGACATACAATTGATTTTCCCCCTCAAATTAATTAACCAGTGATTTATGTGTCTACATTTTGCTAGGAGTGTACATAAACACCGGAGAGAGGGATTTATTTATTCAGTATCTAGGCCTATCATGTCTGTTTGGGAATCTCAGGACTTCGCAAATGGGGCTCCAGCTGATGGGGTGGCCTGATAGTGACTAAAGAGTCATAGCTGAAGTATGCCAGTCTCTTGCCCTTATTCAGCTTTTGCAGTCCTTGCTTTGATAAGGTTAGCTTTGTAGTGAGTGAGGGAAGTGTAATAGGAATCATGTGAGGAGGGTATCTAAGTCTAAGTAGACTGTATTTCATTATGAACTTTATACTGACTCACTAAAGACTATTGTGTACTTTTTACTTTCAGGTCTATATTTTTCCCTAATTTATGGATACATGTGAACCTAGACCAGGTCTATACTTAGGTTTTGGGACTTTGTTAGGAAGTGAACCTCCTAGAATGGAATTAGAGAATACTTTGAAAGGAAATGTCTCACCCAAGTAATGAGGGTGAAGGGTTGACATTCCTCACCTGAAACCTCTGGACACAGTCCAAAGTGAAGCATGCTGAGTTGGTACTCATTGCATTGATTAGGTTGGTATCAGCAGATGCAATATAATTTGGTATGAATTGAGAGAAGCATGCAGGAAAGTGAACTTCACCCTAGAGGTTTTGGACTGGGGGAAATAAAGGCTCTATAGAGGAAGCAGGAGGTTCCTGCTGTCTTAGGATTTAAGAAGACAATAGCTAGTTATTGCTGTAATCACATTATTTGGCAATTGGGTTAACTTGGAAATATCCCTTTGTTAGGATTTGCTGTATCATACACAACATTGCCATGATTTATGTCCTTTGACATTATTTGTATATAACTGTGCCATTGGTTGCTTCTGTTCTCCCTGGCCTAAGCTTTTAAGAGAGTAAACTTATCAAACACTCAGCCCATGGTCTGTGCATTAAAAAGTTTGAGACATTCAGACATTTTTACCCTCTTATATTAATTAAGTAGTGATTTATATGACTACAAATTAATAGGAGTGTACATAAACACCATTCCCACCACCAAAAGCCTACCAGAGCGTTGCTCAGCTCTGGTTCATGGTGGTGCAGGGGATTTAACCTGGGACTTTGGAGTCCCAGGCTTGACATTCTGCTTGCATAATCATTATGCTATCTACCCTCCACCCAGAGAACTACTTTTTAAATTGTATTTATATATTTATTTTCCCTTTTGTTGCCCTTGTTTTTTATTGTTGTTGTAGTTATTATTGTTTTTGTTATTGGTGTCATCGTTGCTAGGACAGAGGGAAATGGAGAGTGGAGGGGTAGACAAAGAGGGAGAGAGAAAAATAGACACCTGCAGACCTGCTTCACTGCCTGGGAAGCGACTCCCCCTGCAGGTGGGGAGCCAGGGGTCTAACTGGGATCCTTAGCCTGTCCTTGCGCTTACCATCAAGTGCACTTAACCCACTGCACTACTCAACTTTCCAGAAAACTTTTAAATAAGATTTCATTGTCTTTTCTAACTCTTGAAGTCACAGTGACTGCTTTTTCTCTTTTCTCAGAGATTTTGTGCAATAATTTTCCTTCCTCGCCCTCCTTCAATTTTCATTTTTTGGCTAATTTGGTTTTTGAGCTAGACACAACTGGTTTCTGATGCATGAGGCTGAAAGAGACATGATACATTTTATTTTTTGCTTGTCAGATTCTCATTCTTTATCCAGATGGTCATTTATAGTCACTTGGGTATTATTTTCTCCACATGAGGTTGGTATGTGAGGCAATAAACTCCAAACTGTTCTAGAATATTCCTTTCTTTTTACAAATATAAAATAATTTTTAAAAAGAGAGATACCCTGATGAAGTTTTCTATTAGGTCAATGACAATTTTAGGGCAAAAACTGTAAAATCAGAGCACTCAGTCATTTGAATATTCATATATTTACATACTCATTTTTTAGAAGTTTGAGCACTACCACATTTGTCATTCAGATAAACCAATATCAGGTGTATCTACAAAATACCACCTCTGAAAATACACATAAAAATGGATCATACACCCCACTAACATTATATAAACAGAACGTTTCATAGCTAGTTGTAATATTTTCCTATGACTGTTACAAAGAATGACCTCAAACTTGATGAATTAGAATAATAATTATTCCCTTATAATTCTTGAAGTCATAGAAAATTAACATGCAAATCAGAAGGATCTTTTTGCTTTTCTTGGTTTCCAGAACTGCAAACCTTATCTTCCTTCACTCATTACCACTTCTGCATTGTCACTGTCATCATTGTCATCATTTTTTAATTAATTTTTTATTTTCCCTTTTGTTGCCCTTGTTGTTTTCCATTGTTGTGGTAGTTATTGTTGTTGTTGTTAGATAGGACAGAGAGAAATGGAGAGAAGAGGGGAAGACAGAGAGGGGGAAAGAAAGACAGCTGCAGACCTGCTTCACTACCTGTTAAGCGACTCCCCTGGGGCTGGAACCGAGGTCCTTACGCAGGTTCTTGCACTTCGCTCCACATGTGCTTAACCCACTGCTCTACCACCCAACTCCCATCATCGTCCTTTTTACCAGAGCACTCTTCTGCTCACTTCTGCTTGGTGGTGCTAGGGATGGAACTTGGGTCCTTAGAGACCCAGGCAGGAAAATCTTTTTGCATAACCATACCTCCCCAACCTTCTTTTGTATCTTTAAAGGTAGCAATGTAAGCATCTTCAGATTTTTCTCAACTTTTTTTGTTATATGGCTTTCTCCTTTTCTGTCCCTGTATACATTTCCTTCTACCTCTTTCTTATAAGGACATTTCTGATTATAGTCGGGACCCATCTACTTGATCCAGGATAATCTCCACATTTCAGGATTGTTAACATGATCATACATGCAAAGTTGCTTTGACTGCATAAGGTAAACATTCCCAGGTACCAAGTATTAGGACCTTGGTATCTTTAGAGCCTAATACTCAACATACCATATTGATTAAATGAAAAACAACAAAACTGCATCTTTCATATTTGAGACAAAGATGAAGAATATTGTTTATTGGTATACTTCTGTATTA
This sequence comes from Erinaceus europaeus, assembly GCF_950295315.1. Lineage (NCBI taxonomy): Eukaryota > Metazoa > Chordata > Mammalia > Eulipotyphla > Erinaceidae > Erinaceus > Erinaceus europaeus. The sequence continues at coordinate 77,190,061 of NC_080164.1, read as the reverse complement.
ATTTTCATTTGCCAAGATGAACTTATTAGAAAAGAACTAGTATACAAAATGGGACAATAATTCGCAATTGTATTGGGAGTTTTTTGTTGTTGTTTTTGGTTTTTTGCTGCTCTTACACATTTCTGTCACTGATTTGGAATTTGTTGCACCAAGAGATTGCATTTCAAATTCAGAATCTAAATACATTTTGTTTTATAAGTATAGTGACTAGATCTGTTGCACTTAGCAAAAAAATTCATAGCTTGTACCTCTAAAGTGAAACCCTTTGGAAATATTTTGTACATATGGGACTATCAATTATGCTTTTTCCTTCACAGGATATTTGCAAGTCAAAAAAGTAAAATCATTGCTTTCTTCCTTCCCCTTCCCCCTTGGGGAGAAAGCAGTGAATCTCATCTTTGGCAGGTCAGAGACTCTCATACTCAAGGAAGTGTGTGCAGACACCCAAAATTAAAGACTTGATGCTCACAAATGTCACACATATCTAAAGAAGATGGGACCTTCACTGAATATTAATGAGTGATGAGAATTGAAAATAAAATTGCCCATTGGAAATGTGTCCATGAGTTATGAGAACAATGTATAAGTTTTCTCTCTTCATTTTGAGAATGTCTATCTACGAGGTGGTTCCGTGAGCCCTGGGATCCTGATATATATATTTCCAGGGTGACTGCAGATTCTTGAGCAGATAATTTGTTCCATATTGCTGGATTTTTAAGAAATAAAATTGCTCACCCTAAAAGAGAAGGGCCTTTTCAGGACTTCAGGGTGATTTCTGCCTGGTGTGTTTTAGTGCCTTTTACCCCCATCTTTTGGCTATTAGACCCCTACTGAGCTAATGCAATAATTCGTTGACACTTTTCTCTTACAGATGCTGACAGGGTGAGTTTTTCCTTGGGCCTGTGGTGCTTGGCTGTCAGGTGGACTATAACTACTTTCAGATTTTTACTCATTAAAGGAACCAAAGTGGGAATACTTCAGTGTCTCCTGTGGCCTCCACTGAGTCTTTTAGGTGATATGAACCTGATCTCATCAAAATTAATGGCTTATGGCCATTCTCACTATTACTGTTAATGGGGTTGAGCATGTATTACCCATGCAGTAACGGTGATTATTTGGGATTTAGAATGCTGCAGAGTCAACTGAGACTCTGCCCACTCTGTTCAGCAAGACTTGGGAGCACTTAGCAAAGATAACTTGCAAAATGAATATTGTAAGCATTGGTTGCAAGTTATTCTTGTTGCATAAGCAGACTGTGGTAAAAGAGAGCAGTGATGTTTAAGAATATCTTTTAAAAATGTACTGGTGTTAATGAAACAAACGTTACACTTTAGGCTGCAATGAAAAGACAATTGTATTCTTTTTTAGCCTAGGATTTGGCAAGGGTGGCCATTGGTTGTTTTAGCCTGTGTCTCCTTACCTCCCTCAATCTCTTCCCACCTCCTCAGGAGAGCAGAAGGGGCCAGTACACTAGATTTAACTTTGCTGCTTTCTCCTTCCACTTACCCATTCTTCATAGGTAACCAGTGAAGTCACGCAGCTTTTTAGATGCTGGTGTGGTCTAGCCCCAGATGGGGGTAAGGTATGACCTAGAGCAAGCATAGACTAAGGTCCCTGTTTAACATGAGAGGTAGAAAGGCAGCTGAGACCAAATCAGGGTCATAGGTAATATTGATCTTGCAGAAACTATTAGCCCAGTGAGGTTAAGAATCAAAGAAATGAACAAAGGGACAAAATTATGGGAATTGGCTCAAGTATAGAGCAGAGGTCCTGAATTTATTCAGACTGCTTTCTATAGTACTTGAGATTGTTTTGATGGCTCATGGTCACACTGCTGCAATCAAATGGCACCTACCATCAGTCAATGATGAGAGTTTAGCTAACTATGTCTCCATCCTTTTGTTCCTAGAAATGTTCCAGTTAGTGCAGTGTTGACCTTTACTAGTGACTCTATGCTTCTTGCATGTTCCACACACTTACAGCCCATCTAAATTGATATAGAAAAGTAAAACTCATGGACATTTACTGGCATAAATATTGCAGAGTCTTTGTTTCTCTCCAGACCAATAGTCTACAAAGTATGTATTTGTGTTTGCAAAACAGGGTACTTGTACATGAACAATTTCACTACGGGAGGCTATTTCTTTCATTCAGAGTCAGAAAGAGTGAGAGAAACAAGGGAGTCAGGAGGTAGCACAGCGGGTTAAGCACAGGTGGCCCTAAGCTCAAGGACCGGTGGAAGGATCCCAGTTCGAGCCCTCGGCTCCCCACCGGCAGGGGAGTCTCTTCACAGGCGGTGAAGCAGGTCTGCAGGTGTCTGTCTTTCTCTCCCCATTTCTGTCTTCCCCTCCTCTCTCCATTTCTCTCTGTCCTATCCAACAATGATGACATCAATAACAACAATAATAACTACAACAACAATGAATAAAAGGGCAACAAAAGGGAAAATAAATATTTTTAAAAAATTTTTAAAAGAGTGAGAGAAACACTGGAGCTTCCTACTGTGCCATGGTACTTCCAAGACTGTGCTTGAATCTGGTTACATGCATAGTAAAATAGGCACCTTACCTCCACTCTATAATGCCTTTTAAAACACCTGGGAGTTCAGCTGCATGTCAGCTGTTGGGCTCAGGCAAAAATGAGTAATGTCATGGACCTCTTAGAATATACCTGAAATAGACTTCCTAGCTTCTTCCAATATAAATACCCTGAGATTCATCTGCTATGCTCTCACCTTTAGGTTCCCGATTATTAAACAATTTGTCCTGCTTCGCCTCTTAGTGCTTTTCAGCCACCAAGTGACAGATGTTTCTATGACGTCAACCTAACTTCTCTGGGCAGATGACCCCACTAGTGTGTTCTGGAACCCTACCTCCCCAGAGCCCTACACCACTAGGGAAAGGTAGAAACACTAATAAATGTTAAAATGTTTTTTAAAAAAATTAAAATTAAAAAACACCTGGGAATTGATACAGATAGATGTTCTCTTTGTTTTTCTGGTTTTGTGCTTTGGTTTTCCTTACCACAGAACACTGAGCTAATACTGAGTTAAGGCTGCAGATCTTGAGGGAGAAAAAAAACCATCTCATAGGTCACTCTCTGGCACAGATAGTCAGCCATTCTGTTCTGCCCAGGTTATCAGGTGCCTTCCTTGCTATGTAAGGTAAGCTTCAATGTCACAAAGAGTATCCATTGCCTGACTTTGAATGACTTTTGAATTAACCTTGTTTTTAGAGCCCTCATCTAGGGTTTTGCTATTTGGGTCAGGTTTCTAGCGATTGCTCTGTTCATTTATACCTACTACAGAGATGACAACCTCAAAGGGAGGTTGGGAGTGAAGTCCTGCTGGGGAGTAGTGAGAAGTTTCTTCAGTAGAGGCTGGGTGCTGTAGTGGGAAGAAAGATTTGTGTGTGTGTGTGTGGGGGGGGGGTGTTTAATAGATGGAGACACAAGGTTTCTGTCAAATGAGGCACCAGTTCACCAGAATTCATTGTGCTTATGGGCATTAAGAGTAAATCTTCTGAGGCAGAAGAGATAAAATATAGGTTACACAAAAGACTCTCATGCCTGAAGCTCTGAGGCCCAAGGTTCAGTCCCTAGCACCACCATAAACCAGAGTTGAGCAGTGCTCTGGGGGTGAGGGGAGGGGGGAATAAACCTTTCAGTAGGGACAACCCCAATTCAGTAAAACTGTAGGTTAGGCATCTGAAGTACTTGGCAAGACAAAGAACCTTCTCCTTCCCCCAAAATAAGTAAGATCACTTTTTTATTTTTATTTTATCTTTATTTATTGGATAAAAAGCACAGAAACTAAAAGGAAAGAAGGTGATAGAGAGGGAAAGAGACAGAGAGACACCTGCAACCACTTGAAAAGCTTTCCTACTGCAGGTGGGGACTGGGGACTTGAACCTGGGGCCTTGCACATTGTAACATGTGAGTTCAACCAGGTGTGCTACCACCCAACACCAGCAAGATCATTCTTAAGAGACAAACAAGGTGGATAAGTGTGAATATTGGATTGAAGTGAACAATGACCTGAAATTTTTGCTCAGAGGAGAATTTTAACCACTTTATTTTTAAAAAACACACACTGTTAGAATGTATATTGTTAGGATCCAGAATTGACCCTGATGGGGCTGAAAAACTTGACAGCATTATGTTTATCATAATTTTGGTGCTTAAAGAGTCTTTGTGGTATTTCTTAGCAAGATAGAGAGAAATTCATCCTAAAAATTCAGACTTTGTAGTGTGGCAGTGTATGTTTGTTCACTTAAATTGCTTTCAATGGCTTTATTATTCATCTATAAAAGGCTTGATCTAAAATTTAGAAGAGTATGGGAAGCACAGAATAAAATTAAAGTTACCTACCTATAAAATATTCACTACTAGTAATTTAGAATATGATATGCTCTTCTCATCTTTCACTTAGTAAAAGTCCTTTTCTGAGTCTGAAAATCCTGAGAACTCAGGGTTCTCAAGGACAGGAGAAGGTGTGTTATTTGTTCAGATAAAGAAAAGGAGGCATTTCTCCTTTTCTTTACCATTTGGTTCTATCAAACCCTCAGCTGATTGAATGATATCCTACACAAGCACACACACACTGGAGAGGGCCGGGCCACCTGCTCTACTCAGTTCACCAATTCAAATGCTAATCTTTTCCAGAAACCTACATATAGACACCCCCAGAAATAATGTCTTATCATTTATCTATACTGTACATGCATCCATAGGTTAATCAAACCAACACGGAAAATTAATCCTAGATGTAAAACTTTGGGATGGACAAGTGAGTTTAGATCTCAGAGGAGAGATTTTGAATACAGAATAAATTTGGGATTATGATATTAAAAGCAAAGGACTGGCCAACATCATTAAAGGAAAGTGTGGGAAAGAAAGTGAATTAAAGCAGAAGCTCTGGGTCCTACTGTTGGCAAGGCACTTGCCCTACCAGGTGAGCAATCTTCCAGTCCCATCATTATTTTTTTTTTCACATCAGGGCTCATTGCCTGCACAATTCCACTGCTTCTGGTAGCCTTTATATATTTTTTTTCATTCCTCTGAGAGGAAAGTGAGAGGGAGTCTGGCGGTAGTACAGCAGGGTTAAGCGCAGGTGGTGCGAAGAGCAAGGACCGGTGTAAGGATCCCTGTTCGAACCCCTGCTTCGCCACCTGTAGGGGGGGTCGCTTCATAGGCAGTGAAGCAGGTCTGCAGGTGTCTATCTTTCTCTCCCCCTTTCTGTCTTCCCCTCCTCTCTCTATTTCTCTCTGTCCTATCCAACGACAACATCAATAACAATAAGTACAACAACAATAAAAACAGCAACAAAAGGGAAAATAAATATAATAAAATAAAATAAAGAAAATCTTACTTTAAAAAAAGAAAGTGAGAGACAGAAAGAGAAGGAAAGAGAGACAGAGGTGTTGTTCTGCTATTTATAAAGCTCCCCTGCCCCTTGCTGTTCCCATGTGGTGACCAGGGTTTGACTGTAATGTGTATGCTCTACCGGTGAGTTATCCACCAGTCCCCAACCCCACTGTTGCTTTTAAATATGAGGAGAACCTAGTGATAAGAACCAGGTGCAGTTTCTTGAAACTGAAAGCAACCCTGACTGAAATCCAGCAAAGAATTAAATTCTGTCAACATCCTAATTTAGATTGGAAGAGTAGTCGGAGGTCTAGTTGGGAATACATCCTTTGAGCACCTTGACTTTATGAAACCCTGAACTGAGAAACCAGTCCTATCATCCCTAGACTTCTAGGCCTACAGAAAGGTGAGCTAGTCAACAGGTATTGTCTTCAGCTGCTAAATTTGACAATTTGTTATACCGTGTAATAAATGCAATATGGTTCCCGTTGACAAGAGTTTTCACTTTTTGTAAGCTCCAGGAGTTCCATAGTATGAATCTATGAATCCTATGCTAAATATATTTTTAGTAATTGTCCTTTTATTTTTTTTTTAACCAGAGCATTGCTTAGCTCTGGTTTATGGTGGTACAGGCAGTTTAAACCTGAGACTTTGGAGCCTCAGGCCTGAGAGTCTTTTTGCATAACCATTATGCTATCTAACACACACACAACTACCCCCCAACCCTCTCACCCCCCACCCCCGCAGTAAATGTGGGTTGTTGGGTTTTTTTGTTGTTGTTTTATCCCTAGAGAACTGCTCAGTTCTAGTTTGTAGTAGTCCTAGCATTGAACCTGAGACCTTGGAGCCTTACACATAATTGCTACACTATCTCCTCACCTAGTAAATCCCAGTTTGGAGGTTTGTTTGGAGGAGGTTCTAGCAGGGGAGCGCAGCTACTCATATACTCTCCAACAACTCGTATACTCTCCACCAAAGACCAAGACTAGTCCATCTCTATTCAGGGAAGGCCGTCCTCTTCAAAGGATCATGCAGCTTCCAGAGGGGCACACATGGAGTGGTGAGGAGGGAAGGGGACACCCACCTAGCCAGCCATATCAGCTGAATCAACCTTGGCAATCAATGGGGGGTGACAGATGTCACAACCAGATTGCCCTCACATCCAAGTAAATGTATTTTCTTTTTATTTACTTATAAAAAGGAAACACTGACAAAACCATAGGATAAGAGGGGTCTACCTCCACACAATTCCCACCACCAGATCTCCATATCCCATCCCCTCCCCTGATAGTTTTCCTATTCTTTAACTCTCTGGGAGTATGGACCCAAGATCATTGTAGGATGCAGAAGGTGGAAGGTCTGGATTCTGTAATTGTTTCTCCACTGAACATGGGCGTTGACAGGTCAATCCATACTCCCAGCCTGTCTCTCTCTTTCCCTAGTGGAGTGGGGCTCTGGGACATCAGGGCTCCAGGACACATCGGTGGGGTTGTCTGTCCAGGGAAGTCTGGTTGGCATCATGGTAGCATCTGGAACCTGGTGGCTGAAAAGAGAGTTAACATAAAGCCAAATTGTTGACCAATCATGAACCTAAAGGCTGGAATAGTGCAGATAAAGAGTTAGGGTGTCCTCCATTTTGTAGATAGCTAGTAGGCATATTTTAGTTATATTCCAAAGGGCCTGTGGCTATACTCGGTTTGTTTGTTTGTTTGTTTGGTTTTGCCCTGAGCCTGAAATGTGACATGCAGGTGGATCCAAGTTATTGTCTGGAGAAATGATGTCATGGCTGGAAAAGGAACAGAAAGCTGTATCAGGGAAAAGAGTAGCTCCCAAATACGGGAAAGTTGTATAAATATTGTTGACTGTTCTTATATGCATATTGGTCAGGGTTCTACTTAAAGAAAACATAATCCTCTGTGTGGGGGGGGAGGGGGGAGGTTAAATAGCATAATGGTTATGCAACAAGACTCTCATGCCTGAGGTTCCAAAATCCTAGATTCAATCCTCTCTCCGCACCCAGATAAATCAGAGCTGATCAGCATTCTGTTTACCTGACTAGGGAAAGATAGAAACAGGATGGGGTTATACATCGACCTGTCAATACCCATGTCTGGCAGAGAAGATCTTTGGTCCATACTTCCAGAGGGATTAAGAATAGAGGGGCTTCCAATAGAGGGGATGGGATGTGGAACTCTTGTGGTGGAAATTGTACCCCTCTTATCCCTTAATCTTGATGGAGCTTGAAGAAATCATGTTAAGTGAGATAAATCAGAAACAGAAGGATGAATATGGGATGATCTCACTCACAGGCAGAAGTTGAAAAACAAGATGCCCTAGTAAATTCTCTGTCAACACAAATACTAAGACAACCTAGAACTATTTGTCACTTTAGAAAGACACAGGCTCAGTCTTTGAAGAAAATTAAACCCTGGTTTTAATTGCAGCTCTGACACTTTAGAGAAACTCATGCCCTCTCCTAATGTTTCAGAATAATGCTGCCAGACCCTTCCCACTTCCCCTCTGATCTCTTTCCATTTTCTATAAAGACTAGTTTATGAATTCATTTTCTAATATTTTTACTTATTTATTATTGAATAAATACAGAGAGAGATTGAGAGGTGAGATAAAGAGGGAGAGAGACAAAGAGACACCTCCTTACTTCACTACTTGTGAAGCTTTCCCCCTGCAGGTGGGGATCAGGGGCTTGTACCTGGGTCATTGTACACTGTAATGTGAGCATTTAACCAGGTGCACCTCCTGGCCCCTAGTTTATAGGCCTCAAGACCTCTACTACTTGTCTTTATCAGACACCCTTAAACTGATAGTTCAAAGAACCTATAACTGATGAGTACTGGAGGTCTTGGCATCCCATGAAGAATTGTCTGAATTAAAACTTGCTGTGGATACAGAGCTCCCCATGGCTTTGAGTCCAAAACTGAGCACACTTTCTTGGCCTCCTACTCTTCCCTGTCCCAATTTCCCACCCCAGCTAAGACCCTTCGTTATATACTTCCACAAGAATCCTCAGAGTCTGCTTCTGGGGATCCAGAAGGTTTTGTAAAATGACAGTGTGTAGAGATAACAAGGGAAAGGTTCCCCCTGAAGACAAAAGAATTAATTCTTTTCTGACATCTAGCATCATAAACTGCAGGAACATTCTTGTCCTTGCATAAATTCAGAAAGACTACCAGAAAACTCTGAGTGTAGTGGACTAAGTGAATAAATGAACAAGAGAAAAAGTCTGAGATGCAATATGGCAGAGTGGCTGAGAATACAGGTTCAGGGAAACCAACCTAAATTTGAATCTCAAGCATCTCAGCTGCCTGGATTTATTTATTTATTTGATTTTTTTATCATCTCCAGGGCTTCATCATTCCAGGCTAGCTTTTTCATGTTGATACAGAGAGAAAGAAAAGGAAAACAGACAAAAAAAATTTGCAAAACTGAAGCTTCCTTCCCATCTGGGTCACATACATGACAAAGCAGCACACTGTCCAACTGAGTTTTTGGCCAGTCAAATTTCTTTCTTTAAATTTTGTCACTCCCCACCCTCTGTAAATCAAGTATGATAACAGTACTTATTTCATAAAGTTGTCAGAGGATTAAATGAAATTGTGAGCAGATCCCATCCAGCATAAATAGAAGTTAGCCATAAGTTACTATGAATCATGGCAATGGCATCAGAATATTGTTGTTGTAGGGATGTGTAGTCATAGTAGAAAGGAGTAGCAGAGGTAACCTGGGGGCACCAGAGATTAACTTTACTGGCTTCACAATTTTGCTACAATTGAAGTTAGATCCAATGTGACAGCTAGGCTAAATTCCAAACACCTTACAGCAGATGCAGTTTTAAATTTCATCGCAAAGGATAAAACCCCATGCCTCATGTTGAGTGTTGGAAGCATTTTGCCTGATGGCAGAACACTATGCTTCTGTTTCAAGCAGATGACACCAGGCAGAGATTTTAATCAGCCCTAAGGCGTGGGGTGCAGGGGTGGTGGTGGGGTGTCTTCCCAACACTACACAGGCTTCTGGTACTGGGAGAAGTACGAAGGCTGTCAGATTGACACTTGGTTGAGCAGAAAAGCCTCATAAAACAGGATAGGATATCTATACCTGTTTTTACCTTTAAAAGGATAAAAAAAATGCCTGGCAGTAGGACTCTGTCAGGCATAAATAATACAGTGCACCACATCAGTCAGTAAGTAAAATGAGACGTAAGCAGTTTAATAGATAGGTAAACACCTGTCAAAGGCTTCTGGCACACAGCTGGACGTGGCACACTGAAAGTAAGAAACTATGGCAGTGACTGATAGAAAAAGTATCCCATGAAGTGGTGTGTACTTGTCCAAAGTTTGTTTGGAAAAACAAAAATAAGTTTCAGTTGTTTCCCTGAGCAGAAAGTGGTGTCATACATACATTGTGACTCAGCTTCAGTTCAACTAGTGTTCCTGATTCTCTTAAATTGTCCTTGGATTTGTCAAGCACACAACTTCTCCAGATCTGTTGTTATTGTTATCCTATCTACTCAAAAATTTACCTTCCTTCACCCCAGGGATTTATGTGGCTCAATACAGTTCTTCACCAATACATGTCACATTCCTACTCAAGAAACTTTGAGTAGATACACTCAAACAAAATCCAAAATACTTGGCCTGGGATGGGGTGGGAGCTAAGGGACAGAGCGTCATAAATGGAAGAGTAATGTGTTATTCTGTCTCTCTCTCTCATCTCTTCTTCTTCTTCTTCTTTTTCTTCTTCTTCTTCTTCTTCTTCTTCTTCTTCTTCTTCTTCTTCTTCTTCTTCTGCTGCTGCTGCTTCTTATCCTCCTGCTCCTTTTTTCTCTCTTTCCCCCTCCCTCCCTCTCTCTTTCTTTCAGAAACACACGTTTCTCATCTACTTTTTTTTTTTACAACCAGCAAATACCAGCACGATCTGTCCCTGCACCTCTTCCCAATGTACTTTGCTGCAATCCACAACCCTCTTATATTGTATTTGGATTTGCCAAGCACAGGACTTCTCCAGATCTGTTGTTATTATTTTCCTATCTGCTCGAAAATTTCCCTCCCTCCACCCCAAAGACTTCTGTGGCTCAAGCATTCCATCTCAATGTGACCCTTGTGGCTCAAGGGTTACTTTCTCAAATTTGGTAGCCAACATCATGTGTTGCTCTCCCAGCATCTCTATGAAGACTGTAGGAATATTCAGGTTTGCAGCAGCTAGCATTGCAATTTAAAGGCCCATAAGAGCCACAGGCTATTATCTTCACAATGTGTTCCTGGAAGAGCCAAATCAGAAAAAAAAAAAAATTAACTTAAGAAATTATGTGATGATGTCACCAAGACATCATCAAGTAGTCACTCAGAGTGGAAATTTCTTAGGTTGAACCTAAAACTTGGATATGTATCACTTTGGTTCCAAAGTAGGCACCTCTATTCAGTCCTCCATTCCTCCAAACTCACTCTCTGGACTGTGGAGTGTTCTTATTGGAAAAAAATATGGCATCTAAAGTCTACTTAGTGGGAGCCAAGCAATGACACACCTGGTTAAGCACAGGTTACTAAGATCAAGGGCCCTGGTTCAAGCCCCCGCTCCCCATCTGCAGGGGGTCCACATCACAATTGGTGAAACAGGTCTGTAGCTGTATGTTTTTCTTTCCCTCTCTCTGTCTCCCCATTATCTTTCAGTTTCTCTCTGTCCTAGCTAATAAAATAAAAGTTGTTAGACGTACACTCAGTGAAGTACTACTCAGCAAAAAAAGATGATGTGTGTCTCTTGGGGTAATAATGAATGGAACAGGAGAAGACTGTGCTTAGTGAAGTAAGTAAGGAGATAAAGGACAACTACAGGATGGTTTCACTCATATGGAATTTAGAGAATTGAACTTGAAAACAAACAAAAAGTCAACCCATATCTAAAACTATTATGTAGGGAGATAGGGGTGGTAGGAGACACAAATCTTTGGTGGTAGGAAATAATAATCTTATTAATTTATAATCTTACAAATCACTATTAATTTAACATGCCAAGGGAGAACAGATTTAATACTTCAATTTCTCTAACTGCCTAGACCATAGCTGAGTTTATTTTTAAGCATAGATTATTTTGAACCTAAGTAATGTTCCAGTCTTGTCAGGTGATCAAATTCTGACACTGGACTTAAATTGCTCAATGAGCTCTAAAAATATATCTGTATATATAGTTTTTTTAAATATCTAAATTACTTGCAACCATATGCCAGATCAAAACCCTTTCAGTATCTAAGACACAGAGATTAGCAGATACCCCTAAAAGGCATGAAGTATAGTGAGGTCAAGTATATTACACAAGTTTGATTCTAAAATTGTTGGCAAGAGCAACAATAATGGAGATGTCATTTACTAAAACAAGAAAGATAGCATAAGAGCAGGTTTAACTAGAGGAATCAAGATATCATATACAGGGAGTCTGGTGGTAGCGCTGTGGGTTAAGGGCACGTGGCACGAAGTGCAAGGACTGGAGTGAGGATCCCTGTTCAAGCTCCCGGCTCCCCGCCTACAGACGAGTCACTTCACAGGCGGTGAAGCAGGTCTGCGGGTGTCTGTCTTTCTCTCCCACTCCCCTCCTCTCTTCATTTCTCTCTGTCCTAACAAAGATGACATCAATAACAACAACAATAATAACTACAACAACAATAAAAAAAGGGCAACAAAAGGGAAATTAAATAAATAAATATTTTAAAAATTTAGAAAATATATCATATACATGCTAAGTGTCAGATCTCATTAAGTATACAAATGGAACATTGAATAGGCAATTCAATATAGAAATCTGTAATTCACAAAGGTTGGGCTAGAAATAGGAATTTCTATTTATTTTGCTTTTGAAAAGATTTAACTTCATTTATTTTTATGATATGGGGAAAAAATCAAACCACCACTACAGAAAAAAAGAAAGAAAGAAAGAAAGAAAGAAAGAAAGAAAGAAAGAAAGAATAGTCGACCCATATCTGTGACCTTGGAAGAACTATTGTTGCTTCCAATGGAGAGAATGGGGATACAGACCTCTAGTGGTAGGAATGGTGCAAAATTATCCCCTGTTACCTGATGATTTTGTAAATCAGTATTAAGTCACTAATAAAATAAAATTTTAAAAAAAGGAAAAAATGGTCACTTGGAGGAGTGGATTCATAGTGCCAGCACTGAGCCCCAGCAATAACCCTGGTTGCAATAAAAAAAAAAAAAAAAAAAGAAAGAAATTCTACTTAGTAACTCACTTTAGTTTTTGTTTGTTTGTTTGTTTTCTTCCCTTTTAACCAGCATAATGCTTAGATCTGGTTGGTTTATGATGGTGTTAAAAATTGAATATGGGACCTTTGGTGCCTCAGGCATGACCACTGTACTATCTCCCCTGCCCTTCAGTTACTCAATCTAGTGATTATTTTATTTTATTAGATTATTTATTCTAACCTCCTGCCACCCAATCAGTGTAAGGACTCTGAGAACTGCAGTGAAGGAGTGTCAAAGCAGTTTAACAGATTTATGTTGACTTGCTCCCCAAGTGTTCAAGGTCTCACACAGGCATTCAAGTTCAAAATATCGCATATAAAAAAAATCTGAGTCAACAGTATTTATACCCCTTTCCCATATTAGGGAGCTACTCTCTTCCCTAACCTGGCTTTGTGATCCTTTTTCCAGTCATGAAATCATCTCAGACAATAACTTGGATCCACCTGCATATCAGATTTCAGGCTCAGAGGGAAAAAAAAGCTAGTATAGACACAGGCCCTTTGGAATATAACTAAAATATGCCTACTAGCTATCTACAAAATGGAGGACCCCCCCCCAACTCTTCATCTGCACTATTCCAGCCTTTAGGTCCATGATTGCTCAACAATTTGTTTGGCTTTGTATGTTAACTCTCTTTTTAGCCACCAGGTTCCAGATGCTAACATGATGCCAACCAGACTTCCCTGGACAGACACCACCACCAGTGTGTCCTAAAGCACAGCTTCCCCAGAACCCCACCCCACTAGGAAAAGAGAGGCATGCTGGGAGTATGGATCAACCTGTTAAAGGCCATGTTCAGCAGGGAAGTAATTACAGAATCCAGACCTTCTACCTACAATGACCTTGGGTTCATACTCCCAGAGGGTTAAAGAATAAGAATGCTATCAGGGGAGGGGATGAGATACGGACTTCTTGTGGTGGTAATTGTGTGGAGTTGTACCCCTTTTCTCCTATGGTTTTGTCAATGTTTCCTTTTTATGAATAAAAAAAAATTAAAAATCTGGAACTTAGTATATCTCAGCATTACATGACAAAGAAAGATACTTGAGAAAAAGGATCTAGGAAGGGGAGTGAGATGAGACTATATGCATGCTGGGGTGAGCTACATACACACATAATGAAAACAGATATTGGACAGGCAGTGGGGGGTGAATAATACCAAAGCATGGAAGTCATAGTAAGAATCATAGGCTTGGGGCCGGATGGTGGTGCATCCAGTTTGGAACACCCATTACCATACACAAGGACCTGGGTTCAAGCCCTTGGTTCCTACTTATAGGGGGGAATCTTCACAAGTGGTGAAGCACTGTTACAGGTGTGTCTCTTTCTCTCTCAATTTCTCTCTTTCCTATCAAAAAAAATTACCAAAAAAATATTTTTAAAGAAGTACAAACTTTATTCTAAGGGCAAAATGATGCCTATATAAATTTTGCATTACAAAGTAACAAAGTAAGAAAGAATCAATTTGACAGTGACCACCCTGAATGCAGAGAGAAGGTTTTAAGGCCAGTAGTTACAGCTATGGGACAGCCAGTAGGCTCTTACATCATTCAGGATGAAACCAGACAAATTTCAAGACTCCTCTAAGAAATTAAATCAAGGATCAGGAAGGTGACCCAGCTGTAATGCTATATCATGTTATAATGATATAATCTTATACCATCAGAGTTGCATTTTTTTTCTAAAGACTAAAACAAAATAGAGCATCCTGAACGGCTGAATGGCAATATATCTCTCAATTTAAAAAATTAAATCAAAAGTACTTGGAGTATGGAATAGAGAGATATGAAGAGGTAAATCTAAACATATTTTCTGGGTTTGGATCTAGGTAAAAAGATAGGTGACAATGTTAGGAAAAGTGACTGTCTACATCCCACACACACACAGTTAATATTCTTGGGCTTGGCAATGAAGAGGAGTAGTTTGTTTTGGAACATAATGAATTTTTAAGTTTTCAGAGAATAATTAAGTGTACTGATGCAGAAAATTCTTGGATGCATAAATCTTAAAGCCCGGGTGAGAAATTATGCCTGGAAACAGATGTGAGAGCCATCACAATATAAGTGGACTTTAAAAGCATGAAAGATAATAGCTGTCCAAGAACAGACCTTCCTTATTTGTAGGGGAAGTATCAAAGACTCCCTACTGTAAACCTAAAGCCTTGAACTATACCAACTCATATAAATGTTTTTTTAATGTTTTATTCTTTTTTAAATTTTTATTTATTATTAGATAGACACAGAAAGAAACTGAGAACGGAGAGGAATAGAGAGGGGGAGAGAGAGAGAGAAAAAAAAAAACACCTGCAGCCCTGCTTCACCACTAGTGAAGCTTCCCCTCTGCAGCTGGAGACCAGGGACTCAACCTGGGTCCTTGTGCACTGTAGTGTGTGCACTTAGCCAGGTGTGCCACTGCCTGGCCCCTGTACTATTTTTTTGTTTGTTTGTTTGTTTCTTTTTTGATTTCTTTATTGGGGAATTAATATTTTACAGTTGACAGTAAATACAACAGTTGTACATGCATAACATTTCCCAGTTTTCTACATAACAATACAACCCCCACTAGGTCCTCTGCCATCATGTTCCAGGACCTAAACCCCCCCACATTCAACCACCCCAGAGTCTCTTATTTTGGTGCAATACATCACAGGATAAATGTTTTTCCTATGCATACACACTTAGGTTAAGGTTGAATTTATGAATAAGAGAGAGTAAGCGGCTAGCAATAACTGATAGTAAAATAGAACAATCATAACAGTACATAGTAATAAAAGTTATATGAATATGCTCTTTTTTCAACTTTTACTCAAAATTCATTAACATATTAAATGTTTTCAGTCTGATATTCACCATGAGTAACTGAAACCATAGAAAACAAAATTGTGGATGTGGCATAGGGATACTATATAGAAACACAAATGCTGAGGAGATAGAAGGTTGCCTGGGCTGGGAGTATGGATCCAGCTGCCAACATCTATGTCCAGTGGAGAAGCAGTTGCAGAAGTTACATCCTGGGTCCATGCTCCCAGAGGGACAAAGGATAGGATAGCTTCCAATGAAGAGGATAGGATATGGAGCTCTGGGGTTGGGAATTGTGTGAAACTGTATACCCCTTTTATCCTATGGTCTTATCAATCATTATTAAATCAATTTTTTAAAAAGGCTGCTTGGGGACTGGGCTGTAGCGGAGCAAGTTAAGCGCTCAAAGCACAAGGACCAGTGTAGGAAACCCAGTTGTTGGAGCCCTGAGCTCCCCACCAGCAGGGGGTCACTTCACAAGCAGTGAAGCAGATCTTTAGTTGTCTTTCTCTCTCCCTGTCTTCCCTTCCTTTCTTGATTTCTCTCTGACCTATGCAACAACAACGATAAACAAAAGGGGCAACAAAAAGGGGGGAAATGGCCTCAGGGACCAGTGTATTCATAGTACAGGCACTGAGCCCCAGCAATAACCTTGGAGGGAAAAAAAAAAAAAAGGCTGCCTGGGATGAAATGAGGGCTAAGCACAACCAAGAGGAAATATAGCAGCCATAACTGCAGATTAGGAAAACTGGTGGTAGTTAGTGTTGCCAATTAAATCTTACAGGGAAATAACTTCAGGTGTATGGTAATAACATCTAAGCATGAACATAAGAGTCACTGCCACATAGTAGAAGCACACACACCCCAGTCAAAACACAGTGATAGTAACACATGCATACCAGTTATGTCATATAGTAGTAACACATACACACACACACTGAAGTTAGTTTTGGACTATAATCTTACAGTCCTTGCATTTGTCCCAAAGTTTGAATTGTAACAAGATATCATACAAAGACTGTCTGTGACTAGGGAATCAAAACCCCAATTACAGCCCTGGATTTTCTACCAAATGTCCAGCCATTCTCTCCTTTTGAGATTCAGTAAACTTACCTTCTGGAAAGTTAGAGAGATGAACTGTATTTGGAGTCCTGCATGCCAGCTTTGATGGATTAATAGAGGCTGATGGTATTATGTACTGAACAGATTTCTAAGGCAGTGTCAGCTTAGCAAGCAAGGCTATTATAATAGGCTAGCAATTTCTGCCACAGGCACGAAAATAGTAGTTGCTAAGTGTTTACGATTTTTAAACTCATGAGCTAAAGCTTTCCATGATTCATTAAACGTACTCTCAGGCTGCCATGGTATAGTAAAATGTTCTGTAGGCATTTTTACCACTTATTTTGTCCAAATACCATAGTGATTTTTACTAAGAAATGGAATGGATCTGACATCATTATCACTTGTGGTTCTATTTAGAAGGTAGGTCTATTCTGTTTATCTTTCTAATAGACTTTTTGATAGGCCATTTTGGGAAATAAGCTACTGATTGTAAAAACTTCCTTCAGATATGTGGAACTGCTGTATTGTTTAGTAACTATGAAACTTCAAGTAGAGTTGAGAATATTTTGGATGGTAACAGAACCTATTCCCCAGCCAGTTCTATTGGCCCTTTTCTTGTTAGGCCCAAATGTCATCTTTACAGCTTTTCTAACACACAAGACAAGGATTCAATGTCCTATCCTTACATCAAAGCTCATTTCCCTAAATGTATAATCCACAGGAATATATGACAACTAGTTCTCTAAGTCATAATAATAGGAAATTTCCTCTCTGCCTCCTCCAAACTCATAGGAATTTCTTTTCTAATTTAGCTTTCATAAATACCATTCTGCATAAACCTGTGAGTGTTCCACTGTTAATATGGCACATTCTATTCATAATGTTGAATTGAAGTAACATTGCATTATAACACTAGTAAGTTGCAGGTGTGCTTGCTGTGTATGTACTGCATGATGTTTACTACTTGTATCTTGCTAACACTGTCTGCCTGTTGGGAGATTTGAAGAGCAGGCATCCTACAGAAAGCATTTTGCAAAGTCTCATTATATTTATAAATAGTATTTTTACTGTTTTTACTCTCTCCTTTAGCACAGAAGCCTTAAATAGAGAAAGATGGGGATGTTCTTTTTTTTCTTTCTTTCTTTCTTCCTTTATTTATTTATTTATTTTATTTTGTTTATAAAAAGGAAACACTGACAAAACCATAGAATAAGACAGGTACAATTCCACACAATTCCCATCACAAGAATTCCATATCCCAACCCCTCCCTTGATAGTCCTATTCTTTTTTTAAAAAAAAAAAATATTTATAAAAAGGAAACATTGACAAAACCATAGGATAAGAGGGGTACAACTTCGCACAATTCCCACCACCAGATCTCCGTATCCCATCACCTCCCCTGATAGCTTTCCTATTCTTTAACCCTCTGGGAGTATGAACCCAAGGTCATTGTGGGATGCAGAAAGTGGAAGATCTGGCTTCTCTGCTGAACATGGGCATTGACAGGTCGATCCATACTCCTAGCTTGCCTCTCTCTTTCCCTAGTGGGGTGAGGTTCTGGGGAACCAGAGCTCCAGGACACACTGTTGGGGTTGTCTGTCCAGGCAAGTCTGGTTGGCATCATGCAAGCATCTGGAACCTGGTAGCTGAAAATAGAGTTAACATCTAAAGCCAAACAAATTGTTGACTAATCATGAACCTAAAGGCTGGAATAGTGCAGATGAATAGTTGGGGGGGGGGTCTCTGTTCTGTAGGTAGTGAGTAGGGCTATTTTAGTTATATTCCAAAGGGCCTGTGGCTATACTGGTTTTTTGTTTGTTTGTTTTCTCTGAGCCTGAAATCTGATATGCAGGTGAATCCAAGTTATTGTCTGGGGAGATGATGTCATGGTTGAAAAAAGGACCAGAAATCTGGATCAGGGAAGAGAGTAGCTCCCAAAAATGGAAAAGGTGTATAAATATTGTTGACTATAAACCCCACTGATCTGATCTGATCTGGGGCCCACATTCAACTTAGGAGCCTATGTGACTTCAACATCCCTATAGATCTGAGCTCACATTCTGTGGTCATAAGATGGGGATGTTTTATCACTGCATGTATAACTTGTACTTGAACTAGAAAGGCACTTGTGAGATTTTCAGAAAAACACATTCCAATTCAAAAAAGTATTTGACTACATCCTATTAATCACATCATTCTTGTGTGTGTGTGTGTGTGTGTGTGTGTGTGTGTGTGTGTGTGTGTGTGTGTGTGTGTGCATGCATGCCGTGTGTGTGTTTGCATAATAATGCTTTATCTAATATAAAGCCTGGAGTTCCCTACATTTTCTACTATGTGCCAAGCTCATCAGGAGGTAGAGAATGTCTCTGGCTGTCTGTGAGCATTGCTTCTAACCCATTTTTCTTTTATCTCCTGTAAGAACTCCACTGACATGTGTACTTCTCTTTTGCCTCTCTTTGATATCTTTTTTTTTCTCTGTCATTATTTCAACTTCATTGCTTTTTTCAGCATTTGGAGACACTTTAAGCTAGTTCTCCATGTAACTGATGCAATTATTCACAGGGTCTACTACAATACTCCTAATACATTAGAAGATTGTGCCAACTCATTAAGAAAAAAAAAACTCAAAGCCATCTTTCTTGTTTCTGTCTCTCTTTATTTTTTCTTTCCTTCCTGTAAGCAAGCTTACTTTTGATATTTATTGTCTTATCTCATCTTTAATCTCATGTTTCATAGAATCCAAACTTAATTGAATTTTATTGAAAGTACAAGCAGATGCTGCCTTAAATTACTTTTTGTTTCCTGCGGTAAATCTTTTTTCATATGTGTCCTTCCTTTGCCTCCTGTGAGCTCTGTTCTTTTTTGCCTCAGCCTTTTCATAGGACCCAAATGTGTTGGTTTTTCCTCCAGTTTAACCAGACTCAAAAATGAGAATTCTACACATACTTAAAATCTCCTCAGGAACAGGTATAATGAGATACCAAAACTAAGACCATTTCTTAGTTTCAGTAAAAATACCCACTTTAGGGAGTCGGGCGGTAGCGCAGCAGCGGGTAAAGCACAGGTGACTGCAAAGTGCAAGGACCGGCATAAGGATCCTAGTTCAAGCCCCTGGTTCCCCACCTGCAGGGGAGTCACTTCACAGGAGGTGAAGCAGGTCTGCAAGTGTCTATCTTTCTCTCCCCCTCTCTGTCTTCCCTCCTGTCTCCATTTCTCTCTGTCCTATCCAACAACAATGACATAAATAACAACAACAATAGTAACTACAACAATAAAACAACAAGGGCAACAAAAGGGAATAAATAAATATTTTTTTAAATCTTTTTTAAAAATGCCCAGTTTAACAAGGGGCATTTGGGACTGATTATATACTATTCTAGGCCTGGTTCAAAAGGAAAGAGCAGGAAAGCCTATCTTTAAATTATTTAAAAGTCTCGGGGAAAGAGATAGTTTACTCAATAAAATATTGTCTTATCTTGATAGAGGCCTTGAATTTGAGTCCTAACATAACATGAGAGCACTGTGGACAGTACTAAGAAAGCTCCATGGATCACAGAACAGTACTGTGGTGTCTCCCCCTCCTCTTTCTGTCCCTTTTCACTGCCCCACTATGAAATAAATAAACAAATAAATAATGAGGAAATTAGTTGTTCTGGTAGATATCACTGTGGATAAAGCACTGGCCTCCCAAGCATGAGGTCCTGAGTTCATTTTCCTGAAGCACATGTACCTGAGTGATGTCTGGTTCTTTCTCTCTCTCCTCATATCTTTCTCATTAATAAGTAAGTAAAATCTTTAAGGGAGAGAGAGAGAGAAAAAAAAATTCATCCTGGAAAGGCGCTTTAGCAGTGATATTGTTCATGTGCAAAATACTGGTACCACATTTATTAAAAAGTTCAGAATAGTGACAGCAAAATCTTAACACATTCCAAACAAGAAATCTTGCATAACTGCAAAGGTCATATACACATTATGTCACTCTTAAGTGACCAACCCCCATCATCCAAAGCAGGGTGTTGGATCACTAATTGGGAATTATAATAAAATGTATGCCAACTGGAGTTCAAAATCTTAGCCCCAGAAGTGACAGGCTCAATCCCCAGCACCTCCAGATGCCAGAGCTGAACAGTCCCCAATTTGCACCCTCTCTCTCTCTCTCCCCTCTCTTCCACCTTTATCTCTCTCTCTCTTTTTTTGTCCTCTACCTCTCTGACAATAAAGAAACAGATCTTTAAAATAAATAAATAAATAAATAAATAAATAAATAAATGGATGAACTGGAGGAGTTCTCTGGAGCAAAGTTTTAGTGTGCTGTGAGAAACCTCTCTACAATGAGCATGGCTCCACAGAGAGTCCTTGAAGAGTTTTGTTTTTTTTTTTAAAGTGAGGAGTTGCTAGCAGGCAGTGAGAGAGCAGCCTCAGCTTCACCCAAAAAAATGCAGTGGAGTGTTCCTAGGGAGACAGGGAGACATCTCTGAGGGCCCTCTCAAGTGCCCCCATCAGCTTCAAGTGTCTGTCAAGCTAGCAGAGTACCAGATGGTGACAGCACCAGTCATGAGTGTCCTTTCCTGCCCCTGCCTCCTAGGCTGGGTGTGGAATCCAGGAACAAACAGAGGAGAGAAAAGTAAAGAAAACTTTATATTGAACTTTCTGTCTGCTACCGAGTGCTAAGGTGAGGCTATTTTCTGATACTAAGTGATCTGGGCAGCTTCTATTGTCTGACAGTAACTGAACCAGTCAGACAGTTCACCAAAGGCCAAGAGAGAACCAACATAGTGAATCTGCATCAAGTTGATTTTTAATTTACTGGACCTTGTGGAGTTCCACTTGCTTAACTGCTTAGGGTAGGTGGGTCCCATGTGACTCTCTTGAGGTTCCACCTCACTGTTGGTTAGATGCTGAACTTCTAGGCTGAGCAGCAGTTGGATCTTTCAATCAAGGGCCAGCAACCTTTTCAGCACCACAAAAGCAGCAGGGAGAATTAGGGTGCCAGGCAACTTCATTCCATTTGGTGCACTTGAAGTTCTAAGTGCCACAACTGATGAAAACTGTCTGCTGATGTTTCAGAACACATCTCCCCACCCACCAGACCCAGGACCCTATTCCCTTGCTCCTGGAAATCGGAGAGAAAAGAGCCACCATCCAGACCAAGTGTAAGTTGTTACAACTGGCCACCAATGAGAAATTCTCACTCAGTGTGATTTGCGCTCATAGGTATTTTTGTAAACCTACAAATGCCCTTCAACCTGCCCTTTCCTACATCCCCAGTCCCTTTTACTCTGAACTACAGCTGGTGAACAGTTTGCTGTTGGAGGACTGGGTCTCCAATCTGGTGACATGTCAAAACCACTTGAGAAGCATTTCATATACCAGTACTTGAGTCTCATCCCATTACGCCAGGTCTGCTGCATTGCTTGATGTTGTGGTCTATTTACATAGTCATTGTTTTGTCTGAGACCCGCTCTGCCTGCAGGGCATTGGTTTAATCCCCACTGGTTTAATCCCCACTAGTTTGCACTCTTTTTGCACTCTGCCCCCTCTCCTAGTCACTTCCTTTTTTCCATCCTGCCACTTCCTTCCTGGAAATTATAAATGCAGATTATTTTCTGATCAATAAACATTGAATTGCATTCCCCGCTCAGCCATGAGTTCCTGGTCGTCTCTCTCCTGCCCGTGAAGCTGGCCCGGCAGCCCCAGATCAGTAGCCACCAAACATCTGAGGAGCAAGGAAGGCTCTGACAACTGAGCTTTTCATTACTCTTCAGGAAATTCTAGTGTTCAAGGAGACTCACTGTCTATTCCATATTTTCTTTTTGCTCAGTCTCATCTTGTAGAAATTCCTCATAGCCACTGGCATACAGGTGACAATATTTCCTATTTGTCAATGCTGACATTTTTTTTCATGCTATTATATTAAGATATATCTGCAATACAAGAAAGACTCTCATGTCAGTGTTTGGAAATAACTGTATAATGAAAAGGAAATATAAAATCTTCCACAAAGCTTATAGAAACAAGTCTGAATTGCTTCATTTTCTGCAGCTGTTAAAGGGACAGTTACTAGGCCGGGTTCTCTCTCACACTGTGGATTTACACAGGAATCCTCTCCAATCTTAGAAGGACCCTCCATCATTGGAAAGTCTCTTTGGATGATCTTGTTAGTGAAGAAGCAGAAGTAGAAGACTGTTCCTGTTCATAATAAATAAACTAATGCAGAGACTTTTGTGATCTAAATTCCTCATGTCTCCAGACCTGCATTATGTTAAGGATGTTTAATTTTTTTAATTTCTTTATTGGGAGACTAATGTTTTATATTCTATAGTAAATACAATAGTTTGTACATGCATAACATTTCCCAGTTTTCCATATAACAATACAACCCCCACTAGGTCCTCTGTCATCCTTCTTGGACCTGTATTCTCCTCTTCTCCCCTCCACCCACCCCAGAGTCTTTTACTTTGGTGCAATATGTCAATTCCAGTTCAGGTTCTACTGGTGTTTTCTCTTCTGATCTTGTTTTTCAACTTCTGCCTGAGAGTGACATCATCCCATATTCATCCTTCTGTTTCTGACTTATTTCACTTAACATGAATTTTTCAAGGTAAGGATGTTTGAATTTTCTAAATATTATTTAATTTAAAGGTAAATTCAAAACTGTCAGAAAGTATAGGAACCCTGAAAAATTAAGTTGACTGTGATGTCTATTCTATGCAGATCTAAATATTCAAATGTAAAGATCATAAAATGCACTGAATTACACTAAGCTTCTAACTTGCCTTTGTCTATTACCCTGAGCATTGGCAATTATTGCCACACTGTGCTTTAATAAGCTTTCACATTTGTCCACACTAAGCAACTGAGCATGCACATTTCCTCTAGGATTTTGTTCACCTCCATTGGCCTGCAGGGATTTCAATGGAAATAGCACCATCTCAGATATCTGGCTCTCTCATGCAGGCCTTCTCCAGCCTCCCCCCCCCCAAAACAGATTGCTTTGTTCCCTTGCCATCCTGAGCAGTATCCAGGTGCTAAACACAAGAGGCCGTGAATAAATGATGAAACCAAGTTTTAGCTTAGAGCTTGCTGTGTTCCATTTGCATAGCTGTAATGTCAGATTCATTATTCATGAGCATATGCTACAATGGTCCTCCCCTTATTGTTCAACCCTCCACCGATTCTGACTCTCAGATGTGCAAGATGAACCATTTCTCCTGCAGCTTAGAGCCATTTCTCCTTTCCGAGTGCATGTAATAGGCTTATTTTTTATACAAGTGTGGATCCTTCAATTCATAACATTTACAGCTTAGTATTAAATAAAACAAAGGTTTTGACACTGAAAGTCATAAGCATATTGGGTCAATGAGACAAATGAACAAACAAAAAAAGCTACTCCCTTTACAATTCTGGTGAAAGAAAGGGATGGTCTATCTATAAAGAGAAGTACATTGTAATAGTCTATTATAGAAGGCATGCCAGGAAGTCTTTCCTAATCAAAACTCTCTGCCCTAGATAGATGCTTCTCATGTCTGGAATTTTACTATTAAAAATATGTCAGAAAATACTGTTTCTCTCAGGAGGAAAAGACTCTTGAGAAGAACAACATACTAGATTTGGGGATTTACTTTAGACAAGGATTATTCTCACTGCTCTTAATTATCCAGCCAATATCTATCCAGCATGCTCTTATGTGATGCTTCCTATATAGCATGTATTGTTCTAAATGCCTCCCACATACTAAGTCATGTCATCCTTTTCTTTCTTTTTTTGCCACCAGTGTTATCATTGGGGCTCAGTGCCTGAACTATGAATCTACTGCTCCCTGTGGCTACTTTTCCTTTTTTTTTTCTTTTCTTTTTTTCTTTGACAGCACAGACAGAAATTGAGAAGGGGGAAAGTGAGAGAGAAAGATAGACACCTGCAGACTCATTTCACTGCTCATTAAGCATTCCCCCTGCAAGTGGGGAGCAGGGGCTCAAATCCAGGTCCTTGCTCAAGGTGTTATGTGCGCTTAACTGGGTGTGCCACTGCTCAGCCCCTAATTCATGTCACCTTCAAATAGTCCTCAGATATAAAGGACAGCATCAGCAACCACATCTCCATTTTTTTTTTTTTTTTTTTTGGATAAGGAGAGTGAAACAGAAAAGTCTGGGTAATTTGTCCAATGTTACATGCAAGAGTCATGATCTGAATCCACTTAGCCTGATTACAGAATCTAAACTTAACCACCATCCATGCTGCAGGGACACCAGAAGATAACACCCACTTCATCTCTCTATCTCTCCTTTTCTCTCCCATGTGTCTGCAGATACTAAAAAGCGTGGAAGATATTCTGAAAGTAAGAAATGGGAAGAAGACAAAGCACTAAGCTTACTGATGCATACAATCTGCCTTCCAGTGCTGTGGCCCTCATCTTCATACCCTGCCTACTTCCCCTTTATTTCCTCTAGTCTCACCACTCTGACCTTCTGAAGCAGCTCGATGTACCATGAATGCTCACATTTCAGACCTTTCCCACTTGAGTTTCTCTCTTCCTGGGATGCTCAGATACCCACATGCTCCCTTTTCACTTCCTTCAGTTGGCACTTCATCAGAGAAGTCTTATCTGACCACCCAATATAAATACCGTTGATCCCTCCATTATCTGTTCAAATTTCCTGTTTCACCTTTCTTTGCAATGCTTATCATCAGGAACTATTAAAAATTTACTCATTTGAGTGGTAACTACCCCCTACTACCTGTCACTGAATGTGACTTCCAGGAAAGAAGGAAATAACGTCTGTTTTATTCACTGATAGTGCCAGAGCTATGAGTCCCAGAACTGCAACTCCACATTCAAAACTCAATACATTTTTGTTGAATAAATTAATGAATGAATGAATGAATGGCCATGAATTACTTCCTTTAAAATTCTTCAATAGTAATTCTTAACTACAAGATAAAACTTGAGACACATCCAAAAAGCCAACAAACATGAAAAAATGCTGCAAGTCAGTGATGGTCAAAGAAATGCAAATAAAGACAACGATGAGATACCAGGTCACTCCTGTTAGAAAAGATAGCAGCAACAAATGCTGGAGAGGCTGTGGGGACAAAGGAACCCTCCTGCACTGCTGGTGGGAATGTCAGTTAGTCCAACCCCTGTGGAGCGCAATCTGGAGAACTCTCAGAAGGCTAGAAATGGACCTACCCTATGACACTGCAATTCCTCTCCTGGAGAGATATCCTAAGGAACAAAAACACCCATCCAAAAAGGTTTGTGTATACCTATGTTCATAGAAGCATAATTTGTAATAGCCAAAACCTGGAAGCAACCCAGGTGTCCAACAACAGACAAGTGGCTGAGTAAGTTGTGATCTATATACACAATGGAATACTACTCAGCTATTAAATATGGTGAATTCACCTTCTTCACCTCATCTTGGATGGAGCCTGAAGGAATCATGTTAAGTGAAATAAGTCAGAAACAGAAAGATGGATATGGGATGATCTCACTCATAGACAGAAGTTGAAAAGAAAGATCAGAAGGGAAAAGGACTGGAGTTGGTGCATTGCACTAAAACAAAAGTTGCTGAGGTGGAGGGCGGAGGATTCAGGTCCTGGAACATGATGGAAAAGGAGGACCTAGTGCAGGTTGAACTGTTACGTGGAAAACTGGGAAATGTTATGAATGTACAAACTATTGTATTTGCTGTTTGCTGTCAACTAAACCTTTAATCATCTAATAAAGAAATTAAAAAACATGTGGTCCGGGAGGTGGCACAGTGATAGGGCTTTGGATTCTCAAGCATGAGGTCCTGAGTTTGATCCCTGGCAGCACATGTGCCAGGGTGATGTCTGGTTCTTTCTCTGTCCTCCTGTCTTCCTCATAAACAATACGCCAATTCCATTTCAGGTTCTACTTGTGTTTTCTTTTCTGATCTTGTTTTTCAACTTCTGCCTGAGAGTGAGATCATCCCATATTCATCCTTCTATTTCTGACTTATTTTACTTAATATGACTTTTTCAAGGTGCATCCAAGATGAGCTGAAAATGGTGAAGTCACCATTTTTAATTCCTGAGTAGTATTCTATTACATATATATGCCACAACTTGCTCAGCCACTCATCTGTTGTTGGACACCTGGGTTGTTGCCAGGTTTTGGCTATTACAAATTGTGCTGCAAAGAACATACGTGTACACAGATCTTTTTGTATGGGTGTGTTGGGGTCCTTAGGATATATCCCCAGGAGAGGAATTGAAGTGCAAAATATAATTTTAAAACTCAAAGATAAAGAAATTGTATTTGTAGTTACCAGAAGCAGGTAGTAAGAACAGCCACCAAAAGAAAAGAGAGAGAGAGAGAAATTTACTACAATAGGTATACCATGTTAGCATGTTACATTTGGCTGTTATCAAATGTTATACATTTGGCTCTTAACAGTGATAAGGGTTCAGATGTCTCTTTTTCAATAGAAACATATATATATATATATGTGTGTGTGTGTGTGTGTGTGTGTGTGTGTGTGTGTATGTATCTCACAACTAGACTACACAAATGAGAATTTTTTTGAAAAAAAAATGCTGATGTGTTCTCCCAATATAGATATAGATGCACTAGGTATATAATTTATGGAGGAAAAAAATATGAAATAGAATGTTTCAAAAATTATCAAAGTATGCTTTTAGTCTGGGTCTATGACATGTTTTTTCTGATTTATGAAGGTATGAGAGATTGAACCAGAGACTTTGGAGCATGAGAGTCTCTCTGCTTAGCCATTACTCTCTCTACCCCCAACGTCAGAGTATTATTTTCTCTTTGTGACACCAGAATTATTGCTGGGGTTCAGTGGCCGCACCGAGAATCCACAGCTCAAAACAAATTGTTTTGTTTTGTTTGTTTGATAAAACAGAGAGACATTCAGACGGGAAGGGGAGAAAGAGAAAGACACATGCAGACCTGCTTCACCATTCATGAAGATTCTACCTTGTAGGTGAAGAGAGGGCACTCAAACTCAGGTCCTTCTGCTTGGTAATGTTTGCCCTCAACCAGATGTGCCACCACTCAGCCCCTGCTTTTTTTTCTTTTTAAGTGATTTAATAATGATCAACAAGACTGTGGGATAAGAAGGATACAATTCCCACTACCAGTTCTGTATCCCATCCCCTCCACTGGAAGCTTCCCTGTTCTTTATCCCTCTGGAAGCATGAACCCAGGATCATTATGGGATGCAGAAGGTGGAAGGTCTGGCTTCTGTAATTGCTTCCCCACTGGACATGGGCATTGGCAGGTCAATCCATACCCCCAACCTGTTTATATTTTCCCCTAGTAGGATAGGGCTCTGGAGAGGGGGATTCCAGGACACATTGATGAGGTCATCTGCCCAGGGAAGTCAGGTTGGCATCATGGTAGCATCTGCAATTTGGTGGTTGAAAATAATTAAGATGGGAGTCAGCTGGTAGCATGGGTTGAGTGCACATGTCACAAAGTATAAAGACCAGCATAAGGATCCCAGCTTGAGCCCCCAGCTCCCCACCTGCAAGAGAATCACTTCACAGGCAGTGAAGCAGGTCTGAAGGTGTCTGTCTTTCTCTCCCCATCTCTATCTTCCCCTCCTCTCTCCATTTCTCTCCATCCTATCTAACAATGATGACAGCTGTGGGGATATGGCAAGTGGAGCAGGGCTGACACCCCAATCATCTCTCTGAGACTGGTAGGAGCTCACCCAAAAGGCCTCCCTACCCCTCCTCCTTCTCCTCAGCTGGCCTTGATTGCCAGCATTCTGCACCTGGCCCAAGGGCAGGAGCTGTTTACTGAAACTTCTGCACAGATTATAGTTAAATTTCCATTTCCAGCAGGCAAAAGGGTGTGGAAATTCCTCAAGAGTTTAACTGTTGAGATTGCATCAAACTTTGCCCCAGCCCGTTCCTGGTAAGACCACAACTTTCCTGTTCCCAGCTTGTTCCCGCTCCATGATATTTACCTTTACAATGATTTGTCCAACCATACTTCCTTTTTTTCTTCCTGCTTGTTCCAGTATAAGAATACCTCCATATAACCCAATAAACACACTACCCCCTTTTGTAGTGTCCAGAGTGGTCACTCTGCATGCTCACCCCCACCGCGGCCTGTTCTCATGACACCTCTCTGGTGGCCAACAGACTGATGGGCGTGAGGTGGTCAAAACAGGCCATCCAGAGCTTGCCCCACAGACATCAATAACAAGAACAATAATAACTACAACAACAATAAAAAACAAGGGCAACAAAAGGGAAAATGAATGAATAAAATTTTTAAAAAAGAAAATAATTAAGATATAAAGCAGAACAAATTGTTTAATAATCAGGAACATACAGGTAAAAGTATAGCAGATGAGATTTGGGGTCTTCATGTTGGAAGAATCTAGAAAGTTTATTTTAGGTATATTCTGATGTGCCTGTGACTTTACTAATTTTTGCCTGAGCCTGACAGCTAACATGCAGGTGCAGCCCCTGCTTTGATGATTACTTTAACTCATGTCTTGGTATTTGATGACTTCAAAATTCAGATGCATTCTGATGAGGAAAAATGCTTCAATACTGGACAGGTGCTAGATTGACACTTAGGTGGGTAGTCCCCCATCCCTGTCTCCAACTTATCACAGCAAGAGTTGCATAGGGGCTTCGAACTGGATAATGAACTGTTTGCCTGCAGGATCCTATGACACTGGTGGGCATAGTTCCTGGAGAATCAGGAAAAGTTGGACAAGGTGCTGAGACACTGCAATCTGGCATAGAATTTCTACCTTGATCCCCAACGACTGCCTCCAGCACTACATCCAAAAGGTAGCTGCCTTCCCAGGGACTACTGGATTGATGCCTAACCAAAATGCAGCCTGGTTTTGTGGTATCCCCTACGCCATTGAGACCACCAATGAGACTGGAACTGGGCCACCCCCTCATACCACAATGGCCCACTACCCACCTCATACCACATGGCCCACCACTACAAGAGTCAGAGAGGCAGACCGTGCACTTCTGTTCTCAGAACCAGACTTGAAACTATATCATCCACCTGTGAAAGAGACATGACCCACTGCCCCTTCAAGGTATGTCCAATGCCCTCTGAGCCCACCTACTTCCTGAATCCCCAAGCAAGTGGTGAGGTTGGCTCTCTGAGGTGACCTGGAAAGGAATAGAAGACGGGACCATAGGGGAAAAAAATGGGAAAATTTATACAAATATAGATAGATGACTATGTCTTATTAGCTATCTTTTATGATTAAGGCTTCACTATGACCCCTCCTCCAGAATGCACCTGTAGAATGAGAAAGCCTGGATAGAACATAAGATGCTCCTGGGTAGAGAAAATGGGATATTACACTTCATTCCTACCATAAATAACAAAAAACAACATGATACTTAGTATTTTCAGTATTAAAATAAATGTATGCATAGCAAAAGGATAATACATCTGCAGCAGAGAGCAGAAATGAAATGGTTAGTTGGAGCCCAGAGTCATTTGTTCTTTCAACTCATGTCTAATCACTGTCTACTTCTCTCATGGGACCATTAACTTCAACATGTATGGCCTCAAGTCTAAGAAAAAGAAGAAATGTTTCATGGAATAAAGTCTTATTTTATTACTAATTAGGTGTCTCCAGGCTCAGGGGATGTTCTCTGTCTTTCTGTTTCACTTTGGGAATAAACTGTCTCAGTGCTGCAATTTGACAGCCCTTTATTGGCACAACCCAGAAAGGACTCTGATTCGTTTTAAAGAGGAGGTTGCCTCTGCCAGTTCTAGGAAGGAACACATTAGATGTGACGTTTGCATTGCACAGCATGTACTTACCATCTAACCATTGTGGATATCATCTCATTCAGGGTAGGTTAAATCCAGGCTCCAGCTTCCCTCTCACTGACTCTAAATTCAGTAGGTAGAACTTTTAAAAATATCTGCCCACTGACTTTGAATCAGATCTCAACCTTTTACCTTCTTGTCAATTGCTCTTTTAACAATATCCTCCCCCTTTTCACCCAGATTCTTCTGTCCACATGTTCTTTTGTGATTTCTCTTTTTGTAGAAGCAGCCCATAATTATAGAGGCTGGGTTTCATGAGTGGAACTTGTTAAGGGTGGCGTAATTGTGAAGAGCACATAGGAAAATTGATCCTTAAAAGACCCTGAAGTAAGTAGGGGTTATTCATAGGTTCTCACTTATATTATGGCAAGTGAAACACCTTCTTAAGTAACTGGTGAAAAGTTTTTCATAAACTAAATTCAGCATCTATGGATTACAGTTAAAGAGTTGTTCATGATTTCTAGCCAAAAAGTAACATTACTTTTTAGTGTAAACCTATTTATTAAATAAAAATAGGGAACTTATAAAGGAAAGACAGCAACAACTAAGAGAGTTTCTTTGTTAGAAATAAATGCTTGATTGTTGTTAAAATTTGGAGGCTCCAGAAGGCTGGGCTAGCTTCATGGGCGGGTAACAGAGACGACCAGAGACATACGGCTGGGCAGGGAAGCTGTATTTCATTATTCAGGAACAATGATAAATAAACTAACCCAAACTAATCACCAAACAGAACTCTGCTGCCTCTTTCCCCCGTGGCGGCACCAAACACTCTCGAACTCTGCAACTCTGGAACTCTCTCGGGGTTCCTTGGGGCAGGGACAAGCGGGCCCACGAAAACTAGCAGGACTGAACCAATTTTCTTGGCAGGGGGAGAGCTAGAACAACCCAATGTAAAGCATACAACAATTCCCCCCCCCTTTTTTTTAACTAAATGACCACAGTATCAGGGGTGTGGGGTGAACAGAAACCTCTATCATACAGGTATTTTTAAAAAGAAACTGGCAGAAACATGGAGAAACATGTAAGCAAGTAACAAGAACCAGTGTGCTGCCAAGGGAAGGCCTGAGGGGGCCATTTTTTGCCTCTGTGGGCAAAACTTTATCAGCTTAAAATGAAAACATTTTTTTGCCTCTGGGGGGCGTCGTACTTGTCTCGAAAGGCATTTGCATGGGGGTGGGGAACGGCCTAGAGTCCCAAAGGCAGCTGGTTGCAATTTACTTACTATGAAACAAAACTTGTTATTAGCATAACCATAGCGCAATCTAAACTTTCTAATAGAGAAGGAATTTTAGACGTTTACATATCAACAACGTCTTTTAACCTTTTGTTACACTCATTCAAGATGGAGACACACCCTAGGTGTGTGCAGGAAAGAAAACCTCAGGCATGAGAATAATTACCATAGCCATTGTGTAATCTACCATTTCTAATAGAGAAGGTAATGGAGAGTTTTACATATCAACAAGTCTATTTAACCTTTTGTTCTATCCACTAAAGATGGAGACACACCTTAGGTGTGCGCAGGTTTTGTTTAAACCAACTTAGTTAAAATATATTGATTGTTAACTAATTTTTATCTCAGACTTTAAATGTAAGTTAATTTTATCTTTATGAGAATTACGTTGAAAACCTTTTTCATTTAACTTTGTCTAGTAAGAATTTAGCCTTAAAGTTATTGTTTACCAAACTTTAAACACACACATAAACATGGTCATTAATACACTTGGAGAGAAACCTTTATTACGAGGACATGTCATTTTAAACATGAATTTAGATGTGTACTGTCTTAGTTGTTGGGGGGGGGGGTCACCATCTGGAGGTGGCTTCCTGCGCAGCTCCACTTCAAGGAATTGCAGGTTGCAATCTGCACGAATCTCTGCATACTCCAGCTTGTCTGCCTTCAGACCGGAGCTGAGGATCTCGGCCAGTGTGGCCAGTTTTGGCAGGGAGCCCGGGAGGTTCGGGATCTGTATAGAATTCATAGCACGAGGGCAGGCGGGCCAGCCTTGTAGAAGGCGCGGGACGAGGTGCCCAGGGGTGGCGGCCATGATAGGCTGCCACGGCCCTGCCCCATGGCCCTGCCATGTCTGCTGCCCTGTTTGCAGTGGCCGAGCAGCATGGAGGGATCATGCGTCCAGTGCCCTGGGCCACGCGGTGGAGAGCCGGCTCCTGTGGGCTGCCCTGTGTGCTGGCATTGGGCTCCTGCGTGGTGACATCGGGCTCCTGCGTGTTGGCATCGTGCTCCAGCGTGTTGGCATCGGGCTCCAGCGTGTTGGCATCGGGCTCCTGTGTGCTGGCATCGGCCTCCTGCGGGCTGCGGGGCTGCGGACGGGATGCGCGGGGTTGTCTGGGTGCAGCCGGCTGGCTGGCTGCTCCATGAGGTGGAAAAGGCAGCTCAGCACCTCGCCTCTTGCCCGCTGGCTCTTCCCAACTTCGCTGGCTGTCTTGAGTGCACCCGAGCGAGTGGAAACCACAGAGTGGTCCAGAGATAAATGTTCCAGAAACAGCAAAACAGTCTCATGAAGAAAGAGCAGAGGCTTTTGGCGATCTCTTCACAAGCAGGAGAAGGCCATAGTACATAGGTAGCCAAATTGTCTTCACTTATCTGAGAGATGCGCAGGTCAGGTCCACGTGTATGTAAAGTATACAACACTTGATGTATTTACAAAAGTTTTATGAAAACCAACAGAACAAAAATCACACCACAAAATTTCCAGTGAATGTTAACATTTTTCTTTATTTTATTTTATTTTTTGTATTTAAGAAAGGATTAATTAACAAAACCATAGGGTAGGAGGGGTACAACTCCACACAATTCCCACCACCCAAACTCCATATCCCACCCCCTCCCCTGATAGCTATCCCATTCTCCATCCCTCTGGGAGCATGGACCCAGGGTCATTGTGGGTTGCAGAAGGTAGAAGGTCTGGCTTCTGTAATTGCTTCCCCGCTCTACATGGGCGTTGACTGGTCAGTCCATACTCCCAGTCTGCCTCTCTCTTTCCCTAGTAGGGTGGGTCTCTGGGGAAGCGGAGCTCCAGGCCACATTGGTGGGGTCTTCAGTCTAGGGAAGCCTGGCCGGAAAACTGATGTCATCTGGAACCTGGTGACTGAAAAGAGAGTTAACATACGAAGCCAAACAAATTGTTGAGCAATCATGGACCCAAGGTTGGAATAGTGGAGAGGAAGTGTTAGGGGGGCACTCACTGCAAACTCTAGTGTACTTCTGCTTTCAGTTATATATTTTGCAGTAGTTTTTGGACTTTGTTAGAAAGTGAACCACCTGAATGTAAATTGGTACAGCCTCTGTGGAGAGCAGTCTGGAAAACTCTCAGAAGGCTAGACATGGACCTTCCATATGATCCAGTAATTCTTCTCCTAGGGTTATACCCCAAGGACTCCATAACACCCAACCAAAAAGAGGTGTGTACTCCTATGTTCATAGCAGTATAATTCATAATAGCTAAAACCTGGAAGCAACCCAGGTGCCCAACAGCAGATGAGTGGCTGAGAAAGCTGTGGTATATATACACAATGTAATATGGTATATATACACAATGGAATACTATGCAGCTATCAAGAACAATGAACCCACCTTCTCTGACCCATCTTGGACAGAGCTGGAAGGAATGATGGTAAGTGAGCTAAGTCAGAAAGATAAAGATGAGTATGGGATGATCCCACTCATCAACAGAAGTTGACTAAGAAGATCTGAAAGGGAAACTAAAAGCAGGACCTGACCAATTGTAAATAGGGCACCAAAGTAAAAACCCTGTGGTGAGGAGTAGACTTTCAGCTTCCTGGGAGAGTGGGGTGTGGGAGTGGGTGGGAAGGATGGGTCACAGTCTTTTGGTGGTGGGAATGGTGTTTATGTACACTCCTAGCAAAATGTAGTCATATAAATCACTAGTTAATTAATACAAGAGGGGGAAAATTAATTGTATGTCTCCAAGTTTTTCAAAACACAAACTGAATCTTTTCAATATATAGGCTGTGTAATTGATATGCAGACTCTCTCAAAAGCCTAGACCAAGTAGATCAGAAGCAACCAATAGCACAGCTATATAAAAGATACTGGGTACTGTACAGCAAACCCTAACAAAAGGACTTTTCAAAGTTAACCCAATTACCAAATAATGTGATGATAACATGAACTATCGATTGTCTTTTTGAAACCTAAGACAGCAGGAACCTCACATCTCCACTATGAAGCCTCTACTTCCCCCAGTCCTGGAACCTTTGGATAGGGCCCACTTTCCCGTATGCCTCTCCCAAACCATATCAAATAATATTGCATCTGCCAATCACAACCTAAGCAACAAAACAATTTCTACCTCAACATGCTTCACTTCAGACTGTGTCCAGAGACTTCACATGTGGAATGACAACCCTTCAACTTCATTACTCGGGTGAGACCTTTCCTTTCATAGTATACTCTAATTTCATCTCAGGTGTTTCACTTTCTAACAAAGTCCCAAAACCTAGATATCCACCAGTTTCTGTGAGAGAGAGCATATGTTCACATGTATCCGTAAACTACTGCAAAATATACCTGAAAGCAGAAGTACACTGGAGTTTGCAGTGGTACCCCCCCAACACTTCCTCTCCACTATTCCAAACTTTGGGTCCATGATTGCTCAACAATTTGTTTGGCTTTGTATGTTAATTCTCTTTTCAGTCACCAGGTTCCAGATGTCATTAGGATGCCAGCCAGGCTTCCCTGGACTGAAGACCCCACCAATATGTCCTGGAGCTCCGCTTCCCCAGAGACCCACCCTACTAGGGAAAGAGAGAGGCAGACTGGGAGTATGGACGACCAGTCAATGCCCGTTTTCAGCGGGGAAGCAATTACAGAGCCAGACTTTCCACCTCTACATCCCACAATGACCCTGGGTCCATGCTCCCAGAGGGATAGAGAATGGGAAAGCTATCAGGGGAGGGGGTGGGATATGGAGATTGGGTGGTGGGAATTGTGTGGAGTTGTACCCCTCTTACCCTATGGATTTTTTAATTTATCTTTTCTTAAATAAAAATAAAAAATAAAAAAAAGAAAGGAGACATTGTTGTGTTGGTTAGGTTGTGATCTGCGGATGCAATATTATTTGATATGGATTAGGAGAGGCATACGGGAAAGTGGGCCCTATACAATGGTTCCAGGACTGGGGGAAGTAGGGGCTCTACAGTGGAGATGTGAGGTTCCTGCTGTCTTAGGGCTCAAAAAGACAATCGATAGTTCATGTTATCATCACATTATTTGGTAATTGGGTTAACTTTGAAAAGTCCTTTTGTTAGGGTTTGCTGTACAATACCCAGTATCTTGTATATAGCTGTGCTATTGGTTGCTTCTGATCTACTTGGTCTAGGCTTTTGAGAGAGTCTGCATATCAATTACAAAGCCTATATATTGAAAAGATTCAGTTTGTGTTTTGAAAAACTTGGAGACATACAATTAATTTTCCCCCTCTCGTATTAATTAACTAGTGATTTATATGACTACATTTTGCTAGGAGTGTACATAAACACCATTCCCACCACCAAAAGACTGTGACCCATCCTTCCCACCCACTCTCACCCCCCACTGGCCCAGGAAGCTGCATGTCTACCCCTCACCACAGGGTTTTTACTTTGGTGCACTACTTACTATTTAGTCAGGTCCTGCTTTTAGTTTCCCTTTCAGATCTTCTTACTCAACTTCTGTTGATGAGTGGGTGCCGGGATAACCTGAGGGTGCTTGTTCCTGAGCTAGTGCTCTCTGGGTTGGAGAAAACTCAACTGGAGCCAATCTAGGCTGTGGCGTGGGAGAGGGATCAGGAACTCGTGCCGCACTAACTTTGCAGGAGATACACTCTGGAACCCTCAGAGCCGGAAAGCAATTTCCAGGTGTCTTTAATCAGAAGAGCAGCTGTTTTTATACTCTCCAAGAAGGGTGGAAACAGGATGTGACATCGAGAGGGTGGAGCAAAAAGTGACTGGTGGAATATCAGGGTGTGACAAGGAGAGGGGGTGGAGCAGGTGAGAATTCTACCACTAAACCACCAATGCCCTGGAGGGAGTGTGGCGCTTTATGTAAATGTAAAAGTGATTTATGTAAATAGACCGCTTTGAATGGGATCAAACCAATCCCTATATAGGCATACCGGTGCTTGTTTAAGCAGAAGCCAAGGGGAGCTGGCATACTACCCAACATCTCCCCCTTTCTTTTTAACTATTTGCCATAGTATCAGTAGTGCGGGGCACTTTGTGAGGCAGGGAGACTGATAAGAGGCACACCTTTTGGGATTCTACTGTCCCTCCTTGCTCAACCTCTCCGTAGAGAGAGAGACTAACAGGATTGACACACCCCTCAAGCTCAAGCCCTTGCAAGCTCAACCATATCCTCACAATTCCCCAACATCTCCCCCTTACTAATGGCCATATATAACTGGATCAATGTCTGTAAAAGGCTTCATCTCTGTCAGGGGAATAACAGTGTAGGGGTGAACAGAAACCTGTTGGGAATAAAGCAGAATGATAGCATGTGTCTTTAAAAAGAACTAGCACAAGACAGGGAGGGATAAGTAAGAGTATCAAGGGACAGAGTGAGCCTGATGGGTGGAGGAGTGGGAGCCTGATAAACCAAGGGGCTAGAGGGGTGATCTGGCATTTTAAAATCCCGAGTCAGCTGGCAGAAAGTTCTATGAACTGCTACAGTCATTCTTCAAGAAGTCCAGTAGTATAAAGGGAGTGTCCAGCAAGTTCTATAGAAGCATCAGTCCAATGTCAATGGCCAGGAAATAAATGCCACACATCTATCTTGATGGAGGAGGACAGCCACTGGAACTTTTTCTTCTCTGTAGAGAGTGACCTGGAACCGCCAAAACATGATGGGCGAAACAGAAGCAGGAAGAGCAGACACCAATGGTTGAGAGAAAGGCATTAGGAAAGTCTTGTCCTTTGGAGTCTGTGAATCAGGTTCTCCAGATCATATCAGGTCACATCGTGGGTTTCGGGAGATGGCTGTAATTGTGGGTGATGTCAGAGGTCAAGGGTCCAAGATGGATTTCTGGGGATTCTATATGAGCAGATGCTTCTTTATGCAAAGACTTGTCATAGCTGTAGTAATTACTTATGAAAAAACTTTGTAACAAATTAGAAGTTTACTACAATTGATAACTCAATGATTATAATTGGCTTAGGTATCTTTATAATTTCGTGTAAAGGTCATCTTATGTGACCTCATGTAGCAGTCTCTATATAGCTAAATTTTCATACCGAATTTAAGTCACATATATTGATTCTTAACTATTTTTGCATTGGGTTTTTAAGCAAACTCAGGTTACTAGAGTTAACACATTTTAGTGACATTTTTTTTTGTACATTTACAATGCCAAATTTGTTGTGGATTAATTTCCACAAGATAGTTTATAGGACATTTTTGGGGGCCCTCCAAAAATGTCCTGTATAGAGAATTTGTATATTAACTTAGGAGATGATGAATTGTCACATTGAATATTTAGAGTTTTACCTTAAACACTCAGTTACTTTAATGAATTGATTTTACCTCTCCTGGTAAGAATGTAGCTTCAAAGTTACACTTTAACCATTAAGTTAATGTTTACCAAACTTGAAACACGCATATTAAACATGTAGTTTATAACACACAGGAGGAGAAAAACTTGTAGCTAAGACATATCATTTCAAATGCGAATTTAGATCTACTGTCATAGTTGAACCATCTTTACTCACACAGTTTAAGATAAACATTTCATATTTATATCAAGACTTAAAAAAGAAATCAAAAAGAGGAATAAACAATTTTTGGACTGTTTCTGGATGTCTCCAGAAACCATGGCTGCGTCCGGCCATTTTATATAAAGTCAGTTAACTTTCAGAGTACTCTGAGCACAATGGGTCATACAAAAAATTTTGGTCACTCAACTCATTCAATTTTTTTTAACTCACTCACTCACTCACAAAACACAACTGGCCAGTCATAGCATAAGACATTCGGGGGGGGGGGGGGAAGGAAGAATTCTGTGAATCAGATTTTTTTAGATTCTGCCATGCTGTATTATGGATCCTGGGGTGCATCCTGCAGCCAGTCCTCTTGCAGCCAGTCTTCTTGCAGTGTTTCTTGTTCTTCAGGGATATCAGCACCATCATGTGGGTATTGCCGGACATGGCGGGCAGGAACCCAAACAGGATTGGAGTAATTTTGTGGAAAAATGCATGTGAAACCCCTCCCCATAGTCAACAGGGGGTCAGGTCCTTTCCAAATTTTATCAAGTGGGTCTTTCCATTTGACTTTAATAGCTGGGAGGGTGGGTGGTGTTTGACAATGAAAAATAATAGGAGGTTGGTCTGAGTTTTTGTAAATATTAAAGAGATTTAATGTAGTTAAGGCTTTTGCCAGCTAGATATTGGGGGGATACATTTCCCCTTTTTCTTTATTTAATTGAGCCTTAAGAGTTTGATGGGCCCTCTCAACAATGCCTTGTCCCTGTGGATTATACGGAATGCTTGTAGTATGAGTAATGTTCCAGAAGGAACAAAAATCTTTAAATTGTTTGCTGGTAAAAGCATCCCCATTATCTGTTTTAAGTTTAAGAGGTAAGTCCATTACAACAAAACAGGAGAGCATATGGCTTATAAGCTTTTTTGAGTTTTCTCCAGTCTGAGCTGTAGCCCACATAAACGTAGAGAAGGTATCAATTGAGATGAACACATATTTTTGTTTGCCAAAGTTGGGTATGTGGGTAACATCAATTTGCCAAAGAGTGTTGTCTTTTAAAGCTCGAGGATTAACCCCCAGAGTTTGAATATCAGGTGTTTTGATTAGACCTGCAAAGGAGGAACATGTAGCAAGAATATGTTTTAATTGTGACAGAGGAATATCAGGAAATCGAGCTCAAAGACCTTTAAGATTAACATGGGTTAGGGAATGAAAGTCAGCAGGATTAGAGACAGAGGCTAGGATAATTCCTGTGGAGGTGAGGCAGTCAGCTGCACCATTCCCTTCGGACAGGGGACCAGGAAGAGGGCTGTGGGAACGTAGGTGCTGAACATACAGTGGTTGGGTTTGAGAACAGAGCATAGAGGCAATTTGAATTAAAAGAGGAGAAAGTGGGTTGTCATCAATTCTTACATAAGATCGAGCAAGCCATGGAAGTAAGTTAACAGTATACACACTGTCAGAAAAAAGGTTGAAGGATTCTGGTACAGCTTTTAATGCAAGGAAAACAGCATAAAGTTCTTTGTACTGAGGGGAATTATCAGGAAGTTCAGTAAAGAGAAGTTTGGGGTATTGCTGGTCTGGATAATATATAAGGGTAGCAGCTCCCTTTTTCCCACCATCAGTGAACACTGTAGGAGCAGAGGGGATGGGATCTCAAGAGAAAAGTTTAGGTACTAGTAGAGGCAACAGAGGTAAAGAAGCTATCAAATTACTAGAGTGAAAATGATTATATAATTGTCCTGGAAAACCCATTAAACTTATGGCAAAATGAGAATGGTGGTGTATGAGCCATTCTGTATCTGTGAGAGAAAAGGGAAGAATGATTGAATCTGGATCCCTTCCTAAGACCTGAACTGATCTGTTTCTTCCTTGGTGAACCATAAATGCTAAGGCATCAATCTCGGTAAGGAGTCTTGGAGCTCCGACTACTGGCGTATGAAGCCATTCGAGAACGCCATGTTTCTGCCACAATGCCCCCACTACCATGGGGGTGGAGTTAAAGATTAGAAGATTTACCGGAGAGGAAGGGGAGAACCGAATGAAGTTCATGTCCTGGAGAGCCTGGTTAACTTTTTCCAGTGCCAAGGAGGCTTCGGGGGTTAACATACGCTTTGAGGAGGGCTGTTTGTTTCCTTTTAACAGATCAAACAGTGGTTGCAGGCAGCTCGTAGGCAGATAAAGATACTGCCTAAGCCAATTCAAATTTCCAAGACATCTTTGTAAAGAAGCAAGAGTGAGATTAGAAGGAAAAGTAACACAAGGTTTTAAAGGACGAATCTGCGTTAGGGAAATCTCTGAGCCTACGAAAGATATTGGAGGAATTAGCTGTATCCTCTCAGGAGCTACATTAAGTCCACTTCTCTTTAAAGCAGGAATTAGAAAATCACGTAGGGCAGAGAGATCTGTATCTAATTCTCCCCATATTAACACGTCATCCATATAATGAAAAACCTTAAGGCCCTTATGAATATATGGAAAAAGGACAGATTTAACAGTCTCTTGACAAATAGTAGGACTATTAGCCATGCCCTGGGGCAGTACCACCCATTCAAATCTATTGGCAGGGCTGGCATTATTAATAGAAGGAACAGAGAAAGCAAAATGTTTACAATCTTGTGAGTGTAAGGGAATAGAGAAAAAACAATCCTGTATATCAATAGCTATGATTGGAATTCCTGTGGGAATCACAGAAGCAAGAGGCGAACCCCTTTGGGGGGAGCCCCAAACCCGCATGGTTTTATTAACTGCACGAAGATCTTGGAGGAGGTGCCATTTTCCTGAGTGCTTTTTAATCACAAAGACTGGAGTATTCCATGGGCTCCGAGAATGATGAATGTGTCCCAAAGATAACTGATCTTGGACGAGTTCTTTTAAAATTTCTAGCTTCTCCCTAGGCAAAGGCCACTGTTCCACCCAGACAGGCTCATTAGAAAGCCAATCTAAGCGGGGAGTTCTGTTACGAACAGTGGCAGTTAGTATTGGGGGTGCTGGTTGGGTCTAGCACTCTCACAGGAGTGAGTGTGGTGTCCTGCAGAGGTGTCTGAGGATATCACTACATCTAAAGATTCCAGCAAGTCTCTTCCCAATAAATTGGTGCTTATATCAGCTATTAAAGGCCGAAAGCGTCCGGTAGTTCCTTCTGGATCTTCCCACACAAGGGAATCTCGTGTGAGGAATGCCTGAGTCAATCCTCCAACACCGTGTAAGCGTGGTCCTGGGAGGAGTTCCCAACTCTGGGGAACCTCTGCTTGTCTTAAGATTGTCTTATCTGCTCCCATGTCAATCAAACACTTAAAAGGAATATTACCAATCTTTACTGTCATAGTTGGGTGACCCCTTTCTAAAACAGGGGTGGTCCATAAAATCTCAGGCTCCGAATTCGAGCTGTTCTCTTGCTCCAGCCAGTTATTTCTATGCTGAAAGTTCCCACATACGCGGGTTCCTCCTTCTGCTCACCCTCTGTTATTGTTATTTGGTGTGGTGGGTGTAGCGACGGGTTGGGTCCCAAGCTGGGTTTCTGTTTGTGGAAAAAGGGCACAGCACCAAGCGGGTGACCTGCTTCCTTCCCTCTTGGGGGCGGGGCTAAGGGAAGCCCCACACCTAATTTAAATCCCTGTTTACATTTG
The DNA here is from genome assembly GCF_950295315.1 of Erinaceus europaeus. Classification (NCBI taxonomy): domain Eukaryota; kingdom Metazoa; phylum Chordata; class Mammalia; order Eulipotyphla; family Erinaceidae; genus Erinaceus; species Erinaceus europaeus. Next base: position 77,148,412 of record NC_080164.1, on the reverse strand, counting down.
GCAGAGGTGTGCCATTCCTATGGAACCTTGACCAACAATCTCTCCTCCAGTGAAATCCTTTCTGGCATCTGGAACAAGGCATTCGTGGTCTCTGATTCCCTGTCTGGAGGCAGGGTTGCCCTGACTGGAGGCGGGGTCGCGGTCTATTTTCTGGACATTGGTTACACCAATGCCCTTGGCGACCGCACTGAAAGCAAGCCCCTTTTTGCTTATGTAAGTTAGCTGCATAGGCCTGTAACATAGGTCCTTGAAAAGAGCTTGATCTGAGATCCTGTGTAGCTATAATCCAAGTATCTGGGTGTTCATTTTTAAGAGTGATACAGGCCTGTCAAAAATGCGGAAGCATTCCATCCCAGACTATGGATTGCAGGAGGATAAAATGAGCATCAGGATTATAAATCTTCCTTTCCAAACTCAACTGGACCCTGGCAATGAATTTAGCGAGGGATTCATCAGGTTCTTGTTGAAGAGAGAGAATGGGGGCTGAGGCCGCTCCCATGTGTGGTGTTAATCGCTCCCATGCTTTTAATGCACACAGGTGTACCTGATCAAAATACCCAGGTGGAAACTTGGCTTCCGTCTGTTGAATCCCTGTTTCTAATTGGCCTGTTCCAAACAATGCATCAAAACTCCCCTCTGGCTGATTTTAAATATTTTTCCGCAATTGCTGTAAACATTCTTCGTGAAAAAATGCCTCCCATTGCAGGAAGAGGGGGCCTGGGAGCATAGCACAAGTTATACCCCTCCAATCTTGGGGGGTATTAAGGTTCTGAAGCAGGCCTTGTAAAATGGACCTGGTCCATGGGGCATGAATACCGTCATCCTTGATAGCCTGGCAAAGTTCCTTCTGGTCTGTGACGGAATACAGACACCAGGCCTGAGGTTTTTGTCTATTGGGGGCGACATTGACCGGAAATGTGTGGAATTGCTCTGATAAGTGTGTAGTGGTAGGAGGAGTCACCAAAGTGGAAGCTTCTGGACAAGCAGCCAAAGAAGTGGTTTTGGAGGCTACAGGAGAATTAGGACATGTGTCTGTCAAAACAGGGGTGGGCGAAGAATTGGCTGTGGAGTCCAAAGGAGAATTCAGACACGTGTCTGCCAAAATAGGGGCCTCGGGGCAAGATGCCAAAATAGGGGCCTCAGGGCAAGATGCAGAGGAATTAGCGTGGGTCAGGATCACTACAGGCCTTTGCTTCTTCTTGTTTTTAAGGTGCTGGTTAAGTTCTATGATCACTTCCTTTATCTCTTGGACCTCAGCCTCTAGGTCCTTAAGCCTTTTGAGAGGTTGCCCTATATATCCCTTAAAAGCTGCTATGATGATCAACAGGATATAAGGTGCAGCCCCAAGAAAAATGTCCCAGATATATAAAAATTGTATACTGGAAAAAGAATGCAGAATTTGGAAAAGATTTTCCATGGTGGAGAGATCTCAGGAAAACAATAAGAAAGAAAAAAATCACAATGCCTTAACACAATATTGCAGATACCCAAAAGGTGTGTACTTATCTAGGATGTCTTCTTGTACATCTGCTGCTTACGTTTCCCTGTTCCAGGCGCCAAATGCCGGGATAGCCTGAGGGTGCTTGTTCCCAAGCTAGTGCTCTCTGGGTTGGAGAAAACTCAACTGGAGCCGATCTAGTTTGCTGCATGGGAGAGGGATCAGGAACTCGTGCCACACTAACTTCACAGGAGATGCACTCTGGAACCCTCGGAACCGGAAAGCAATTTCCAAGAGTCCTTAATCAAAAGAGCAGCTGTTTTTATACTCTCCAAGTAGGGTGGAAACAGGATGTGACATCGAGAGGGTGGAGCGAAAAGTGACTGGTGGAAGATCAGGGTGTGACAAGGAGAGGGGGTGGAGCAGGTGAGAATTCTACCACTAAACCACCAATGCCCTGGAGGGAGTGTGGTGCTTTATGTAAATGTAAAAGTGATTTATGTAAATAGACTGCTTTGAATGGGATCAAACCAATCCCTATATAGGAATACCAGTGCTTGGTTAAGCAGAAGCCAGGGGGAGCTGGCATACTACCCAAAAAGTGGGATCATCCCATACTCATCTTTATCTTTCTGACTTAGCTGACAACATAATTCCTTCTAGCTCTATCCAAGATGGGTCAGAGAAGGTGGGTTCATTGTTCTTGATAGCTGCATAGTATTCCATTGTGTATATATACCACAGCTTTCTCAGCCACTCATCTGTTGTTGGGCACCTGGGTTGCTTCCAGGTTTTAGCTATTATGAATTGTGCTGCTATGAACATAGGAGTACACACCTCTTTTTGGTTGGGTGTTATGGAGTCCTTGGGGTATAACCCCAGGAGAGGAATTACTGGATCATACGGAAGGACCATGTCTAACCTTCTGAGAGTTTTCCAGACTGCTCTCCACAGAGGCTGGACCAATTTACATTCCCACCAGCAATGTAAAAGGGTTCCTCTGTCCCCACATCCTCTCCAGCATTTGTTACTGCTGTCCTTTTTGATGTATGTCATTCTTACAGGAGTGAGGTGGTATCTTAGTGTTGTCTTAATTTGTATTTCTCTGACAATCAGTGACCTAGAGCTGTTTTTCATATGTTTGTTAGCCTTTTGGATCTCCTCCGTAGTGAATATTTTGTTCATATCCTCTGCTCATTTTTGGATGGGGTCATTTGCTTTTTTGGTGCTAAGTTTGCTGAGATCTTTATATATTTTGGTGATTAGTTTCTTGTCTGATGTATGGCATGTGAAGATATTCTCCCATTCTGTGAGGGGTCTCTTTGTTTGTTTAATAGTTTCTTTGGATGTGCAGAAGCTTTTTAATTTGATGTAATCCCATTGGTTTGTTTCTGCTTTAGTCTTCCTTGCAATTGGGTTTGATTCATCAAAGATGTCCTTGAGGTGTAGGTGGGAAACTGTTTTACCAATTTTTTCCTCTAAATATTCGATTGTTTCTTTTCTGACATCTAGGTCTTTGATCAATTTGGAGTTTATTTTTGTTTCTGGGGAGATAAAGTGGTTCAATTTCATTCTTCTGCAAGTTACAACCCAGTTTTCCCAGCACCATTTATTGAAGAGAGCCTCCTTTTTCCATTTAATCCTTTGGGCCCCCTTATCAAAGATTAGATGTCCATGGGTGTGGGGATTTATTTCTGGGCTTTCAATTCTGTTCCACTGGTCTGTGTGCCTATTTTTGTTCCAGTACCATGCTGTTTTGATGATGATGGCTTTATAATATAGTTTAAGGTCTGGGAGTGTGATGCCTCCATTTCTATTTCTTTTCCTTAAGATGGTTTTGGCAATTCTAGGTGTCTTCATGTTCCAGATAAATGATTGTAGTGTTTGTTCTATTCTCTTAAACAAGCTTGGTGGAACTTTGGTGGGTATTGCATTAAATTTGTATATGGCTCTGGGTAGAATATTCGTTTTGATGATATTTATTCTTCCAATCCATGAGCATGGGATATCTTTCCATTTCTTGGTATCAGTTTCTATTTCCTTGTGTAGGGACTCATATTTTTCAGTATATAAGTCTTTCACTTCTTTGGTCAACCTTATTCCTAGGTATTTGATTGATTTTTCCTGAAACAGTAAATGGGAGTGATTTCTGGATGTCTTCTTCTTCAGATTTAGTGTTTGCATAAAGAAATGCCACTGATTTTTGTACATTGATTTTGTAGCCTGATACCTTGCTATATTGCCTAATAACTTCCTGTAGTTTTCTGCTGGATTCCTTAGGTTTTTCTATGTATACTATCATATCATCTGCAAATAGTGAGAGCTTGATTTCTTCCCTTCCAATCTGTATTCCTTTGATTTCTTTCTCTTGCCTGATTGCTATGGCAAGAACTTCCAATACTATGTTGAAGAGTAACGGTGATAGTGGACAGACCTGTCTAGTCCCCGATCTGAGGGGGAATGCTTTCAGCTTCTGTTCATTGAGTATGATGTTGGCTGTAGGTTTGCTATATATAGACTCCACTATCTTGAGGGATTTCCCATCTATTCCCATTTTTTTGTAGAGTTTTGAGCATGAATGGGTGTTGGATTTTGTCAAAGGCTTTCTCTACATCTATTGAGATAATCATGTGGTTTTTGGCTTTGCTTTTATTGATGTGGTGAATGACATTGATTGACTTATGGATGTTGAACCAGCCTTGCATTCCTGGGATAAATCCCACTTGGTTGTGATGAACAATCTTTTTTATATGTTGCTGTATCCGGTTGGCCAAGATCTTGTTTAATATTTTGGCATCTATGTTCATCAGAGATATTGGTCTGTAGTTTTCCTTTTTTTGCTGTGTCCCTATCAGCTTTTGGTATCAGGGTGATGTTGGCTTCATAGAATGTGGGAGTATTCCTGTTTCTTCAATCTTATGGAAAAGCTTAAGAAGTATGGGTACTAACTGTTTCCTGAAAGTTTTGTAGAATTCATTTGTGAAGCCATCTGGTCCAGGACTTTTGTTGTTGGGAGATTCTTAATAACGGTTTCAATTTCTTTGTCTGTGGTTGGTGCATTTAGATTTTGTAGTTCTTCTTGGTTCCGTTTTGGAAGGGCATTTGCTTCTAGGCATTCTTCCATTTCTTCCAGATTCTCTAGCTTGGTGGCTTATAGTTCTTTATAGAAGTTTTGCAGGATTCTCTGGATTTCTGTGGTGTCAGTTGTGATATCTCCTCCATCGTTTAGAATTCTATTAATTTGAGTCTTCTCTCTTTTTTGTTTGGTGAGTCTGGATAGGGATTTGTCAGCTTTGTTTAATCTTTCAAAGAACCAACATTTGGCTTCATTGATCTTTTGTATGGTTCTTTTATTTTCGATGTTGTTTATTTCTGCTCTAACTTTAATGATTTCTGTCCTTCTGGTTGCTTTATGGTTCCTTTGTTCCTCTTCCTCTAAGTCCTTGAGGTGTGCTGTAAGGTCGTTCATTTGAGCTTCTTCTTGGTGCTTAATATGTGATTGTATGGCTATAAGTTTCCCTCTCAGTACTGCTTTAGCTGTTTCCCAAATATTTTGATAGGTTGTGTCTTCATTTTCATTTGTTTCCAGGAACATTTGAATTTCCTGTTTGAGTGAATCTCTAACCCAGTGGTTCTTGAAGAATATGTTGTTTAGTTTCCAAATTCTGTGACTTTTAATAATTTTCTGTTTGTTGTTAAATGTTAGTTTTACTCCACTGTGGTCTGAGAAGATACTTGGGATGATTTCAATGTTCTTGAATTTATTGATGCTGTCTTTGTGGCCTAACATGTGGTCTGTCCTTGAGTATGTGTTATGTGGATTTGAAAAGAAGGTATATTCCAGTTTTTTGGGGTGAAGGATTTTGAAAATGTCCAAGAGGTCTAGTCTGTCAATCTCTTCATTCAATTCTCTTGTATCTTTGATGGTTTTCTGCTTTGTTGATCAGTCTAAGTGTGAGAGTGGAGTATTGAAGTCTCCCACTTTTATTGTATTACTATTGATTTATTTTTGAAATTCTTTCAGTAAGTGCTTGACATATTTAGATGGTCCCTCATTGGGTTCATAGATGTTAATGATTGTTAAGTCTTCTTGGCTGATTGATGCTCTAATCATTATGTAATGTCCTTGCCTATCTTTTATTACTTTATTTAACTTAAAATCTATCGTGTCTGAGATGAGAATGGCTGTTCCTGCCATTTTTTGTGGACCGTTAGCCTGTATGATAGTTTTCCATCCTTTCACTTTATGTCTGTGTTTATCTTGTTGTGACAGATGGGATTCTTACAAGCAGCATATGGTTGGATTATGTTTTCTGATCCATCCCCCAAGTCTGTGCCATTTGATGGGTGAGTTTAAGCCATTGACATTTATTGATATTATGGATTTAATGTATTGTAGTGCCATTGTTCAAAAGAAAAAATTTTTTTGTTTGCTCTGATATATTGCCAGTATTATAGTGATGTTCTTGTTTATAAGAGGTCTTTTAGAACCTCTTTCAGGGCCGACTTGGTGATGGTTGCCTCCTTTAACTGTTGTTTGTCTAAGAAGGTTTTGATCCCTCCATCTAGCTTGAATGAAAGTCTAGCAGATATATTATCCTTATTTGAAACCCTTTTTCATTCAGGGCTCGATAGATATCTTGCCAATCTCTTCTGGCTTTTAGATTTTGAGTGTAGAAATCTGCAGATAATCTTATGGGTTTTCCCTTGTATGTGACTTTTTGTTTCTCTCTTGTAGCCTTTAGGATCCTTTCTTTATCCTTACTTCTTCTCATTGTGACTATGATGTGTCTTGATGTCTTCAGGTCTGGGTTGATTCTGTTTGGTACTCTCTGGGCCTCTTGAATCTTGATGTCCTTTCTATTATTCAGGTCTGGGAAGTTTTCTTCTATTATTTCCTCTAGAATGTTTCCTTCCCCTTCCTCTCTTTCTTCCTTGTTTCCAGAAAATGTGGTCAGAGCTCAAGCCATTAGCAGCTTCTCAGTCTGCCATCTTCCAGGAACCTCCCTCTTAACATTTTTCAAATGAGTATTCTGAGATCCTTTTCACAAAATATAAACAACACATTTGCATTCCCACCAAGTCTGTCTTTTTACTGTCCAAAAGAAATTATTGTTCAGTCTCAGAAATATTATTATGATTTAGAATAGAAAAAAAATCAGTTAGGAGAAATGAATCTCAATTATCAATAAATCTAAATATAAAATAGTTTTAATTATTATGTTTAATACATTCCAGTTAAAATGAAATTACTAGTCATGTCTTTCTGCACAGGTAGTTTAATGAACATCTGTATGAACAGTACACCCTGGGAATTAAAAACAATTCTGAATTCATTTTTTTAAGTTTATTTTCTTAAGAAACAAACCCTCTGGCCTCTGTCCCTACTATGACTCCATCCTAACTTGCCTGGGCAGACAATCTCACTAGTGTGTCCTAGAACCTCACCTCCCCAGAGCCCTGCCCCACTACAAAAAGATAGAAACAGGTAGAGGGTATGGATTGATCTGTCAATGTACATGTCAGCAGAGACGCAATTACGGAAGCCAGTCCTTCCACCTTCTGCTTCCCACGAAGATCTTTGGTCCATACTCCCAGAGGGATAAAGAATAGGGAATTTCCAGTAGAGGGGATGGGATACGGACTATGGGGGTAGGAACTATATGGAATTATACCACTCTTTTCTTACAATTTTGTTAATCATTATTAAATCACTAATTAAAATTATTTTTATTTATAAAAAGGAAACATTGACTAAACCATAGGATAAGAGGGGTACAATTCCCACCACCAGAACTCTGTATCCCATCCACTCCCCTGATAGCTTTCCTGTTCTTTAACCCTCTGGGAGTATGGACCCAAGGTCAAAGTGGTATGCAGAAAGTGGAAAGTCTGGATTCTGTAATTGTGTCCCTGCTGAACATGGGCGTTGACAGGTCAATCCATAATCCTAGCCTGTCTCTCTCTTTCCCTAGTGGGGAAGGGCTCTGGGGAAGCAGAGGTCCAGGACACATTGGTGGGGTTGTCTGTCCAAGGAAGTCTGGTCAGTATCATGCTAGCATCTGGAACCTGGTGGTTGAAAAGAGAGTTAACATACAAGGCCAAATTGTTGACCAAACATGGACCTAAAGGCTGGAATAGTGCAGATGAAGAGTTGGTGGGCCTCCATTTTGTAGATAGCTAGTAGGCATATTTTAGTTATATTCCAAAGGGCCTGTGGCTATACTAGTTTCCTTCTTCTCCTTCCTCCTCCTCCTCCTCCTTCTTATTCTTCTTCCCCCTGAGCCTAAAATCTGATAAGCAGGTGGATCCAAATTATTGTCTGGGGAGATAATGTCATGGCTGGAAGAAAAACCAGAAAGCTGGATCAGGAAAGAGAGTAGCTCCCTAATATGGGAAAGGGGCATAAATATTGTTGACTGTAAACCCCATGAATTTGATGTGATCAGGGGCCCATATTAAGCTGAGGAGCCTATGTGACCTCTGGATCCCTGTAGATCTGAGCTCACATTCTTTGGTCATGAGTAGGAACACTTCAAGCTGCCCCAATATCAACCCATCTTCCTGAGGTGTAGTATAGATTATGTTGTCCATCCTCCCTTTGGAGGATGGAACATTCTTTACTATTGTTGATCCAAGTTGAGGGCAAGATCCTATGGGGACCCACAAATAGGTCTATTGTGTTATTCCTGATAGAAATGACCAGTAACAATGGAGAAAGGGATTTATTCGAGGTCTAGGCCCATCATGTCTGTTTGGGAATCTCAGGACTTTGCGAATGGGGCCCCAGTTGATGGGGTGGCCTGATAGTGACTAAAGAGTTATCATTCTGGATTCTGTAATTGCTTCTCTTCTGGATAAGGGTGTTGGCAGGTTGAACCATACCATACCCCCAGCCTATTTCTCCTTTTCCCTAGTAAGGTTGGGCTCTGGAGAGGTAAGGGCATGTTGGCGAGGTCATCTGGCTGGGGATCCCAGGAACATGCATTGTTTTAACCTCTATTGTCTAGTCATAACTCTGTTTTGACAATGACTAGTAATTATTTTTCTCTGGAGGCACTTAAGGTATGTTACCTGGAGTTCCCAGATAAGGCATTAAGGGTAAGTACAGTCCTCAGTAAATTGTTGCTGTGTCAACTTCTTTTTTTTTTTCCCCTTTTGTTGCCCTTGTTACTTGTTGTTGTTGTTGTTATTGATGTCATTGTTGTTGGATAGGACAAAGAGAAATGGAGAGAGGAGGGGAGGCAGAGAGGGGGAAAGATACCTGCAGACCTGCTTCACCACCTGTGAAGTGACTCCCCTGCAGGCAGGGAGCCAGGGACTCTGGTCCCTGTTTCAAGCCATGTGGCTTAACCCACCACTACTGCTTACTCCCCTGAGGTTATTCTTTGTTATTCAGTGAGTGGACTGAAAACTTTGTGACACCATCTGGAAGCTTTCTGGTCCTTTTTCCAGCCATGATATCATCTCCCCAGACAATAACTTGGATCTACCTGTGTATCAGATTTCAAGTTCAGGGGAAAAAAAACTAGTATAGCCACAGGCCCTTTGGAATATAACTAAAATATGCCTACTAGCTATCTACAAAACAGAGACACCCCCCCCCCTGCATGCACCAACTCTTCATCTGTACTACTACAGCCTTTAGGTTCATGTTTAATCAGCAACTTGTTTTGCTTTGTATCTTAACTCTCTTTTCAGCCACCAGGTTACAGATGCTAGCATGATGCCAAGCAGACTTCCCTGGACAGATGACCCCTCCAATGTGTTCTGGAGATCCATTTCCCAAGCACCCCACCCCACTATGGGAGAGAGAGACAGGCTAGGAGTATGGATCGACTTGTTCAGTGGGAAAGCAATTATAGAAGCCAGACCTTCCACCTTCTGCATCCCACAATGACCTTGGGTCCATAATTCCAGAGGGTTAAAGGATAGGGAAGCTATCAGGGGAGGTGATACGGAGATCTGGTGGTGGGAATTGTGTGGAGTTGTACCCCTCTTGTATCCTATGGTTTTGTCAGTGTTTCCTTTTTATTAAAAAAAATGCAGAATTTTGGGCTTCTGGGAAATAGCTCAACTGGTAGGACAAGGGGCTCCTGGTTTAAACCCCAGAGCTATATGTGCTGGAGTGGTGCTCTGGCATCTCACTCTCTCATGTGAGACACTATCACATATGGAATAAATTGAGTATTGTGTAAAGAAAAAGAAATGCAGTCTCTAGAGCCCACTCATACCCACTGATGAGGTCTCCAGCTTATGCTCATTCACACTGAAATCTGAAAATATGCACTACTATAGTTGAGCACCACTCTGTCTTAACTGTACATTAGAATTACTTGGGATATTTACCTACTTAAAATCTTAAACCAGTTCTTAACTGGGGGGTAAGAGATGGGGTTGACTTTGCCCCTCTACAGGCAGTTGACAACATCTGGTGACATTTTTGGTTATCAAAGCTGTAAGGGCATTGACTGACATCTACTAAGTAGAAGATTCTGTCAAACATCCTAACAAATAGCTGACAATCTCTTCAGCACAATGATGTATCTGATTCAAAGTGTCAGTAATCCTACATAGTGAAACCATGTTCGGGACCAAGTTTATAAGGATCTCTGTGAAGTGGGAACCATTGATCACACATATTTTAAAGAATACCCCCCAAATGACTCAATGTTCAGTCAATGTTGAAAACTATATGTAGATTTTTTTTAATGTAGACCCAGTAAGACAAAGAGTTGGGACCCAAGAGGACCAGAAAGATTTGCCCTCAGTATAAAGTAAGTTGATAAATAAATAAGCAGATTCAGAGATTTACTCTAGTTCCAGTGCAGGGAACTAAAAGTTATAAATTAAGACCAAAAGTCTAGTCATAGACATTTGTTCTAGTGATTTATTTCTGTAGAAACAAACCACTCCAAAATCTTAGTCATTTTAGATAGGAATTGCTAATCATCTATCATAGTGCTGTGGCCTGACTAGGTTCAGCTGCACATTTCTTTCCTAGGGCTTCTCACACAAATGCTGCCAGGTATTGTCTGAAGCTTCAGGTTTCTGAAGGCTTTCCTGTGCTGGACATTTGGGATGATTCAGTTACAAGACACTCAATTGATGTCAGCTGTGACTGAGAGTCCAGTAAAATGATCATCTGGGAGTGCAGAGCAGAATATCTCCTCATGACTTCCCCCTATGCTTTGGATTTCTTTCAGTCTAGCAACTAAGTTCCCAGAGGGAGCCTCTCAAGTGCATGCATTATATGAGTGTAAGAGTTGAGTTGTAACCTAGGCTTCTTATGATGTGACTTTATTTTTACTAATTTATTTATTTTTTATTTTATTTATTTATTTATGTATTGGATAGAGACAGCCAGAAATTGAGAGGGTAGGGAGATAGAGAGGGAGAGAGAGATCTGCAACACTGCTTCACCACTTGTGAAGCTTTTCCCTTACAGATAGGGACTAGGGGTTCAAACCTGGATCCTTGCACATAGTAACACGTGTACTCAACCAGGTGTGCCACCGCCTGGCCCCTATTTTATTTATTTTTTTTATTATTGGATAGAGATAGAGAGAAGTTGAAAGGGGAGGTGGAGATAGAGAGGGTGAGATACAGAGAGACACCTGAAGCCCTGCTTCACCACTTGTGAAGCTTTCCCTCTATAGGTGGGGACCAAGGTCTCGAACCCAGGTTCTTGCTCACTGTAATGTGTGTGCTTAGGCAAATACAGCACCAACTGGCCCCATAATGTGACTTTAGAAGACAGCCTGTGCTGCTTCAGTTCCATTCTGTGCCTCAAAGACCCCAAGACCCACTCAAATTGAAGGAGGTTAAGAAGCACATTTTAGCTTTTGACTAGGAAAAAGACAGAAGGGCATATAGGGTAGGTGATATTGTAGTTTTATTATTATTGTTTTTTTGGGGGGACGGGAGAGGGGAAATACCATGTAGCATAGGGGCCAGGCAATTATAGTGAAGGTTAGGGAAAGGAAGTCTGCTGCTTTATAAGGTCTAAGATAGATGGGAATTTCTTTATGGTCTAGGGACTTCTATAGTGCTCCTAGGTTAGATGTGTTTTAGTCAGAGTATTTATTGTAGGAACCTGTTTAGCAGATGATTTGTTTTAGATGCATCTAGAAAGGATTGGGAAAAGCATGAGTGCTATGAAGACCCAAGATGGGCACCCATTTATACTTTTCCTGAATTTGAGATTATACTGTGTATGATGAGACTGGTAAATAGTCTCTCAATCACCAGCACTCACATCTCAAAGTGGTTGTCTAGAGCTTTGTATATAAGCTTTCTCTAATATTATAGGGGCCAGGTTTTGAACATGGTAAAGTAGCACACTCACCAATTGAACTATCCTGCTGTCCTTATCTATGTCTTTTAAGATGTTGACATCTGCTGATGTTTTCTCAGGAATATTGATTTCTGGGAATTGAAAACTTTATGTAATTAAACTTGTAGACTTAGGTCAGGTCTTGTTGCTCACAGTTCTGGTGATAAGATTAAGAGTTAATTCCATAAGTATTGGAATAAATTTATATTGAAATATCTGTGAAACAAAGGACAGCTAATCAAATATAAAATATCAAAACTCCTACCTTCTGCACCCTATAAAGAATTTTGGACCATACCCCTGGAGTGGGGGTAGGGGGGTGGTGGTAAATGACCAGAGATTTCAGGACCTCGGTTCTACTGGTACCCAAAATGTTTGTCACCTGGAATCTTTGTTTTTACACCATCACAGAAAAGGAAGCAAATCTGGAAAACACCAGAGGAAGTCAGGCACAGCTCTGCCTACCTGAGAGAGAAAAGAAAAAAGGAAAGACACTCTCAAGTATTAATAGGTATAGGTGTGACTGAGAAAGGGAGTGAAGGCAAGACCATAGGGAAAAAAAATGGGCAGATATAAATACAGATTTAGATAGGTATAAAGTCACCTGTATCTGTGACCCTGGAAGAACTATTGCAATTTCTGCTGGAGAGGGGTGGGGATACAGAACTCTGGTAGTAGGAACAGTGTAGAATTATACCCCTATTATCTTATAATTTTATAAATCACTAATAGTATGTTTTTTAAAAAATGATGCATGATAGCAGAGACATTACCTTAAGTGAATTATTCCCTTTTTAAGGATCAGTGAACTACAGACCAGATAATGCATTTCACCAGGGTAAAAGGTGCCAGCAGATTAAGGGGAAACTTCCCTACAGTTTGCTACTTGCCGTTGCCAAGGAAGAAAGCCAAGCAATGATTTGAGCTGCCTGCCTTTTTCAATAATACACTTCACATTTCCAGCTGGGAGAAGGGCTGTATGTGGGACTGATATTCCCCCTGCTGCTCAAGCCCACCTTCGGCATTTTAAAGTCATCAGCTTTAACATAAGTCGTAGGGGTTAAACAAATGAGTCAAGAGAGCAGATTTTTAGTTTAAAGAGGGATTTCAGGAAGTCAATTCTAGTCCCTACAGGACAGAGGTCAAGCTACAATCCAGTCAAGACAGACTAGCCTTCTGGAATTTACACAGATCTGTGGAAAGGTTATGTCTCCCTCCACTCATGATAGAGGAACGCAGAAGGTTTATATGACTTTGTTCTCCTTTGGCTTTTGTCCAAGAGAAATGCTCTCATTTCATTCTGGTGGTATTTACTTGCAGTAAAATCACTTCAAAAGTACATCCTCTCTTACCTGTAAATTTAGTCAGTCACTTGAGGATGCCAGTGGCTAAGGAGTCTTCTGGGCACATTATTTAAATTCTGCTGACTCCCAGTGAGAAAAAGGCAGGTCATTGTTTGGAGATCTCTGGCAAAGTGCAAACCTATCTATAGATTCTCTGCTTGGTTCCATGTGTAATATGCCATCCCACTACAGTTGTCACCTGTTAAAAAAAAAAATGGTTAAGTAGTCTTGATTATTGACTCTCCAGAGAAACAATTCTAATTAATCTTAGAGAATACTTCACCTGTGTAAACTATGGGACATGTCTACTACTTTTTTTATCATGGCCCTAAGAGACAACTCTAAACAAACTTCAAGTACATGGATAGCACTTAATTCTGAATAGACCCTCTGCTCTGAAGCCCTGCAGGAAAAGGTATTGATAATGAAAAAGAGAACTCTGGCTTTCCATTTACCTCATTTGCTGAAACCCTCATACCCAATCCAACTCATTAATTTCCTGACTGTCTCTCCCTTTGACTATATTCTAGCTTCTCTTAGGTAAGTAGGGATATTTTTTGTTTGTTTTGATTTGTTTTTGCTTTGTCTGGGGGGAGAGACTGCAGGAAAGTCTCCAGGGACATTTAGCAATGTTTAAGATCCTAATGGCTTACACATTAATGAGAGCTTATATAACTTGGGGGGTGGGGGCTCGCTACTAGTATCTCATGTATTACTTGAGGTCTTGCAATACACACACAGTAGCAGTAAAGTGAAGGACTCTTGAGTAGATGTGGAGAGCACGTTGAGAGGTCAGGGGAGACCTAATACACAGTGGTGGAGAAGGACTTAGGTTGGTGATGGGAGTGGTGTGCCGATATCTATAATAGGGAGATAAGAAATTGTATTCATTTGGGCTAACAAAGTAACTCACATGGATAGTGTGCTGCTTTGACATGTTCATGACCCAGGTTGGGGCCCAAATGTCACTATATTTAAGGAAGTTTAGTGTGTTCATGTTACTTAAATATTTGCTGAAGGAATAAATCACTCACACTCCTCATGTCTATAAAATTAGCTTTCCTGTAGTCAACATCCCAGGACTTTTTCAGGCAGTGTGTACAGTGCAGCACTTCTCAAACTTTAATATACATATAAATCATCTGGATCTCTTATTTAAAGTGTAGGTTATGATTCACTGGATGGAAGATGAGATTCAAGCGTCTGCATGTCCTATAGGCTTCCAAATGAAGCCGGTACAGCCCGGATCATTCTCTGTGCATCAAGAAAAAAACTCTATAGTTTTGTATACTCTATAAAAAACTCTATAGTTTGTATCCCAAAATAAAAAATTCCTAGTTGTTATGGTTTAGTAGATTTTATTCAGTTCTCAAAATACTCAGTTTTTTTTCTCCACATAAATTATTGCTAATAGCATTCCCAGATGCTACCCCACCCCACCCCTAAAGAATCTACCAAACCACACTTAGTGGGAATTTCTGCTTTCAAATATCTTGAAAAAGCTTCATGCATGATGGTGGGAAAGGACCTAAGTTGGAAGTTAGAGTGTTTTGTGGACACCCATCACAGGGAGATGAAAAATTGCACCCACGTGTCAACAACTCTTCTATAAACCATTAACTCCCCCAATAAGATGATACTAAAATAGTCAAACAAATGAAAATAAAGCACAGAGGATAATCCACTCACTGCAAGTGCCACAAGAAAAAAATCATTACAATAATTAAACTACAATTTTTAATTGATTTAATAATGATGAACAAGATTGTAGAACAAGAATACTGTATTCTATCCCCTTCATTGAAAGCTTCCCTATTCTTTTTGTTTTATATAATTTTTATTCATAAAATAGAAATACTGGGGAGTCAGGTGGTAGTGCAGCAGGTTAAGCGCACGAGGCACAAAGCGCAAGGACTGGGTAAGGATCCCGGTTCAAGCCCGTGGCTCCCCACCTGCAGGGGATGAAGCAGGTCTGCAGGTGTCTGTCTTTCTCTCCCCCTCTCTGTCTTCCCCTTCTCTCTCCATTTCTCTCTGTCCTATCCAACAATGATGAAATCAATAACAACAACAATGAAAACAAGGGCAACATAAGGGAAATTTTCTTAAAAAATAGAAATATTGACAAGCCCATAGGGTAAGAGGGTACATTTCCACACAATTCCCATCACCAGAACTCCATATCCCATTCCTTCCCCTGATAACTTTCCTATTCTTTATCCCTCTGGGAGTACGGACCCAGAATCATTATGGGGTGCAGAAGGTGGAAGGTCTGGCTTCTATAATTGTTTCCCCGCTGAACATGGGCGTTGACAGGTAGATCCATACTCCCAGCCTGTTTCTCTCTTTCCCTAGTGGGGCAGAGCTCTGGAGAGGTGGGATTCCAGGATACATTGATGAAAGAGTCTACTCAGGGAAGTCAAGATGGCATAATTGGTAGCATCTGGAACCTGATGGCTGAAAGGCAGTAAGATATAAAGCAGAACAAATTATTTAATAAGCAGGAACCTAAAGGCAAGAATAGAGCGGATGAGATTTGGGGTCTCCATTTTGGAAAAAGCTAAGAAGTCTATTTTAGGTAATTCTAAGGGGTGCATGACTTTACTAACTTTTGCCTGAAACTGACAGCTAACATGCAGGTGGGCTAAAGGTATAAACAACAAATTTTTTTTCTGTCACAATCTAGACACTTTACAAGGGACTTCACATATAAAAAGCTAAACTCTTCCCTCCTTAAGTGAAGAAACAGAGGCCTGAAGTCAGCTTTACTTGCCCAAGGTCACACTGGTAAATGAGCACAGAGCTTGAAGCAAATCCTCACCCTGATTGCCACTTCCCAGATCCATATCCTGACAGTGCACTGCCTGGTGCCCGGCTGTTGTTTACTTGCCTTTGCTTTTCCCCCTGATGGTGTTGCATAATGCCTCAGCTAAAAATGAACCCCAGCCGTTCCTCCATACTCACGGGCCACTCCATCCACATCCCACTGCCACATCCAGGGAGACCAGTCAGCTCATGCTACGGCCCTGAAATCAGTCTTTACACTTTGCTGCCCCATTTTGTGTATCATGATGTCCTTACACTAGGTTTGGCTTCCCTGAAGTATAAGAGAAGTACAAACCAAATTAACTGCAGAGGGGAATAAAAAAAAAAAATTAAAAATTAAAAAAAAAGAGTAGTCAGCCTGATTCCAAGCAACTCAGCAGGCAACAAACCGGGATTAAAACCCCACTTTCTGATTCCCTGTGCATGCTCTAAACCTCTTCAGGGAGAACACAGCCCTTCACTGTTTACACCAAACCCTCATTAGTGCAACAGCCTGTTGTCTTAATACTGAAAACCTGCTCATCAATAGCAATTTAGGTGAAAGGAAATTATATTTAAAGAGAAACATTCTATCGTTTATAAGTTGGCTTTGAGGGTTCTACCCACCAATTGTCTCAAAATAATTCTGGGCCTGTTTTTCTTCTCCTGCAAAGTAGATAATAATGTACTAAGAACTGAAGTTGTTTTCCTGTCCTAGGTCTCATTGCCCCATGGACTATCCTGTGGATTTTAAGTGCCATCTAGTGGTAAATCTTCAAATGGTAAAAATAAACATGTGTCTCCAGGTAATGGAATAATCTCTATATTTAGGAATCACTAGGTTGGACAAGGAGAAAATATAGTGGTTAGGCAAAAAATTATTTCATGACTGAGGCACCAAAGAACCCAGGTTCAATCCACAGTGCCACCAGAAGCCAGAGCTTAAGAAAATCAGTAATACAAAAATACTGTATAGGTTTTTTTTCCAAATAATCCTGCATATGAGTTGGAGTATCTTTTTTAAAGACTCTACAGTTTCTAAATCAGAACATAATTGGAAAAAAACCTATCAGTTTTTTGTTTACCCTATAGACAAATTGGAACATTTTGAATAAAACTTTAATTTGAAAGACAAGGTTTTTTTTTAAACCAAAAATTAACTTACCCCTTCTGAGTATCTTTCATATTTTTTTTTCTATTTGCTTTGACAACTCTACAAAAAGGAAAAGCAACTCAAGGTTTCATTGTACAGAGATAAAAAAAAAAATGTAACTTTCTTTCTCTTCCTCAGAGGGAGATTAGAAAGATTGAGCCTCACTTTAATGATGGACTTTTTGGACAATGTCAGGCCACTCCATCATTTGAGGATCTAGTCAGGAGATCCTTGGATTCCCACATAGATATGATGGGCCTAGACCTCTCATAGACCCCTCTCTCTTCCATCACTGGTAATCTCCATCAAGAACATCATCCTAAGACTTCTTTGGGCCTCTCCAGGACCTTGCCCTCACTGTAGAGCAGCAATAGTATGGACTGCCCCACTTTCCAAAAGGAGGATGAGTCAACATACACAGCTACTCAAGAAAGACTGGTCCTGAAATGAGTGCAGCCTAGAATGTTTCTAGCTATGACTTTGACTGTGAGCTCAGACTGACAGGGATCCAGAGGTTACACAGGCTCCTGTGCTAAATATGAATATATCTGGGTCCTAGGTCAGATCTATGGGGTAAAGAATTAATGGTATGTATATACTTTCCTTATGTTAAGAAGCTACTCTCTTCTCTAATTCAGCTTTCTAGTCCTATTCTCAACTCTGACACCATCTTCCCAGAGTAGATATTTAGGCCATCTGCATGTTAGCTATTAGGCTCAGGAAAAAATTAGTAAAATCATGAGCCCCTTGGAGCATATCTAAAATAGACACCCTAGCTTCTTCCTACACAAAGACTCCTAATTTCATCTGCTCTGTTCCTATCTTTGGATTCCTGCTTATTAAATAATTTGTCCTGCTTTATAGCTTACCATCTTCCAGCCACCAAGTTACAGACACTACTAGGATTCCATCCTGATTTCCCCTGGCAGATGACCTCACCAATGTGTCCCAGAACCTCGTCTCTCCAGAGCCCTACCCCACTAGGGAAAGATAGTAACAGGCTGTGGGGTATGGAGCCACCTGACAATGTCCATGTCAAACAAAGAACCAATTACAGGTGCCAGACCTTCCACCTTCTGCAGCTCATAAAGATTTTTGGTGCAACCACTGGTCGCTTCCATCAGCAACGGCATCTTGTGGGCCCTCCCAAGACCTTGCCCTCACCATAAAGCAGTGCTGGTAGGGCCAGACCCAGTCTCCAAAGGGAGGCTGGGGGTATCCTGCCCTGCCACTCAAGAAAGACTGGTCCTGAAATAGGTGCAGCCTGCAGTGTTCCCATCTGTATCCATGAGCTGCGAGCTCAGACCAATAGGGATTTAGAGGTTACACAGGCTCTGGCCCTAAATATTTATATGCCCTGGGCCAGGTGGATGGAGGTAAATAGTTCATTTTACCCACAGATTTCTTTGTTCAAGAACAGGAGCTACTTACTACCCTAATCCAACTTTCTAGCCCTTTACTCTGGCACCATTCTCTCAGACAATATTCTTTTTTTTTTTATTTAAGAAAGGATTAATTAACAAAACCATAGGGTAGGAGAAGTACAACTCCACACAATTCCCACCACCCAATCTCCATATTCCACCCCCTCCCCTGATATCTTTCCCATTCTCCATCCCTCTGGGAGCATGGACTCAGGGTCATTGTGGGTTGCAGAAGGTAGAAGGTCTGGCTTCTGTAATTGCTTCCCCGCTGAACATGGGCGTTGACTGGTCGGTCCATACTCCCAGTCAGACAATATTCTTATCCAACTTCAGATTAGCTATCAAACTCAAGCAAAATTAGCATAGTTGTGTGCCCCCAGGAACATGCCTAAAATGGGTTTTCTAGCTTTCTCCTACCCTAAAATCCTTAATCTCATCTTCCCTAATCCTACTTTTTGGTTCCTGTTCATTAACCATTTTGTCTCAACTTAGGTCATGCTACCTTCCAGACACCAAGTTACAGATGCTACCATGATTCCATCCTGACTTCTTTGGGCAGAAAACCTTACAGGTGTCCTGGATCCAACAACCAACAGGTGTCCTGGATCCTCACACCTCCAGAGCTCTGGTCCAATAAGGAGAGATAGAAACAGGTTGGGGTATGGATTGAATTGTCAATGCCCATGATCAGCCCCTGCAGCTACAGACAGACTATGACCCACATAGTCAACGACTGCCACCTCTCCAGATTCAAAGGAGGTCTCGAAACTTTACATCAGGCTCAACCTGACGCTGTTGACTGACTACGGAAGAAGGGCAAACGCTAGAAGAAGAAGAAGCAGAGAAGCAATTACAGAAGCCAGAACTCTTATCTTCTGCACCCCATAAACAACCTTGATCCATACTCCCAGTAGGGGAGAAGTGATAGGAGGAAGAAGATAAGAGGGCTCTGAATTCCAGTTCCATCAGCACCCAGAGAGAAGGAAAAGGAGAGGGACATAAGGAGGTAGTAATGTTGTCATGAGTGGCTTGGAGGGCAAAAGAAGATTGGATCAGGAAGAAAACTGGGGCAATTTTGTGTAAATGTACAGATAGTTGTAGAGATGATGGTTGGCCCATGTCTACAAATTTAGGGGAACTGTGGTGGATTACAATGAGGTGACTGAAAATTCAGAATACTGGTGGTGGGAATGGTGTGGATTTAAACCCCTGTGGCATGTGATTTTATAAAATAAAAAAAATTAATAAGTAAAAAAATAATTTTGGTGCGTACTCCCAGAGCGATAAAGATTAGGGAAATCTTCAATGCAGAGGGTAGGACACGGAGCTCTGTTGGTTGGAACTGTATGGAATTGTACCCTTGTTATCTTACAATCTTATTAATCCTTATTAAATCACTAATAAAACATTTTTTTAAAAGAAGCTTGGGGATGGGTGGTAGCACATCTGGTTGAGTGCACATGTTACAATGTACAAGGACCCAGGTTCGAGCTCCTGGTCCCCACCTGCAGGGGGAAAGCTTTGAGAGTGGTGAAGCAGTGCTGCAGGTATCTGTCTCTCTTCCTTTCTACCTTTCCCTTCCTTCTTCTACCTCCCCAGTTTATGGATTTCCCTATCCAATAAGTAAATGAATAAATGAATAATTTAAAAAATTAAAAAAGAAAAATTCTTGAGTCTTTCTTTTCTCTCCTCCACCCACAAAAACTATCAGTAAGCACTTCTTCCTGGATTTGAGAACTCCTAGCCCACCACCTTTGTTTACAGGAATCTGGCTCAGTGCTACCTTATTTTGAGCATTCTATCCATTTTCTGTACAGCTGCAGAAAAAAAATAGTAACAGATAAGAATTTTTCTGCACATGTCTCATCAGTTCATAACAGAGTTGGAATCATGATTTAAATTCCCAGCTCCTTGTACCTCAAGATCAAAGAGTTATGGGGAAAATGAACTTACAAAAGTAGACAACAGGTACTCAGAGAAATATGCACAAATGAAATCAGTCAGAGAGATATTATTATTATTGCAGCACAAGCGGAAAGTTCAGAAGGAATTGTCATTAAAAATGATTAGGTGGGAAAAAAATAGTTAGATGTCCTTTAGAAGCAGCTATTACTAAATGATAGCTCACCACACTTACTTCTTTTTGTTTTGATAACATTTTCTTTTATGAGTAAAAAGAAATTCAGGCATAAGTATAATATAGAATATAATTTATCCTTCCTACATCCTATAGATAAAAACCCTACTAACTAAAAACTCCAGAGTTTTCTGCTGCTGATATATAAATAAAAACTGGCATTATATATGCAAAATTTTTTCCAATAATATAGTATAAAATGTTCCAATATCATTAAATTAATTTGCAATATCAAAACATCCCACTTTATGAATATACATGTATAAACTAGCCAATATTTACTGATATTAGACTGTTTCTAATTGCATACTTTATATCTAAATAATTCTGAGATAATCTTTTCTGCTTAAAAATAAGAAACACGTAAATATTTATTCTAAATTTATTTATAGTACTTGAACTGAAGGGTCAAAGAATGTAAATTTTTTTAATTTATTGTATAGAAGCACAGAGAAATTGATAGTAAGGGGAAGAGAATGAGAAGAGAAGAGAGACATTTGCAGTACTGCCTCACCACTTGTAAAGCTTTCCCCCTGCAGGTAGGGACCAAGGTCTTGAATGTAGACCCTTGAGCATTGTAATATGTGTGCTCAACCACATGCCCCACCACCTGAACCCCCAAGGATGTGAATGTCTTAAGTTTTGTGATGCACAACAGCAAACTGATCACTAGTTATGTACCTTTCACTCTGTCCAGGGCATTTTCTCAGACCACCAACCTTTCCCAGGGTGTCTCCTTGATCATACAGCAGGTCTGATTAAAAGAGTCAACCATTGGGGTTGGCAAAATAACTCACTGGGTTAGTGTGTCCGCTTTCCCATGCCTGTAACCTAGGTTTGAGCCCCCACCACATTGGAAGAAACTTTAGTGATGTAGTGTTCTCTTTCTCTCTCTCTCTCTCTCTCTCTCTCTCTCTCCCTCTCACCACAGTTATTGCTGGGGCTCTATACCTGCACAATAAATCCACTGCTCTGGGAGCCCTTTTTTTCTCTCCTTTATTTTATAGGACAGAGAAAAATTGAGATGGGAGGGGAAGATTTAAAAAGGAGAGGAACAGAGAGATACCTGTAGTACTTGCTTTACTGCTCACAGATCTTCCCCCCTGCAAGTGGAGTGTGGGGGCTCAAATCCAGTTCCTTGTGCATGGTTAAGTGCATGTGCACTTAACCAGATGTACCACCACCTAACCCCTTCTCTCCCCACCATCTTTTTTTTTTTTTTTTTTTTGCCTCCAGGTTTATTGCTGGGGCTCAGTGCCTGCACCACCAATCCACTGCTCCTGGAGGCTTTTTTTTTTCCCCTTTTGTTGCTCTAGTTGTGGTTGTTTTTTTTTATCATTGTTGTGGTTATTATTATTAATGTTGTCATTGTTGGATAGGACAGAAAGCAATGGAGAGAGGAAGGGAAGACAGAGAGGGGAAGAGAAAGACAGATACCTGCAGACCTGCTTCACTGCTTTTGAAGTGACTCCCTTGCAGGTGGGAAGCGGGAGGGGGAGGGCTCGAATTAGGTGGGTCCTTGCACTTTGCACCATTTGCACTTAACCTGCCGTGCTACCACCCCACCCCTCCCCTACTATCTCTATCTCTCTTTCTACCAGTTGGAGCAGTGATACCCTGATAACGACCAAAAAAAAAAAAAAAAACTTCAACTTTTTAACTTCATAGTGTAAAAGGCAGTAGCCTTGAAATTCCCTTTTTATGCAGTTGTTTGTTAAGTGCTTTTAGTATGAGTTGCTTGTAGTATGAGGTGGAAAATTCCTTGCCCTTTTCCCTTTGAAGAACGGGACTAATCAGTGAAGGCCATCAGGTGTTTTGCAGAAGTTCTGTGTGAGGGCTAGCCTTATCAGGACCTCTGCACAGCCCCAGCAGTATACTGGTAGCCAGATGGCCTGGTATGGCCTGGTAGGGGGATGTGAGGACCTAATACCTGGTCAAGTCTTATTGGTTGTCTGGTTTTGCAAGATTTGAAATTAGCCTGCACTTTGCTTTGTATGGACCCCGCTTTTTGCTAAGTTTGAAATGATTGGATTTTGTGTTTGCTACAGCCTGTTATTGGATGTAGGTTGATAAGGTGATGTGCTCCACCTCCCTGAGTGTAGTCTGAATTCCTATAAATTGTGTGGCTTGAGCCCTGTTCGGGGTCGAGCTTGGTAGACTAACACCAGTCACCATCTCGGCCCGGATTGCAATTCGTCAATAAACATCTTTGCTTCCTTGCAGTGGATGGTGGTTTGATTTATGCTCGCTAACACATAGTTAATGTTTACAGGCTTTGAAACAGACCTTGAAAGTGTAACAAGGAGTGGTGGGAATTGTAACTCTATTATACCAAATCTCAGTGATTATTAAATCACTATTAATAATAATAATTTTTTAAAAGTGGAACAGAGAATTTAGGGTTTTTTTTTTTTCCTCCAGGGTTATTGCTGGGCTCGGTGCCTGCACCATGAATCCACCGCTCCTGGAGGCCATTTTGCTCCCCTTTTTGTTGCCCTAGTTGTTGCAGCCTCGTTGAGGTTATTATTGCCATTGTTGACATTGCTTTGTTGTTCGATAAGACAGAGAGAAATGGAGAAAGGAGGGGAAGACAGAGACAGAGGGGGAGAGAAAGATAGACACCTGCAGACCTGCTTCACCGCCCGTGAAGCGACTCCCCTGCAGGTGGGGAGCCGGGGGTTCGAACCGGGATCCTTACACTGGTCCCTGCACTTAGCGCCACGTGCACTTAACCCACTGCGCCACCGCCCAACCCCCTGTTTTTTTTTTTTTAACCAAAACACTACTCAGTTCTGGTTTATGGTGGGGGTGGGGGAAGCTGTTTGGTGGAATGAACCTGGGACTTTGGAGCCTCAGGCATGAGGGTTCATTTGCATAACCATTAAACTATCTACCCCGCCCAAGACCTTGAAAGTGCAAATGCCTCCAGAATTAGTTTAGGTTCTCTCACACAGTCTATATAAGATGATCATAAATTCCATCTCATGGTTTTCCAAGAAATTTTAGTTGTTCTGTCTTTTCTTTTTCTGTATAAGTTTGATAAAAATCTGCTCCTGTGGATGTCTCGGCTGTAGTTTGAATGAAGTTTGCTAAGCTTGTTAGTTGTCAACCCTTGTTTTAGTCCCCTAAAACAACTTTGTGTCCACTCTTACTCAATGGCCACCCCTCACTTTTTTCATGCAAGTCTAATAATCACCCAATATTAAAAATATGTATCTCCAGGCTGGGAGTTTGGACCAGTCTGTCAACGCCCATGTTCAGTGGGAAAGCAATTACAGAAGCCAGACCTTCCACCTTCTGCACCCCATAATGATCCTGGGATTAACTGCCACGGATTAAAGAATAAGAAAGCTATCAGGGGAGGGGATAGGATATGGATCTCTGGTGGTGGGAACTGTACCCCTCTTATCCTATGGTCTTGTCAGTGTTTCCATTTAATAAATAATTTTTTAAAAAAAAAAAAATCTCTCCCATATTGGTACAAGCTATCTTTTGGTTGTGAAATTCTCTAATTTCTCCCAACACATGATGAGAATTGAAAATTTTTCAAACTACAATTAAGTTTTCTTGACTTCTTACATCATCATTTTGTTGATAATAGCTGATATCCTTTTATCCTTTTTAATTTGAGCATGTATCAAAGTCACTACTTAAGTTAGTAAATTGTACTCAAAAATTTTTTTATATATATATTTTTGTTGATAGAGTTTACTTTGTCATGCTTGTTTAAGTTCCCTTCAGTAGAAGCAGAGGACTGGCATAAGGATCCCTGTTGGAGCCCCAGACTCCGCACCTACAGGGGAGTTGCTTCATAGGCAGAGAAGTAGGTCTGCAGGTGTCTTTCTCTCCTCGTCTCTGTTTTCCCCTCCTCCGTTCATTTTTCTCTGTCCTATCCAACAACGATGACATCAATAACAACAATAACTATAACAACAATGAAAAACAACAAGGGCAACAAAAAGGGAAAATAAATAAATAAATAGAAAATTAAATAAATAGAAAATTAAAAAAAAAAAGAAGTTAAATTCATCAGGTGTAATGAGCCTTCAGCCTCATTACTCCGATGAGACCTTTTCTTTCATAATATTCTCTAATTCCATTCCAGGTGTTTCACTTCCTAAAAAAGTCCTAAAACCTAGATATAGACCAGGTCCCATGACATAGAGTATATAAACTAGGGCAAAATATATACCTGAAAGCAAAAGTACATAATAGTCTGCAGTGAGTACCCCCCCCCCCAACACTTCATCTGCACTATTCTAGCCTTAGGTCCATGATTGCTCAACAATTTGTTTGGCTTTGTATGTTAACTCTCTTTTCAGCCACCAGGTTCCAGATGCCAGCATCATGCCAACCAGACTTCCCTGGACAGATGATCCCACCAATGTGTCCTGGAGCTCTGCTTCCCCAGAGACCCACCCTATTAGGGAAAGAGAGAAGCAGGCTGGGAGTATGGATAGACCAGACAATGCCCATGTTCAGCGAGGAAGCAATTACAGAAGCCAGACCTTCCACCTTCTGCATCCCACAATGACCTTGGGTCCATACTCCCAGAGGGATAAAGAATAGGAAAGCTATCAGGGGAGGGGATGGGATAAGGAGTTCTGGTAGTGGGAATTGTGTGGAGTTGTACCCCTCTTATCCTATGGTTTTGTTAAGGTCTCCTTTTTAAAATAAATTTTAAAAAGAAGAAGTTAAAGTCAGATATAATGAGGCTATTTCATACAGTGTTACTCCAAGGTTATAAAAGGTGTTAACTGCTTTACAAGTCTTGACCATAGCCCAGCCCCACCACAAGGTAAAAATCAAATGGACATTATTTACTCATTATTAGAAACATATCTTTTGTTGGAATCATTAAACCCAAATATTATTCTCTCTAGATCATTAATTTTGAAATTTCCTTATGAATGTTAATAATCTACTTAGCTTCCTGTGAGACCTTGTAACTATATTGGTTATTTTACTTTCTTTGCCTTGAGCATTTAGGATCTTAGGGTTTAATATCTCTGGAAATTTATGGAGCTTGTCTAAAGAGATGGCCACAGTGGTTATCTTATATGTTAAATAGCAACTAAATTGTAGTTAATTCTTCATCTGTCCAGAACTTCTTGAGCTTCAAATAGTCACATTCTTAACAATTTTCTCAAGACAAATCTCTGTTCTTTAAGCACTTGAGACAAGTATGTTTCTTCAAAGCAATTTTAAAGTTCAAATATCACATGTTTATAACCATCTGCTTCTACAAAACTTCAATGGGTATTTGAAACCCTAGCAAGTTTTCTGTCTCTTGTAGCCAGAAGGAATGCCTGCATGTCTTTCCCATGATAGGTAAATACTTCTGTTTATTCAACAGTATATAAGTGATGATAGGTGAGACTAGCATGCAACAGACAAATATGCTGTTCGTGGCATAAAATTTATCTTTCTTTTCTTTATTTCCTCAAGGTTATCATTGTATTTCATGATCCCCTAAAACTGTATTCACTTTTTAAGGAGCAGAAAACATTCATGTAAATAACCTTTGAATAAAAATATCCCTTTGTGCTATCAATGAGCAATATAGCTCAACATCTGAGTTCTTGACAGCATTCTGCCTGGAAATGGCAAGGACTGTGAACTGGTTTTACTCATTTACTCACTGTGACACCAAGAGGGTGAATACAGCCCAGTTTGGGTTATAATATAGAGGAAAAAAGAAGGAAAAACATTTTTATTATTCCCGAAGTGCACCCCAGACTCCCCCATAACCAGACCCTGGGTGCCAAAGAGCTACTCCTAAGAGGCTTCCCTGCTGAGCTTCTTTCTTTACCAAGATTCCTGGCTCAACAGGGGTTGCATTCCAAGTCTATTCCTTTCTGAAACCCTTGGCTCTTTTTCTTTCTAAATGGCCAATTGGACCTACAAAAGGGAAAGACTGCCCTGAGGTTTTTTGTTTGTTTGTTTTTTGTTTGTTTTACTTTCTTAACAATCAGATGCTTCTGCTCAGGGGGCTTGAGGCAATCTGGGACAGGTTTTTTAACCCTGCTCTATTTTATTATTAATATTATATAAAGGTGTATCTCTTTCCCCCCCTCCTTTATGTTGGCCAGAATTAACTCTTAGTGTATTTTCCATTGCTAGGGGACCGAGAGTCTTATCCATTGCAAGAGGAACTTGTCTTACTACTTTTACCTCCTCTACCCACTCTCCCCTTCTCCCTCCTCCTAGATAATTAAAAAATAAAATAAAAATAATTAATTAATTAATTTAAAAACTTTCCTTTCACTGCTCCCTTATTACATTTCTATTCCTTATCTTTTTTTTTTTCTTTTCTCTCTCTTGTATTTCGTCCTTTTTTTTTTTTCTTGTCTTCCATTCTTCTTTCCTTCTGCTTTGGCTGTCTGAATTCACTGATGCCCATTTGTGAATTATTTCGTGGAAAAACCTGACTCAGAGTGGACTCTCTATGTGTGTATCTCTGCTCTATCTCCCACTCTTCTTGCTACCCCTAGAATATACAGTGGATAGTAAATTTGCATAATTGTCTATTCTTGCTATCCCTTCTTTCCTTTCTCTTTCTTCTACAATTGGACTTGGTTGCTATTTTTTCATGGACTAGAAACATTGTTGGGCTAACTGGTAGTGGTTAAACTGCTTCAATCCTTGCTTGAGTTGCTACTGTAATTTGTGAGGTTGGTGGTTGAATTTGTAATAAAGGTATTTAGTACAGTGTTGCTTGTACTCAAAACACAACAATTGAGGAACAACAGAACATAAAAATAAGAAACACATAAATCAAAAACCGGGTAAATCAGAGCAAATAAAACTACTACTATAATGAATGAAGACAAGAGCCCAGAAGAAACAACAAAACAGCCAGAAGTAACAATAGATAAGAAAAGTATGCAAGCAATAATAAACTTATTAATCACAGAAATGTAAACAACTTAGGAGGAAAGGAATGGCAGTATTAGAGAAACAACAGATGAGACCCTCCAGAAAAATACTGATTACCTTGAGGCAATTAGAAACTGAAAGCTGAAATAGCTAAACTGAATAAAGCAGCTGAGGGAAGGGAAAGAAGACTAGCAAAAGCAGAAAACAGAATTAGTCATACAAAGGATGAGCTAGAGAAACCTAAGAAAGAGGTGAAAGAGCTCAAAAAGAGATTGAGAGACACTGAAAACAACAACAGACACATATGAGATGATCTCAAAAAAAGTAACATTCATATAATTGGACTGCCAGAGGAAGAAAGAAAAGAAGGGGAAGCAAACATTCTAGAGGAAATTATAGAAGAAAACTTCCCAAACCTGAATAACAGAAAGGACATCAAGATTCAAGAGGCCCAGAGAGTTCCAAACAGAATCAACCCAGACCTGAAGACACCAAGACACATCATAGTAACAATGAAAAGAAGTAAGGATAAAGAAATAATCCTAAAGGCTGCAAGAGAAAAACAAAAAGTCACATACAGGGGAAAACCCATAAGATTATCTGCAGATTTCTCCACTCAAACTCTAAAAGCCAGAAGAGAATGGCAAGATATTTATTGAGCCCTGAATGAAAAAGGGTTTCAACCAAGGATAATATATCCTGCTAGACTTTCATTTAAACTAGATGGAGGGATCAAAACCTTCTCAGACAAACAACAGTTAAAGGAGGCAACCATCACCAAGCCGGCCCTGAAAGAGGTTCTAGAAGACCTCTTATAAACAAGAACATCACTATAATACTGGCAATATATCAGAGCAAACAAAAAATTTTTTTCTTTTGAACAATGGCACTACAATACATTAAATCCATCATATCAATAAATGTCAATGGCTTAAATTCACCCATCAAAAGGCACAGAGTTAGGGGATGGATCAGAAAACATAATCCAACCATATGCTACTTGCAAGAATCCCATCTGTCATAACAAGATAAACACAGACATAAAGTGAAAGGATGGAAAACTATCATACAGGCTAACGGACCACAAAAAACGGCAGGAACAGCCATTCTCATCTCAGACACGATAGATTTTAAATTAAATAAAGTAATAAAAGATAGGCAAGGACATTACATAATGATTAGAGGATCAATCAGCCAAGAAGACTTAACAATCATTAACATCTATGCACCCAATGAGGGACCATCTAAATACGTCAAGCACTTACTGAAAGAATTTCAAAAATACATCAATAGTAATACAATAAAAGTGGGAGACTTCAATACCCCACTCTCACACTTAGAGAGATCAAAAAAGCAGAAAACCATCAAAGATACAAGAGAATTGAATGAAGATATTGACAGACTAGACCTCTTGAACATTTTCAGACTCCTTCACCCCAAAAAACTGGAATATACCTTCTTTTCAAATCCACATAATGAATACTCAAGGATAGACCACATGTTAGGCCACAAAGACAGCATCAATAAATTCAAGAACATTGAAATCATCCCAAGTATCTTCTCAGACCACAGTGGAGTAAAACTAACATTTAACAACAAACAGAAAATTATTAAAAGTCACAGAATTTGGAAACTAAACAACGTACTCCTCAAGAACCACTGGGTGAGAGATTCACTCAAGCAGTAAATTCAAATGTTCCTGGAAACAAATGAAAATGAAGACACAACATATCAAAATATTTGGAAAACAGCTAAAGCAGTACTGAGAGGGAAACTTGTAGCCATACAATCACATATTAAACACCAAGAAGAAGCTCAAATGAACGACCTTACTGCACACCTCAAGGACTTAGAGGAAGAGGAACAAAAGAACCCTAAAGCAACCAGAAGGACAGAAATCATTAAAGTTAGAACAGAAATAAACAACATCGAAAATAAAAGAACCATACAAAAGATCAATGAAGCCAAATGTTGCTTCATCGAAAGATTAAACAAAATTGACAAACCCCTAGCCAGACTCACCAAACAAAAAAGAGAGAAGACTCAAATTAAAAGAATTGTAAATGACGGAGGAGATATCACAACTGACACCACAGTAATCCAGAGAATCCTGTGAAACTTCTATAAAGAACTATACGCCACCAAGCTAGAGAATCTGGAAGAAATGGAAGAATTCCTAGAAGCATATGCACTTCCAAAACTGAACCAAGAAGAACTACAAAATCTAAATGCACCAACCACAGACAAAGAAATTGAAACCATAATTAAGAACCTCCCCAACAACATAAGTCCTGGACCAGATGGCTTCACAAATGAATTCTACAAAACTTTAAGCAGACAGTTAGTACCCATACTTCTTAAGCTTTTCCATAAGATTGAAGAAACAGGAATATTCCCTTCCACCTTCTATGAAGCCAACATCACCCTGATACCAAAATCTGATAGAGTCAGAACAAAAAAGGAAAACTATAGACCAATATCTCTGATAAACATAGATGCCAAAATATTAAACAAGATCTTGGCCAACTGGATACAGCAACATATCAAAAAGATTGTTCATCACAACCAAGTGGGATTCATCCCAGGAATGCAAGGCTGGTTCAACATCCTAAGTCAATCAATGTCATTCACCACATCAATAAAAGCAAAGCCAAAAGCCACATGATTATCTCAATAGATGCAGAGTAAGCCTTTGACAAAACCAACACCCATTCATGCTCAAAACTCTAAAAAAAAATGGGAATAGATGGGAAGTTCCTCAAGATAGTGGAGTCTATATATAGCAAACCTACAGCCAACATCATACTCAATGGACAAAAGCTGAAATCATTCCCCCTCAGCTCGGGGACTAGACAGGGCTGTCCACTGTCACTGTTACTCTTCAACATAGTGTTGGAAGTTCTTGCCATAGCAATCAGGCAAGAGAAATAAATCAAAGGAATACAGATTGGAAGGGAAGAAGTCAAGCTCTCACTATTTGCAGATGATATGATTGTATACATAGAAAAACCTAAAGAATCCAGCAGAAAACTACTAGAAGTTATTAGGCAATATAGCAAGGTATCAGGCTACAAAATTAATGTACAAAAATCAGTGGCATTCTTTATACAAACACTAAATCTGAAGAAGAAGACATCCAGAAATCACTCCCATTTACTATTTCAGGAAAAATCAATCAAATACCTAGGAATAAAGTTGACCAAAGAAGTGAAAGACTTGTATGCTGAAAACTATGAGTCGCTACTCAAGGAAATAGAAACTGATACCAAGAAATGGAAAGATATCCCATGCTCATGGATTGGAAGAATAAATATCATCAAAATGAATATTCTCCCCAGAGACAGATACGAATTTAATGCAATACCCATCAAAGTTCCACCAAGCTTCTTTAAGAGAATAGAAAAAACACTACAGTCATTTATCTGGATCCAGAAAACACCTAGAATTGCCAAAACCATCTTAAGGAAAGGAAAAGAAATGGAGGAATCACACTCCCAGACCTCAAACTTTATTATAAAGCATTCATCATCAAAACAGCATGGTACTGTAACAAAAATAGGCACACAGACCAGTGGAACAGAATTGAAAGCCCAGAGCCAGAGCTGAGCAAGGCTCTGGTCTCTATCATCTATTTGTCTGTCTATCTATTATCTGTCTCTCTCACTAAATAAATCAATTAAATACTACAAAGAAAAAGATTCTCCTGGGATTCGACTTCCGGAGGCGGAGCTACGAGCAGCAGATCGCTTTCTCTCCTCTCCTCTCCTCTCCCGGATCAACTAGGAATACCAGAGGAGACTACCCAGACCGAAACAAGACAGGACTAGAATGACCACAGGAACCCAGTAAATCACCCGTGAGTACAAACACGCGTGGCTGGTGACAGAGAGGAGAGAGGGGCCTAAGGAGAGATTAAGTGACTGCTAACAGTTCAACAGTTTGTCAGTGGAGACACCACCTCCAGTCTGCTCCACCAACAAGGGGACAGCTGAAGGGAGGAAAGGACTCCCCAGAGACTCACCAAGTGCAACTCTGAGTCTTCATTGCTACTACCCTCAGAATCTGGAGCAGCAACAGGGATGGACACCAGGGTACAGAGATCTAACCGGGAAACTCAGGAGAAGACCTATACCTCGGTGGCATAGCTGAGGGGCTGTGAAAGTCTCTTTGCATAACCACTGGATTATCTCTGCCACACCCTGCTTTATCTCTTGGTCAGGAGTCAGTGATTAAGCTAAGAAGCCTATTGATAGTTTAAAAGCCCTCAGGCTCCCATAGCCTACAGGGGAAAAAAAAATAGGCTTTTACACCACTGAACTCCAACTCAGGGATTGAAAAAACTGTTAACTTATATAAAATGGTTAAAACAACAAGAAAAAATATTGGAGACTCGAACCAGGACAAGAGTCCAGCTAAAAGTCCTCCAGAGGGTGAAGCACAAAACAACGAGTTCAACATCCAAACATTAGCCAAGGAAATAATAACAGGAGTGAGTAAAGAATTTGAAAAAATTGTAATCAGAAATGCAGGAACAACAAATGAGAATATGGAAGAAAATTCTAATTATCTCATGGTTATTAGAGAGCTGAAAGCTGAAATCGCTGAGCTAAGAAGGCAACTAGCTGAACAAGCTAAAACAGTATCAGAGCAGGGCAACAAAATAGATGAACTCCAGAAAGCAGTAGAGGGCAGAGAGAATAGAATCAATGAGGCTGAAGACAGAATTAGCAAGATTGAGGACGAATTAGAGACAACTAAAAAAGAAGTAAGAGATCTCAAAAACAGATTAAGAGATGCTGAAAACAACAACAGAGTCCTATGGGATGACTTCAAAAGAAACAATATACGCATTATTGGCTTACCAGAGGAAGAAAGAGAAGGGGAGGAAGAAAGCATTCTCCAGGCCATAATAGCTGAAAATTTCTCTAGTCTAGACAACACCAAAGACATAAAGATTCAAGAAGCCCAGAGGGTCCCAAACAGAATTAACCCAGACTTAAAGACACCAAAACATGTCATACTTAGATTGGAAAGGAATAAGGATAAAGAAAGGATCCTCAAGGCTGCAAGAGAAAAACAAAGAGTCACCTACAAAGGAAAACCCATAAGATTAGCAGCAGACTTCTCCATAGAAACATTACAGGCCAGAAGAGAATGGCAAGATATCTATCGAGTGCTCAATGAGAAAGGCTTTCAGCCAAGAATACTATATCCTGCTAGATTGTCATTCAGACTAGATGGAAGCATCAAAACCTTCTCAGACAAGCAACAGTTGAGGAAGCAACCATCACCAAGCCTGCCCTGAAAGAAGTTCTGAAAGGTCTCCTATCAACAACCAGACCACCACAAATAGGACATATATCAAAACACTCTAAAACTCTACAAGAATGGCGTTAAAATATCTTCAATCTTTGATATCAATAAATGTGAATGGCCTGAATTCACCTATTAAAAGACACAGAGTAGGAAGATGGATCAGAAAACACAACCCAACAATATGTTGTCTACAGGAAACTCACCTAACGCAACAAGACAAACACAGACTTAAAGTGAAAGGATGTAAAACTATCATTCAAGCCAATGGCCCACAAAAAAGGGCAGGAACAGCTATTCTCATATCTGACATGATAGACTTTAAAATAGATAAGATTAAAAAAGATAGGAATGGACACTACTTAATGCTCAGAGGATCAGTCAATCAAGACGACTTAATAATTATTAATATCTATGCACCCAATGAGAAGCCATCTAAATACATCAAACTTCTACTGAAAGAGCTACGGCAATATATTAACAGTAACACAATCATAGTAGGGGACTTCAACACCCCACTATCTCAACTTGACAGATCATCCAGGCAGAAAATCAGTAAAGACATAAGGGAGCTAAATGAAGAGATAGATAAACTAGAACTATTGGACATTTTCAGAGTCATTCATCCCAAGAAACTGGAATACACATTTTACTCAAATCCACATGGATCATTCTCAAGGATAGACCATATGTTAGGCCACAAAGACAGCATCAGCCAATTCAAGAGCACTGAAATCATCCCAAGCATCTTCTCAGACCACAGTGGAATTAAACTAACACTTAACAATCAACAAAAGATTAGTAACAGTGCCAAAATGTGGAAGCTCAACAGTACACTTCTTAACAACTTCTGGGTCAAAGAGGAAATCAAGGAAGAAATCAAAATGTTTCGAGAGTTCAGTGAAAATGAAGACACAAGCTATCAAAATATTTGGGACACAGCTAAAGCAGTCCTAAGAGGGAAGTTCATAGCTATACAAGCACACATTAGGAAACAAGAAAAGGCACAAATAAACAGCCTGATTGCACATCTTAAAGACCTAGAAGAAGAACAACAAAGGAATCCTAAAGCAACCAGAAGGACAGAAATTACTAAAGTTAGGGCAGAAATAAATAACATTGAGAATAGGAAAACCATACAAAAGATCAATGAAAGTAAATGTTGGTTCTTCAAAAGAGTAAACAAAATCGACAAACCTTTAGCCAGACTCACAAAACAAAAAAGGGAGAAGACCCAAATAAATCGGATAGTAAATGAAAGAGGAGAAATCACAACAGACACTGCAGAAATTCAACATATCATGCAAGGCTTCTATGAACAACTATATGCCACCAAGCTAGAGAACCTGGAAGAAATGAATGATTTCCTAGATACCTACCAACTTCCAAAACTAAGTAAAGAGGAAGTGGATAACATGAACAGGCCCATCACAGCTAATGAAATTGAAACAGTTATCAAAAATCTTCCCAAAAATAAAAGTCCTGGACCAGATGGTTTTACAAATGAATTCTACAAAACTTTCATAGAAGAACTAATACCTCTACTTTTAAAAGTCTTCCAGAAGATTGAAGACACTGGAATACTCCCTGCCAACTTCTATGAAGCCAACATCACCCTGATACCAAAAGCAGACAGGGACACAACCAAAAAAGAAAACTACAGACCAATATCTCTGATGAACATAGATGCGAAAATATTGAACAAAATTCTAGCCAACCGGATACAGCAGTATATCAAAAAAATTGTTCATCATGACCAAGTGGGGTTTATCCCAGGCATGCAAGGTTGGTTTAATATACGTAAATCAAACAATGTGATCCACCACATCAACAAAAGCAAGACCAAATACCACATGGTCATATCAATAGATGCAGAGAAAGCCTTTGACAAAATACAACATCCCTTTATGATCAAAACACTACAAAAAATAGGAATAGGTGGAAAATTACTGAAGATAGTGGAGTCTATATATAGCAAACCTACAGCCAACATCATACTCAATGGTGAAAAACTGGAAGCATTTCCCCTCAGATCAGGTACTAGACAGGGATGCCCACTATCACCATTACTATTCAACATAGTGTTGGAAGTTCTTGCCATAGCAATTAGGCAGGAGCAAGGAATTAAAGGCATACAGATTGGAAGAGAAGAAGTCAAACTCTCCTTATTTGCAGATGACATGATAGTACACATGGAAAAACCTAAGGAATCCAGCAAGAAGCTTTTGGAAATCATCAGGCAATACAGTAATGTGTCAGGCTATAAAATTAACATTCAAAAGTCAGTGGCATTCCTCTATGCAAACACTAAGTTAGAAGAAATTGAAATCCAGAAATCAGTTCCTTTTTCTATAGCAACAAAAACAATAAAATATCTAGGAATAAACCTAACCAAAGAAGTGAAAGACTGGTATACTGAAAATTATGAGTCACTACTCAAAGAAATTGAAAAAGACACAAAGAAGTGGAAAGATATTCCATGCTCATGGGTTGGAAGAATTAACATCATCAAAATGAATATATTACCCAGAGCCATCTACAAATTTAATGTTATCCCCATCAAGATCCCAAGCACATTTTTTAGGAGAATAGAACAAATGCTACAAATGTTTATCTGGAACCAGAAAAGACCTAGAATTGCCAAAACAATCTTGAGAAAAAAGAACAGAACCGGAGGCATCACACTGCCAGATCTCAAACTGTATTATAGGGCCATTGTCATCAAAACTGCTTGGTACTGGAACATGAACAGACACACTGACCAGCGGAATAGAATTGAGAGCCAAGAAATGAGGCCCCACATGTATGGACATCTAATCTTTGACAAAGGGGCCCAGACTATTATATGGGGGAAGCAGAGTCTCTTCAACAAATGGTGTTGGAAACAATGGGTTGAAACATGCAGAACAATGGAACTGAATCACTGTATTTCACCAAATACAAAAGTAAATTCCAAGTGGATCAAGGACTTGGATGTTAGACCAGAAACTATCAGATACTTAGAGGAAAATATTGGAAGAACTTTTTTCCGCATAAATTTTAAAGACATTTTCAATGAAACGAATCCAATTACAAGGAAGACTAAGGCAAGTATAAACCTATGGGACTACATCAAATTAAAAAGCTTCTTCACAGCAAAAGAAACCACTACCCAAATCAAGAGACCCCTCACAGAATGGGAGAAAATATTTACATGCCATACATCAGATAAGAGTTTAATAACCAACATATATAAAGAGCTTGCCAGACTCAACAACAAGACAACAAATAACCCCATCCAAAAATGGGGGGAGGACTTGGACAGAATATTCACCACAGAAGAGATCCAAAAGGCCGAGAAACACATGAAAAAATGCTCCAAGTCTCTGATTGTCAGAGAAATGCAAATCAAGACAACAATGAGATATCACTTCACTCCTGTGAGAATGTCACACATCAGAAAAGGTAACAGCAGCAAATGCTGGAGAGGGTGTGGGGTCAAAGGAACCCTCCTACACTGCTGGTGGGAATGCAAATTTCTCCAACCTCTGTGGATAACAGTCTGGAGAACTCTCAGAAGGCTAGAAATGGACCTACCCTATGACCCTGCAATTCCCCTCCTGGGGATATATCCTAAGGACCCCAACACATCCATCCAAAAAGATCTGTGTACACATATGTTCTTGGCAGCACAATTTGTAATAGCCAAAACCTGGAAGCAACCCAGGTGTCCAACAACAGATGAGTGGCTGAGCAAGTTGTGGTATATATACACAATGGAATACTACTCAGCTGTAAAAAATGGTGACTTCACCGTTTTCAGCCGATCTTGGATGGACCTTGAAAAAATCATGTTGAGTGAAATAAGTCAGAAACAGAAGGATGAATACGTGATGATCTCACTCTGAGGCCGAAGTTGAAAAACAAGATTAGAAAAGAAAACACAAGTCGAACCTGAAATGGAATTGGAGTATTAGACCAAAGTAAAAGACTCTGGGGTGGGTGGGTGGGTGGGGAGAATACAGGTCCATGAAAAATGATGAATGAAATAGTGGGGGTTGTATTGTTAAATGGGAATCTGGGGAATGTTATGCATGTAAAAAAAAAAAAAAGTAGAAACGCAAAGCAGAAATTGACTGAGTTTGGAGTATGGCACCAAAGTAAGAAAGCAGAAGTACACTAGAGTTTGCAGTGAATACCCCCCTAACACTTCCTCTCCACTATTCCAAGCTTTGGGTCCATGATTGCTCAACAATTTGTTTGGCTTTGCATGTTAACTCTCTTTTCAGTCACCTGGTTCCAGATGTCATCAGGATGTCGGCCAGGCTTCCCTGCACTGAAGACCCCACCAATGTGTCCTGGAGCTCTGCTTCCCCAGAGACTCACCCTAGTAGGAAAAGAGAGAGACAGACTGGGAGTATGGACCGACCAGTCAACGCCCATGTTCAGCGGGGAAGCAATTAGAAGCCAGACCTTCTACCTTTTGCAACACACAATGACCCTGGGTCCATGATCCCATAGGGATGGAGAATGGGAAAGCTAACAGGGGAGGTGGTGGGATATGGAGATTTGGTGATGGGAATTGTGTGGAATTGTACCCCTCCTACTCTATGGTTTTGTTAATTAATCCTTTCTTAAATAAAAAAAAAAAAGAATGATCTAGTGAAGAAAAAAAGATAAAAAAAAGAAATGTTATACATGTGCAAACTATTGTATTTTACTGCTGACTATAAGCCATTATTTCTCCAATAAAGCAATTAAAAAAAGAAAGAAAGATTAAACAAAACTGACAAATCCCTACCAAGACTCACTAAACAAAAAAAGGGGAAGACTCAAATTCATAGAATTGTAAACGATAGAGTTGATATCACAACTGACACCACAAAAATCCAGAAAATCATGCAAAACTTCTATGAAGAACTATACTCCAACAAGCTAGAAAATCTGGAAGAAATGGAAGAATTTCTAGAAGCATATGGTCTTCCAAAACTGTACCAAGAAGAACTACAAAACCTAAATGCACCAATCACAGACAAAGAAATTGAAACTGTTATTAAGAATCTCCCCAACAACAAAAGTCCTGGACCAGAAGGCTTCACAAACAAATCCTACAAAACCTTCAGGAAACAGTTAGTACCCATACTTCTTAAGCTTTTCCATAAGATTGAAAAACAGGAACACTCCCTTCCACCTTCTATGAAACTATCATCACCCTGATACCAAAAGCAGATAGGGACACAACAAAAAAGGAAAACTACAGACCAGTATCTCTGATGAACATAGATGCCAAAATATTAAACATGATCTTGGCCAACCGGATACAGCAACATATCAAAAAGATTGTTCATCACAACCAAGTGGGATTTATCCCAGGAATGCAAGGTTGGTTCAACATCCATAAGTCAATCAATGTTATTCACCACATCAATAAAAGCAAAGCCAAAAACCACATGATTATCTCAATAGATGCAGAGAAAGCCTTTGACAAAATCCAACACCCATTCATGCTCAAAACCCTACAAAATATGGGAATAGATGGGAAATTCCTCAAGATAGTGGAATCCATATATAGCAAACCTACAGCCAACATCATACTCAATGGACCAAAGCTGAAAGCAGTCCCCCTCAGATCAGGGGCTAGACAGGGCTGTCCACTATCACCATTACTCTTCAACATAGTGTTGGAAGTTCTTGCCATAGCAATCAGGCAAGAGAAAGAAATTAAAGGAATACAGATTGGAAGGGAAAAAGTCAAGCTCTCACTATTTGCAGATGATATGATTGTATACATAGAAAAACCTAAAGAATCCAGCAGAAAACTACTGGAAGTAGCAAGGTGTCAGGTTACAAAAATCAATATACAAAAATCAGTGGCATTTCTTTATGTAAATACTAAATCTGAAGAAGAAGACATCCAGAAACCACTCCCATTCACTGTTGCAGCAAAATCAATAAAATGCCTAGGAGTAAAGCTGACCAAAGAAGTGAAAGACTTGTATACTGAAAACTATGAGTCACTAGTCAAGGAAATAGAAACTGATACCAAGAAATGGAAAGACATTCCATCCTTATGGATTGGAAGAATAAATATCATCAGAATGACTATTCTCCCCAGAGCAATATATGAATTTAATGTGATACCCATCAGAGTTCCACCAAACTTTTTTAAGAGAATAGAACAAAAACTACAATCATTTATATGGAACCAGAAAACAGCTAGAATTGCCAAAACCATCTTGAGGAAAAGAAACTGAAATGGAGGCATCACACTCCCAGACCTCAAACTTTATTATAAAGCCATCATAATGAAAACAGCATGGTACCAGAACAAAAATAGGCACACAGACCAGTGGAACAGAATTGAAAGCCCAGAACTAGCCCCCCACACCTATGGACATCTAATCTTTGATAAGGGGGCCCAAAGGATTAAATGGAAGAAGAAGGCTCTCTTCAATAAATGGTGCTGGGATGACTGGGTTGTAACATGCAGAAGAATGAAACTGAATCACTTTATCTCACCAGAAACAAAAATCAACTCCAAATGGATCAAAGACCTGGATGTTAGACCAGAAACAATCAAATACTTAGAGGAAAACATTGGTAAAACACTTTCTCACCTAAACCTCAAGGACATCTTTGATGAATCAAACCCAATTGCAAGGAAGACTAAAATAGAAACAAATCAATGGGACTACATCAAATTGAAAAGCTTCTGCACAGCTAAAGAAACTATCACACAAACAAAGAGACCCCTCACAGAATGGGAGATCTTCACATGCCAAACATCAGACAAGAGACTCATCACCAAAATATACAAAGAGCTCAATAAACTTAGCACCAAAAAAGCAAATGATCCCATCAATAAATGGGCAGAGGATATGAACATAACATTCACTCCAGAGGAGATTCAAAAGGCTAACAGACATATGAAAAACTGCTCCAGGTCGCTGACTGTCAGAGAAATTCAAATAAAGACAACATTGAGATACCACCTCACCCCTGTGAGAATGGCATACATTAACAAGGACAGCAGCAACAAATGCTGGAGAGGCTATGGGGACAGAGGAACCCTTTTGCACTGCTGGTGGGAATGTAAATTGGTACAGCCTCTGTGGAGAGCAGTCTGGAGAACTCTCACAAGGCTAGACATGGACCTTCCATATGACCCAGTAATACCTCTCCTAGGATCTACCCTAAGGACTCCATAACACCCTGCCAAAAAGATGTGCATACTCCTATGTTCATAGCAGCACACTTCATAATAACTAAAACCTGGAAGTAACCCAGGTGCCCAACAACAGATGAGTGGCTGAGAAAGTTGTGGTATATATACACAATGGAATACTATGCAGCTACTAAGAACAATGAACTCAACTACTCTGACCCATCTTGGTCAGAGCTAGAAGGAATTATGTTAAGTGAGCTAAGTAAGAAAGATAAAGATGATTATGGGATGATCCCACTCATCAACAGAAGTTGAGAAAGAAGATCAGAAAGGCAGGATCTGACTAAATTGAAAGTAGGGCACCAAAGTAAAAACCCTGTGGTGAGCGGGAGGGTGGACATGTGGCTTCCTGGGCCGTCAGGGGGTGGGGGTAGGGGTGGGTGGGTGGGTTGAGACAGAATCTTTTGGTGATGGGTATAGTGTTTATGTATACACCTATTAAATTGTAGTCATATAAATGACTATTTAATTAATATGAGGGGGGTTGATTTTATGTCTAACAAAGGGACTTTTCAAAGTTAACCCAATTACCAAATAATTTGATGATGACAGTAACTATCCATTGTCTTCTTGAACCCTAAGACAGCAGAAATCTCACATTTCCAATATAGAGCCTAAACTTCCCCAGTCCTGGGACCCTAGGGTAGGGCCCACTTTCCTGTATGCTTCTCCCAATTCTTATAAAATAATACTGCATCTGCTGATTGCAACCTAATCAACGCAACAAGTGCCACCCCAGCATGCTTCACCTCAGACTGTGTCCAGAGACTTCAGGTGTGGAAAGACAACCCTTCAGCTTCATCATTCAGGTGAAACCTTTCCTTTCATAGTATTCTCTAATTCCATCCCAGGTGGTTCACTTCCTAACAAAGTCCCAAAACCTAGATATAGACCAGGTTCCAGGAGAGAGAGCATATGTTCACACGTATCCATAAACTAGGGCAAATATATACCTGAAAGCAGTAGTACACTAGTTTGCAGTGAGTACCCCCCAACACTTCATCTCCACTATTCCA
This sequence comes from Erinaceus europaeus, assembly GCF_950295315.1. Taxonomy (NCBI): domain Eukaryota; kingdom Metazoa; phylum Chordata; class Mammalia; order Eulipotyphla; family Erinaceidae; genus Erinaceus; species Erinaceus europaeus. The sequence goes on along the minus strand of NC_080164.1, from coordinate 77,107,367 downwards.
ACCTTTGGGTCCATGATTCTTCAACAATTTGTTTGGCTTTGTATGTTAACTCTCTTTTCAGCCACTAGGTTCCAGATGCCATCAGGATACCAGCCAGGCGTCCCTGGACTGAAGACCCCACCAATGCGCCCTGGAGCTCTACTTCCCCAGAGACTCACCCTACTAATGAAAGAGAGAGGCAGACTGGGAGTATGGATCAACTGGTCAACGCCCATGTTCAATGGGGAAGCAATTACAGAAGCCAGACCTTCCACCTACTGCAACCCACAACGACCCTGGGTCCATGCTCCCAGAGGGATAGAGAATGGGAAAGATATTGGGGAGGGGATGGGATGGGATGTGGAGATTGGGTGGTGGGAATTGTTTGGAGTTGTAACCCCCCTATCCTATGACTTTGTTAATGTCTCCTTTCTTAAATAAATTAATTAATTATTTTTAAAAAACTGAGCTTACTGTGGAAATATCAACTAACTAGTACTATATATTGAAATGAATATTTGGTCTCAAGCTCTCTGCCTGGACCATCATCCATCAAGTCCCAGATGCTGCCACAACCCCACCCTGACCCCCTGCACAGATGACCACATGGTGAGGTATCCAGAAACCTCATCTCTCCAAAGCCCTACCCTACTAGGGAAATATTAGGGACAGAGCAGGTCTGTCTAGGAGTATGGGTTGACCATCCAACAGCCTACATGTCAGCAGGAAGCAGTTATAGAAGTGCAAATCTCTGTCCTTCAGCATCCCAAAGACAATTGTGGGTCCATACTCCTAGAGGGTAAAATGTTGAGGGACAAGAAGTACCTGGAGAGTACCACTAGGAAAACAAGAGTGGTTATAGGTGTGGCTTGGAAACGTGGAGGCGGTGCTTGGGTTTTTAAAAGCAAGACCTCTGTCCTTATGCCAGCTCTCTAGCTCTCTTCCCAGACCATCATGTAAGTGGTAATTTGGTTTGTTCTCTCTCTCTCTCTCTCTCTCTCTTTCGCTCTGTCTCTCTCTCTCTCATTCTCTCTCTCATGCCATAACATGTGAATGTTCTCAATTTTCCCAAATAAAATTTTAAGTACCTGAAAAATAAATAAATAAATTTTTTACTCCTTTTGTACCATAGATATTAACACAGGCAAAACAACAATCTGTGTTCCCAGAACAGCTATGTTTATTTGGTATTTATTGGACTCAGGCAGTAGAATGCCCTCCATTCATCTAGACTATCAGAAACTACTGTAGCTGAGAATTGAAAATGTTAATAGGGATATGCAGCTTTTATTTGATCTAAGACTTTGGTTTTGAGAAGTAAAAATGTTAGGGTTCCTTTCACACATTAAAATACCACATGAGACAAATCTGAGTTTCAAAGGGTCTGAGAAAAGAAGGTGAACATAATTTCAAATTTAAGGGATAAGTGCAAGAATCTCACTTCACAGAATTCAGCAAGCTGGTCTCCCAACTTACCTGGAGGATTAGTTTAACTTCCTCTGATGAATGTTCTCAGAAAAGAAACCAACTCGCCAGTCCGTTTCAAAAACCCATGGATAAGAAGTGCGTTAATGCTGCAATATATTTCTGGTGTGATCTCAAATACCCAGGATTCTATTTGCTGTATGCACAGTGATTTGAAGGAACATAGATTTGTTCACTAAAGGGCTATAAGATTCAGGTGATTTATTAAAAGATCTGCTTACTTAATGCAGAACGGTTAGTGTAAAAGGTATGAATGGAAGTAAGGGTATCTACCCAAGACAGGAAGCCCATTGCCTGATGTAAAAACTGTAAAAGCATCAGGTATATTTTCCAAAAAAAAAATCTTTACAATAAGAAAAATAATGATAATTTTAAAAACCTCTCATGTACAGAAATATTGGAATTGATAAGCCCTGCTGTGAACATGTTCAATGATTCTATTAGACTTCTTCACTTAACTAGTATTAATGATGTGAATTCATGAAGGAATACTTTGGCAATTTTCATTAAAGCTTTTGAAGAGGATCAAAGAGTGTGGACATTGACAGATTCTGATTAAACAGAAAGTTTAATCACATTTTTGCCCTGCGTCTTGGCTACGAGGTCCTCAGTCATTTTGCAAAAACTTTTGTTGAACTGTTTTGGGAACAGACTCGCTTGCCAAATACAATTAACAATAGAGAAGGACTGAAATACACAGAATTTCCTCTCTGCAGTTTCCAAACCCTAAGTATAAAGAAAAGATATTTTTTAAAGGGAAGACCATCTCTTTTTACCTTCACCTGCAGAGGCAGTGCTGTAGACTTGACCTTTCATCCAGGATATAGACCATCTAAATTATCCAGCCAGCACTGCCACTTTGCAGCAGGATAACTCTGCTGGGGTGTTTAAGCTCTCCTCCGACAACTTCCACTTCTACACAATGAGGAGTTGGAATAAATGACCACTGAGTTGACTCCTTTCCCTTCTAACACAGGGCGTCTTGGATACAGTTATGAATCAGAAGCTTCATGTTGAGTCAACAAAGAGAACAGAGAGTACCATTTAGGAAGGTTGGTGAAGACACCAGCAGATTTGGAGGATTTTCCTTTGTCCAGAAGGAAGAGCGATGTGCTGACCCTCCACACTGCGGTATTGAACTTCCACCTGCAGATATAAGCTCTTCACACATACAAGGCTCTGACCAACATTAATGGAACCTGTGTGCACACATCAATGCTAGGATCAGTGACTGTGCTTCAGAAGCCCCCGGTATATAGCCAAAAGGAAAACTATGACTAATTTAAAGTTTGTCTTCTGAAAAAAATGAATTTGATTTAGAAGGAATAAAATGGGCAAATTTTATTACCTCCCTGAGAACACTTACACTTCACCTTATGGGGGAAAGTGGAATTAGGAAGCCTGGTTTTAGTGAATTAGCTCTTTCAAAATGGTGATTGCAAAGAACAAAAGAATGGTCTCTCAGTGTATGTGTTTTCACTATACAGTTTATCTCATCACATGATAATAGTCTGGCATGTGATGCAGCAAAAGGGAATGTAGAACCATTTTAAAAGGTCGTTTTTGTTTGTTTTCACTAAGTAGCACTTACAGAATTAGTAGCAACCTAGCACAGAGCTTTTCAAAATTCAGTATAGAAATGATTTCAATTGCCTTTGCAGTTTTTGATAAAAATTAATTTGATGATCAGCCAGATACCATCAGCACACACGATTATCCATATATAGAATGTGATATGAGAAGCTAAAGCAGAACATTAATAGCATTTCAGAACTTTCTGGGATGGAATAAAAATTTTAAATAGATAGTGGGAAGTAGAGAATACATCAAGTAGTGTAAGGTTATGCTAAAAGATATAATTTATCTGAGTATCCAAGAGAGGTCATTTTTATGTATTGTTCTATTTATTTTTTCTTTATATTTTTTATAGAATAGAAATATTGGCAAGACCATAGGATAAGAGGGGTACATTTCCACACAATTCCCACCAACAAAATTCTGTATCCCATCCCCCTCCCTTGATAGCTTTCCTATTCTTTTTTTTTATAAAATGGAAATATTGACAAGACTATAGGATAAGAAGGGTACATTTCCACACAGTACCCACCATGAGAGCTCCATATCCAACCCACTACCTTGATAGCTTCCCTATTCTTTATTCTCTATGAGTATGGACCCAGGATCACTGTGGGGTGCAAAAGGTGGAAGGTCTGGCTTCTGTAATTGCTTCTGAACATGGGTGTTGGCAGGTTGGTCCATACTCCCAGCATGTCTCTTTCTTTCCCTAGTGGGGCAGGGATCTGGGGAGATGAGGTTCCAGGACACAACATTGGGGTCATCTGACCAGGTAAGTCAGGCTGGCATCATGGTAGCAACTGGAACCTGGTGGCTGAAAAAAGAGTTAAGATATAAAGCAAAACAAATTGTTGAATAATCATGAGCCTAAAAGCAAGGATATTGCAGATGAAGATTTGGGGTCTCCATTCTGGAAAAAGCTAGTAGGCTTATTTTAGGTATATTCTAAGGGGCCTATGATTTTACTAGTTTTTGCCTGATCCTGACATCTAATGTGTAGGTAGACCCAGGTTATTGTTTGGGGAGATGGTGTCATAGTTGGAAAAATGACCAGAAAGCTGGATCAGGGAAGAGAGTAGCTCCCAAATATGGACAAAGTATATAAATGTTGTTAACTGTAAACCCCATCAATTTGATCATGGCCCATATTCAGCACAGGAGCCTATGTGTCCCTGTATCCCTGTAGGTCTGAGCTTGCATTCTGTGGTCACAGGTAGGAACATTCCTGGCTGCACTAATTTCAGGACCTATCTTCCTCAGGTCCTTCAGAGAATGGACCATTCCCTTTGTTCATCCACAGTGAGGACAAGGTCCTATAGGGGCCCATAAAGGGATCCATTATTTAGTCCCCGACGGAGATGACCAGTAACAGTGGAGAGAGAGAGAGATCTGTTAGAGGTCTAGGTCTGCATGGGAATCCCAGGACTCCCCTAGTAGGGCCCCAGGTGATGAGGTAGCCTGGTAGTGACTAAAGTGTCATCATTAAAGTATGCCAGTCTCTTGCCCTTATTCAGTTTTTGTAGTCCTCTCTTTGTCTGACAAGGTTAGCATTGGAGTTATTGAGGGACATGTAATAAATAGAAGGTAGGTGAGGAGGATATCTAAGACTAAGTAGAAACTATCTCATTAAGTACTTTATGGTGTCTTTTTTGGTCTCTCTACTTGCTTGTTTCATTAATTAACTCTGCAAACTATTGTGCACTTTCCCCCCCCTACTTGAGGATACATGTTTACATAAGCCCTATCTCATAGGACCTGGTCTATATCTAGATTTTGAGGTTTTGTTAAGAAGTGTACCATCTGAAATGGAACTGAGGAGTCCTGTGAGCTAGTAAAGGTCTCACCAGAGTACTGAAGCTGAATGGTTGACATTCCACATCTGGCATCTCTGGACACAGTCCGAAGTGAAACATGCCAAGGTGGTACTGGTTGCATTGCTTACGTTGGGATCAACAGGTGCAGGATCTGTCAGGTATGACTTGAGATAAGCAGGTAGGAAAGTGAGCTCCACCCTAGAGGTTCCAGGCCTGAGAGAAATATGGGCTTTACAGAGAAAGGGGAAGATTACTGCTGTCTAAGGATTTAACAAGACAATAGATAGTTATTGCTATAACCAATTTATTTGGCAATTGGGTTAACTTTGAAAATCCCATTGTTAGCATTTTCTGTATTATATAAGACCTCACCATAATCTATGTCCTTTTATGCTCTTTATATATAGCCGTATCTAATAAAGTAATGCCACCAGTTGCTTCTGTTCTCCCTGGTCTAAGTTTTTAGGAGATTTAATATTTCAAAGAAGAAGTCATTATTAGGAATGAATTAACAATTTGAGCCCTCTGCTAAAATTCAATTCTATTACCACTTTGAAGTTTTAAGTGCTTAGATTGAAGGGACATATACTCAGAGCTATGGATCTATGCATCAAAAAGTTTAAGACATTTGATCCATTTTTCCCCTCTCATATTAATTAAATAGTGATTTATGAGACTATAAGTTAATAGGAATGTATACTAACACCATTCCCACCACCAAATGGCTGTGTCCCATTCTGCTCCCTCCCCCCCCCCCCCCCCCCCGGTGAAGCTGAACATCGACCCTCACCTTCCACCCAGAGATTTTTACTTTGGTGCCCTACTCCAAACTCATTCAGATTCTGCTTTGTTTCCCTTTCTGTTCTTCTTTCTAAACTTCTGTTTATGAGTGGGATCATCCCATACTCTTCTTTGTCTTTCTGACTTATCTCACTTAACATAATTCCTTCTAGCTCCATCCAAGATGGGTCAGAGAAGGTGGGTTCACTTTTCTTAATAGCTGCATAGTATTCCATTGTGTATATATATATATTTTCTTTTTTAAAAAAATATTTATTTTATTTATTTATTCCCTTTTGTTGCCCTTGTTGTTTTATTGTTGTAGTTATTATTGTTGTTGTCGTCATTGTTGGATAGGACAGAGAGAAATGGAGAGAGGAGGGGAAGACAGAGAGGAGGAGAGAAAGATAGATACCTGCAGACCTGCTTCACCGCCTGTGAAGCGACTCCCCTGCAGGTGGGGAGCCGGGGTTTGAACCGGGATCTTTATGCCGGTCCTTGTGCTTTGCGCCACCTGCGCTTAATCCGCTGCGCTACAGCCCGACTCCCTCCATTATGTATATATACCACAACTTTCTCAGCCACTCATCTGTCGTTGGGCACCTGTGTTGCTTCCAGATTTTAGCTAGTACAAATTGTGCTGCTGTGAACATAGGTGTACACATATCTTTTTGGTTGGGTGTTAATGGAGTTCTTAAGATATATTCCTAGGAGAAAAAAAACTGGGTCATATGGGAAGTCTATTTCTAGCCTTGTGAGGTTCTCCAGACTGCTCTCCATGGAGGTTAGACCAATTTATATTTTCACCAGCGGTTTGGAATGGTTCCTTTGTCCCCACGATCTCTCCAGCATTTGTTGCTGCTGTCCTTTTTGATGTATGCCATTCACACATGAGTGAGGTGGTATCTCAATGGTGTCTTTATTTATATTTCTCTGACAATCAGTGACCTGGAGCAATTTTTCATATGTTTGTTAGCCCTTTGGATCTCTTCTATAGTGAATATTCTGTTCATATCATCAGCCCATTTTTGGATGGGGTCATTTGCTTTTTTGTTGCTAAGTTTGCTGAGCTCTTAGTATATTTTAGTGATTTGTCTCTTGTCTAATGTGTGGCATGTGAAGATCTCTCATTCTGTGAGGGGTCTCCTTGTTTTTGTGGTGGTTTCTTTGGCTGTGCAGAAGCTTTTCAATTTGATGTAGTCCCATTGATTTGTTTCTATTTTAGTCTTCCTTGAAATTGGGATTGTATCATCAAAGATGCCCTTGAGGTTTAGATGAGAAAGTGTTCCACCAATATTTTCCTCTAAATATTTCATAGTTTCTTGTCTAACATCCAGCTCCTTGATCCATTTGGAGTTGACTTTTTTTCTGGTGAAATAAAGTGGTTCAGTTTCATTCTTATGCATTTTTCAACCTGGTTTTCCCAGAACCATTTATTGAAGAGAGCCTCCTTCCTCCATTTAATATTTTAGGCCCCTTTATCAAAATTAGATGTCCATAGGTATGGGGGAGTAGTTCTGGGCTTTCAATTCTGTTCCACTGGTGTGTGTACCTATTTTTGTTCCAGTACCAGGCTATTTTGACTATGATGGTCTTATAAAATAGTTTGATATCTGGAAGTGTGATGCATCCATTTCTTTTTTTTATTTTTTTATTTATTTAAAAAAGGAGACATTAACAAAACCTTAGGATAAGAGGGGTACAACTCCACACAATTCCCACCACCAGATCTCCGTATCCTATCCCCTCCCATGATAGCTTTCCTATTCTTAATCCCTCTGGGAGTATGGACCCAAGATCATTATAGGATGCAGAAGGTGGAAGGTCTGGCTTCTGTAATTGCTTCCCCGCTGAACATGGGCATTGACAGGTCTATCCATATTCCCAGCCTGTCTCTCTCTTTCCCTAGTAGGGCGGGTCTCTGGGGAAGCAGGGCTCCAGAACACATTGGTGGAGTCGTCTGTCCAGGGAAGTCTGGTTGGCATCATGCTAGTACTGGAACCTGGTGGCTGAAAAGAGAGTTAACATACAAGCCAAATAAATTGTTGAGCAATCATGGACCTAAAGGCTGAAATAGTGCAGATGAAGTGCTGGGGAGGGGGGTTTACTCACTGCAGAGGATACTTTTGCTTTTGCTTTCAGGATATATTTTGCTTTCAGGATATATTTTGCCCTAGTTTATGGATATGTGTGAACATAGGCTCTATCTCATGGGACCTGGTCTATATCTAGGTTTTGGGACTTTGTTAGGAAGTGAACCACCTGGAATGGAATTAGAGAATACTATGAAAGGAAAAGTCTCACCTGCGTAATGAGGCATAAGGGTTGGCATTCCATACCTGAAATCTCTAGATACAGTATGAAGTGAAGCATGCTGAGGTGGTAGTCGTTGCATTGATTAGGTTGGGATCAGTGGATGCAATATTATTTGGTATGAACTAAGGGAAGCATGCAGGGAAATGCACCCCACCCTAAGGTTCCAGGACTGGGGAAAATATAGGATGCCCCCATTTCTGTTTCTTTTCCTCAAGATTGTTTTGGCAATTCTAAGTGTTTCTATTGTTTTATTTAAATGTTCTGATGTTCATTTCTAAATGCATTATAAATTGCAACTAGCACTGTGTCTCTGTCCTGTGCATTGTTTTAAACATTTCATTTATTCACTCAGCAAATACCCACTATAGAGTACAGATTACTTGTCTGGTGTAGTCTGAGTCATCAAGTGTTCAAATCCTGCTCCAACTACACCCTCATTAATCAAAAGAGCATGCTCAGAACTTCAAATAGTGAGCACTGTGGCTAAAAATAATAATAATAGGGAGTCGAAAGGTAGCGCAGCGGGTTAAGCACAGGTGGTGCAAAGTGCAAGTACTAGTGGAAGGATCCCAGTTCAAGACCCCGGCTCCCCACCTATAGGGAAGTCGCTTCACAGGCTATGAAACAGGTCTGCAGGTGTCTGTCTTTCTCTCTCCCTTTCTGTCTTCCCCTCCTCTCTCCATTTCTCTCTGTCCTATCCAACAATGACAACATCAATAACAACAATAATAACTACAACAACAATGAAAAACAAGGGCAACAAAAGCGAAAATAAATAAATAATTATAAAATTAAAAATATATTTAAAATAATAATAATAATAATATAATATAATATAAGAGAGTGTAACTGGAAAAGAAAGGAGAAAAAAAATGCCTTTTCACTTTTTTTTTTAACCAGAATACTGCTTATCTCTTGTTTATGGTGGTGTGGGGTATTGAAAAACAAGATCCGAAAATAAATCACTAAGCAGAACTTTGACTGGAGTTGGTATATTACACCAAAGTAAAAGACTCTGGGGTTGGTGGCTGGGTGAGGAGTTCTGGGCTTGGAACAGGATGGCAAAGTACCTAGTGGGGGTTGTACTGTTGTGTGGAAAAATGAGAAATGTTATGCATGTACAAACTATTGTATTTACTGTCAACTGTAAAGCATTAATCCCCTAATAAAGAAATTATTAAAAAGTGGGGAAAGATAAACAGGGACTTTGGAGCCCTGATTCGATTCTCAGGCATGAGAATCTCTTTGCATAACCATTGAAAATGCCTTTTTAGTTGACAACTGAGTAGTTTCCTTCTGGCAGAGGAAGGTAGGAGGAAAAGCATTAGAAAGAAGACTGACAGAAGAATATGGGTAAGGGATTTGGGGCAAAGAGGTAAACACAATCTCTACTCCTATTCAGCAAAAAGGTTAACTGATGCTTAGAGAGATGAAGTCAGGACTCAGGTCTATTGTACCAAAGGACTCTGGGGAGGGTGGGGGGAAGGTCCAGGTCCTGAAACATGATGGCAGAGGTAGACCTAGTTGGGGGGTTATAGTGTTATGTGAAAAACTGAGAGAGAGATGTTACACATATACCAACTGCTGTGTTTTACTGTCAACTGTAAAACACTAGTCCCCCAACAAAGAAAAAAAAATAATAATAATTTCAAAAAAGAAAATACGAAGTCACTTTGTCTAAGTCAATGCAGTTAACAAGTGGCAAGCTACACATTAAACACAGTGCCAAGTTTCAAATAATGAAGATACCTAAAGAAAATGCATTCTCAGCAGTTACAGTGGTGAGTTTATCACATCTATGCTTCAGATCAAATGCCTCTCCTCTGAAGATATCAAAAAACGAAAGTAGTTCTCATGTCATACACTGCATTGTACAATGCCTGGAAAAATCATTATTGTCATTATTATTATTTGGCTCCCTCAGAAGCTCCCAGCTCTGGAGCACTGCCAATGACAGGAGATACGAGGTTCGCTGAACCAGAAGAATTGTAACATAAATCCTGATGCCATTTTGAGAACAGTAAAAAGCAAACAACCCATAACACTATAGAGCAAGAAGATGAACAAATATCACCTCCCCCCCTGAATATCAGAATAAAGTGCATTAGACAAATAATAGGCTGACCATAAAACATAAAGGAGATACTGATGAAAAATGGGTGAACAAAATTAATCTCTCTCTCGACAAGACAAGTCAGTGTATACCATAGATATATACAGAGCTGTCAGAAGTAGGTTCTATTCTGATGAGGGTCATTAATATAATTTGCTCCTAACACACACCTAAAAATTTAATAGGTGAACACAAGGGTCTCTCCAAAGTCTTCTATAAATGCCTCATACATTGCAAGTCCTGTGCTCCAGCTCACTGAACAAGAAAATACTTAAATATGGGGCTTAATCTCACAGAATGGGAGAAGATCTTCACATGCCATACATCAGACAAGAAACTAATCACCAAAATATATAAAGAGCTCAGCAAACTTAGCACCAAAAAAGCAAATGACCCCATTCAAAAATGGGCAGAGGATATGAACAAAACATTCACCTCAGAGGAGATCCAAAAGGCTAACAAACATATGAAGAACTCCTCTAGGTCACTGATTGTCAGAGAAATACAAATTAAGACAACATTAAGATACCACCTCACTACTGTAAGAATGGCATACATCAAAAAGGACAGCAGCAACAAATGCTGGAGAGGTTGTGGGGACAGAGGAACCCTTTTGCACTATTGGTGGGAATGTAAATTGGTACAGCCTCTGTGGAGAGCAGTCTGGAAAACTCTCAGAAGGCTAGACATGGACTTTCCATATGATCCAGTAATTCCTCTCCTGGGGTTATACCCCAAGGACTCCATAACACCCAACCAAAAAGAGGTGTGTACTCCTATGTTCATAGCAGCACAATTCATAATAGCTAAAACCTGGAAGCAACCCAGGTGCCCAACAACAGATGAGTGGCTGAGAAAGCTGTGGTATATATACACAATGGAATACTATGCAGCTATCAAGAACAATGAACCCACCTTCTCTGACCCATCTTGGACAGAGCTAGAAGGAATTATGTTAAGTGAGCTAAATCAGAAAGATAAAGATGAGTATGGGATGATCCCACTCATCAACAGAAGTTGAGGAAGAAGATCTGAAAGGGAAACTAAAAGCTGGACCTGACCAAATTGTAAGTAGGGCACCAAAGTAAAAACCCTGTGGTGAGGGGTAGACATGCAGCTTCCTGGGCCAGTGGGGAGTGGGAGTGGGTGGGAAGGATGGGTCACAGTCTTTTGGTGGTGGGAATGGTGTTTATGTACACTCCTAGTAAAATGTAGTCATATAAATCACTAGTTAATTAATACGAGAGGGGGGAAATTAATTGTATGTCTCAAAGATTTTTAAAACATAGACTGAATCTTTTTAATATATAGGCTGTGTAATTGATATGCAGACTCTCTCAAAAGCCTAGACCAAGTAGATCAGAAGCAACCAATAGCACAGCTATATACAAGATACTGGGTACTGTACAGCAAACCCTATCAAAAGGACTTTTCAAAGTTAACCCAATTACCATATAATGTGATGATAACATTAACTATCGATTGTCTTTTTGAACCCTAAGACAGCAGGAACCTCACATCTCCACTATGGAGCCTCTACTTCCCCCAGTCCTGGAACCCTTGGATAGGACCCACTTTCCCGTATGCCTCTCCCAATCCATATCAAATAATATTGCATCTGCCAATCACAGCCTAATCAATGTTGTTGAGGTGGTCTGGTGTCGGGCTGCACCACGGAGAAGAGAGCGGACGTCCAGAGCAAAGGGGTACACAAATCTTTATTATAGGATGGGGGGGGGAGGTTTGGTTCAGACCACGTGGAGCCAGCCGGCAATGGCCGACCGGGGGGGGGGGGGGGGGGGGGGGGGGGGGGGGGAGCAGGGAGTGAGACCTCAGAGAGGGAGAGCCGAGAGCCCAGAGAGAGAGAGAGGGGAGGGGTGAGGGGGCTTTTTATTGGGAGACAACCAGGGGTGACGTGTAGGGCCAGGATTGGTTGAAAGGGGGCACTCTAGGATTTAGCGAGGCATAGAAAACCTGGGGGCGGAGCCAGGATTGGTTGAAAGGAGGCACTCTAGGATTTAGCGGGGCATAGAAAAACCTGGGGGCGGAGACTGCATCAGAATAAGTCCTCAGCAACACAACGCAATGATTGCCACCTCAACATGCTTCACTTCAGACTGTGTCCAGAGACTTCACGTGTGGAATGACAAACCTTCAGCTTCATTACTCGGGTGAGACCTTTCCTTTCATAGTATACTCTAATTCCATCTCAGGTGGTTCACTTTCTAACAAAGTCCCAAAACCTAGATATACACCAGTTTCTGTGAGAGAGAGCATATGTTCACATGTATGCATAAACTACTGCAAAATATATACCTGAAAGCAGAAGTACACTAGAGTTGGCAGTGAGTATCCCCCTAACACTTCCTCTCCACTATTCCAAGCTTTGGGTCCATGATTGCTCAACAATATGTTTCGTTTTGTATGTTAACTCTCTTTTAAGTCACCAGGTTCCAGATATCATCAGGATGCCGGCCAGGCTTCCCTGCACTGAAGACCCCACCAATGTGTCCTGGAGCTCTGCTTCCCCAGAGACCCACCCTACTAGGGAAAGAGAGAGACAGACTGGGAGTATGGACCGACCAGTCAACGCCCATGTTCAGCAGGGAATCAATTACAGAAGCCAGACCCTTCTACCTTCTACAACCCACAACGACCCAGGGTCCATGCTCCCAGAGGGATAGAGAATGGGAAAGCTATCAAGGGAGGGGGTGGGATATGGAGACTGGGTGGTGGGAATTGTGTGGAGTTGTACCCCTCCTACCCTATGGTTTTGTTAATTAATCCTTTCTTAAATAATAAAAATAAATTAAATTTTTTTTTAAATATGGGGCTAAGTATCCCATTGAAAATAAAGGAAGAGTCCTCTTCCCTCGTTTTCCTTAAAGCACTGATTGTGACACTTAAAATTTTTTTTTAATTTTTATATTTATTTATTTATTCCCTTTTGTTGTCCTTGTTGTTTTATTGTTGTAGTTATTATTGATGTCATCGTTGTTGAATAGGACAGAGAGAAATGGAGAGAGGAGGGGAAGACAGAGAGGGGGAGTGAAAGACAGACACCTGCAGACCTGCTTCACAGCCCGTGAAGCGACTCCCCTGCAGGTGGGGAGCCAGGGGCTCAAACCGGGATCCTTCCTCTGGTCCTTGTGTTTTGCGCCACCTGCGCTTAACCCCCTGCGCTACTGCCCGACTCCCGACACTTAAAATTTTAAGAACTTTCTCCTCCATTGTAATGTATGTAAATCTTTTTTGAAAACTACATTGGGGACGGGGGCAAGCAGGCTCATACATTACCGTGCATGGAGACCTAGATTTGAGCCACCTCTCCCCCTTTCCCTGCAGGAAGCTTCACAAGCCCTGTAGCAGGATTGCAGGTGTTTCTCTTTTCTCTCTTTCTCTACCTCCCACCCCCTCTCTATTTCTCTCTATCCTACTCAACAAAAATAGAAAGGGTAAAAAAAAAAAAAAAAAAAAGGAAAAAATTAAAAAAATATGGCTGTGGTGGTAGATTCCTAGTGTAGGCACCAAATCCCAGCAATAACCCTGGTGGCCATCTAAAAAAAAAAATTGCATAGATAGACTGTCAACCAAGAATGTCTGTTTCAAAAACCTGAGAGATGTCTTTTCCAAATGCAAATATCAAGGGAGAAGGGTCAGGAGCTAGCTTACCCAATAGAGAAAATGCCCTCCCATGCAAGAGACCCCAAGTTTGAGTGCCAGCATCACAAGGGAACACCAGGGGGAGCTCCACAGATTCTGAAGCAGTACTGTGATGCCTCTACCTTTCTCTCACCCCCCCGCCCCTTTCCGTAGCTAAAAATAATGTAAGAATGAAAAAAATAGGCGATCCCAGGGATAGGCTGGGGTAGTGAGACACCTCCTCCCCCATTTCTGTGATAGACTAGGAACCTAAATTTGGAAGGTGTTTTGCTCCAAGTTACAACACAATCTGTTGTCATAAAGATAGACAAGATTTCTTGCTTCTCTGGATAGTCAATTAGCTAATTATTCCAGTTACAATACAAAAAGTTAGAATGAACTGTGTATGATCTAGAATTCTGTCAAGCCCTTTTACTCAAGGACTTGTTTTTGTTTTCCTTCTCTATTGGTTTAATGACTTAATGGTTTACCTTACAGTTGCTGACACATGGGTACAATTTCTCATGTCTCTATGACAGGTGTCTGTAAAGTACTCTCACCTCCAACTTTAGTCCTTTTCCACCATCATGTACCAGGACCCCAAAGCCCTCCCGCCAGCCCCTCCCTACCCTCCCTACTCTTCCTACCCTCCTTCCCCAGTCCTTTGCTTTGGTGTGATACACCACACTCAGTCCAAGTTTTACTTTGTGTTTTCCTTTCCTGATCTTGTTTCCTAAATTCCACCTGTGAGTGAGATCATCAGACATCCTTGCCATTTTGGTGTATCTCACTTAACATGACTCTTTCAAACTGTATATGTTATTTTTTGTGTGTTGTAACTTTTTTACCAATTAAAAATAATCTTTCTAGGAGTCGGGTGGTAGTGCAGCGAGTTAAGCGCACATTGCACAAAGCGCAAGGACCAGCATAAGGATCCCGGTTCAAGCCCCGGCTCCCCACCTGCAGGGGAGTCGCTTCACAGGCAGTGAAGCAGGTCTGCAGGGGTCTCTCTGTCTCTCTTCCTCTCTAACTCCCCCTTCTCTCTCAATTTCTCCCTGTCTCTATCCAATAACAAATTTTAAAAAATTTTAAAAAGAATGATCTTTATTTCCATCTTTGTAAACTTGTAGCAGATTGCCTGTAATGAACATTACCTGCTGGTTTAATACTTTTTTTTTTTTTTGTATTGCCACCAGGGTTATCTCTGAGGCTCAGTGGCTGCATAAGGGATCTTTTTTATTAATTTTTTTAAAATTTTCTAGGACAGATAAATTGAGAGGGAAGATAAAAGGAGAAAAAAGAAAAACAGACACCTGCAGACCTATTTCACCACTCATGAAGCTTCCTCCCTGCAAGTAGGGAGTGGGGGCTTGAACCCGGGTCCTAGCCTGGCTTAATACTTAGTGTTATAGTGTTTCTATTTGCTACTGCCTTTATGGAGAAACTTTATGAATTGGAAGAAGGCTTTTTTCTTTTAATTTTATTTCTCCAACAATAATTGACCTATCCAAGTGTTCTATGAATCCCAGTAGCATCTAAACAGACAAAAAAAATCCTGATTGTTTCAGCTGAGCATTGCCACTCTAAGGAAGCAAAAATATGTAATTCCAAAATATGTCTCTGGCAAAAATGGGAATGTCTAGAATAGATTGCCTTTAGAAAAGATACTAATATGTAAACCTCTCCTTTAAGGGCATCTGGGAGAATATTTAATCCTCTCTCTTTTCAGGTAGAATGCAAATTTAAATCTGCATAGCTTCTTTGTTCTTCTCTATCTGACTTGACTGCTGACCTTTATTCCAACTAAGTCAGTTTAAGGATGAATTCTCCAGACCATGACACATAGGTGAGTTCCTGAGCTCTAATGGCTATCTCCTGTGTACTCAAATTGTTTAAAAACATACATGCACACACACACACACACACACACACACTCACTCTCTCAAAAAGACTATTTCTTTTATCAACTATCCAACACTTGGATTTTAGGCCTCTGAAAAACCCAGAGGGGTGTGGAATGATTTCTTCTGAACCTTGACACCTCTTTGCCTCGAGAAATGATGTGAACCTCTTTTGCAGTCACCAGAAGAGCACTGAGAAAATTGCACCCATGCAATCAGTAGTTTGACTGTAATATATATGAGCTAATGTATGCAGTCAGCAGACCTGAATACACAAGGAAGCCCAGGGGGGAAAAAAAAAAAAAAAAAAAGGAAACACTGTGAGAAATGGTACAACCACCACTTGACTCTACTCACTGAGCATGGAAAGCTGGCTTCCCAAATATCATCTTCACAATCTGTGGATAGACAAAGCTGAATTTAGTGTCACTGTTATCAAATGCCAAGGTTTGGGGCCACCAATCAAAAGGCCAATTAAGAAGCAAGGACTGATGAAAAATTTTAAAAATTAAAAAAAAAACAAACCAGCAGCAGCAAACTTAAGACCTGCAAAATAGCTCACTTGTGCTTACTTTGTCATAGGCATGACCCCAACACACTGAGGGAAGCTTTGGTACTGTAATGTCTTCCTCTCTGTCTCTCTGTTTGAAAAAAGTCATCCTGAAGAAGTAATGTGCCAGTGATAGCCAGTAAAAAAAAAAAAAAATGAGTTTATAGTCAGGTGATGAGAAGATGGTAATGTCATGTCAAAAAAAAAAAACCTCACTCTCAGAAAAGAGTAGGTGAGTGAAACAAAAGGGAATCCAATCCCTTGGCAATCCAGCTGGCTTCGCGATTTGATGAACACCCAGTTCACCACACAGGGCAGTCTGTTACCTACAGAAATTGGAGAGACATTACAAAGCCCCCTCTGTAGGACAACTTCCAAGATGTCTCCAGTGAAAAAAATCTCTCCTACTCTTATTCACTGCATCCCTCTATCTGTGATTGGTTCTTCTTATAAGACAGAGAGAAATTGAGGGGGAAGGAGGGGAGAAAGAGGCAGAGAGACACCTGCAACATCATCATTCATGAAGCTTCCCCCACTGAAGGTGAGGACTTGAACCTGGGTCCTTGCACACAGTATTGTGTGTGCTTAAGCAGGTGAGCCACTGCCCTCCATCCCCCCTTTTTTTTTTCTTTAATCTTTATTGTATAGTGACAGAAAGAAATTGAAAGGGAATGGAGAGGGAGGGAGGGAGGCAGGAAAGGGAAGAAGAGGGAGAGAGAAAAAAAGAGATGGAAAGACACCTACAGCACTGCTTCACTGCTTGTAAAGTTTTCTCCCAGCAATGTGTGCTCTATCAGAGGCACCACCTTCTGGCCCCATTTGTGACTGATTCTTCTTAACGCACAATGCATGAGAGTGTTCATGCTTCTGTGTCATGTAAGTTAAAGACCCACAGGGAGAATGAAATATATGGGAAAACAAGATGACTTCTACTGTCGATTCATTATTTTTCTTTCTTTTTTAAATTTTTTAAAATATTTATTTATTCCCTTTTGGTGACCTTGTTTTTTTTTTATTGTTGTTGTTATTGATGTCATTGTTGTTGGAAAGGACAGAGAAAAATGGAGAAAAGAAGGGAAGACAGAAGGGGAGAGAAAGAGAGACACCTGCAGACCTGCTGCACTGCTTGTGAAGTGACTCCCCTGCAGATGGAGAACCGCGGCTCGAACCAGGATCCTTACGCAGGTCATGCGCCATGTGCGCTTAACTGGATGTGCTACCACCTGACTCCCCATTATTTTTCTTTATTTATTTCTTTTTTTCTTTTTAAAATTTGTTTTTAGTGGTGCAGGAGGTGGCTCAGCAGAGAAAGAATTGGACTCTCAAGCATAAGGTCCTGAGTTTGATCCCCAGCAGCACGTGTACCAGAGTGATGTCTGGTTCTTTCTCTCTCTCCTCCTATCTTTCTCATTAATAAATGAATAAATAAATAATATATATTTTAAAATTTTTGTTTTTATTAGGGATTTACAGGATCGTAAGATTATAGGGGCAGTTTCATATCAAAAACACCACCACAGGTCTGCGTCCTGCCTCCCTCTAGCCTCCCAAGGATAATCACCATAGATTTCACATTTTTCTTACAGGTTCCTGTGTTAAAATTCTTTATATTATGCACATGATCCAAACCATCCAGTAGCTACCTTTCTGATAAACATGTAGGTCATTTGTTAACATGTATTTATTTATTTAATTAATTTTTACTTTTGGTTCATTTTTCTAATGACTAGTCCATTACATGACCCCACACAAGGGAGAAAACCACCCTGCACTGCTTTCTTTGGCAGTGTCCCAGAAAAGGAGAGTTTAGGTCAGACTATATTAAGAGCTAGAAATTTGATTTAAGGCAAGTTTATCAGGGATTTGAGGAGCAACTTTGAGATATGATTAGGATAATGTAAGGATTACAAAACAAAAGTTCAGGATTGGTGAAACAGTAAAATTAGGATATTGAGGAATAGAATTATAAAAGAGTACTATAGCTTAAATTGTCTCTTGATGTTTTCCACTGAAGAGCTGATGAGTCTTTGGGGAAGTTCCTAGAATGAATAACCATGCCATTTACCTGAAGAATCGAGTTATGCTAATGAAGACAGAAATAGCAGGACGTCATGTAAATACAGACCTTACAACACAGTTTCAGCACTCAATGTCCAGGCTGAATGGAAGAGGTAAACAGTTTTTGATTACCAGGAGCTCAGTTTACAAGTCAGATGTACAGGACACAAACACTCTATTTTTCTCTTGCTTATCTTATTTTCTAGTTTGGACCTTGTTAAGATTTTTGTTTGTTTGTTTGTTTTCATCAGTATTTAAATATACAAGAGGTCCCTGGAGCAGAGAAGATTATCTATCAAAACGTAAGAGGACTAATTTTCCCTTAGGTCCTGATTATACCAGAAAATTAATCTCAGCTCATTAGGGTCCATCATGCAAAATTCCCCAAGGATGCAAGTAGGTTTCAGAAACTCTCAAAGTACAAGCAAAAGGAGGGAGCCATTTCCAATTTTCTGTGCCATCTGGTCTGCAGGGAGCCCTTAGCATGGTCTTTGATCATTAGTCCAGCATTTACCCCAGACATAGCCTTTGTCCCTTCACTTGGTCCTCCCTGTCCGGCAGCTTATCTCTCTGCTGCAGTCTATCTCTTATTCTCTGGACTAAAAGATAGCTACCACTTTGGATTGTGACTGTTCAGTTTTTTTATAAGTGTTTTATTTATTTATTCCCTTTTTATTGCTCTTGTTTTATTGTTATAGTTATTATTGTTGTTGTTATTGATGTTGTCGTTGTTGGATAGGACAAAGAGAAATGGAGAGAGGAATGGAAGACAGAGAAGAGGAGAGAAAGACAGACACTTGCAAACCTGCTTCACTGTTTGTGAAGCGACTCCCCTGAAGGTGGGGATCTGGGAGCTCAAACTGGGATCCTCACACCGGTCCTTGCACATTGCATCAAGTGTGCTTAACCCATTACACTACCACCTGAATCCCTGACTGTTCATTTTTTTAATATCTTTTTACGTATCTGTTATTGGATAGAGACAGAGAGAAGTTGAGAGGGGTGGGGGAGATAGAGAGGCAGAGAGACACCTGGAGCCGTGCTCCACCATTCATGAAGATTTCCTCCTTCAGGTGGGGACAAGTGACTTGAACCTGGGTCCTTGTGCACTGCAGTGCACACAATCAACCAGGTGTGCCACTGCCTGGCCCCCTACAACTGTTCATTTTTGAAGCTGTCCAATTGTACTTCTTGATCCAGACTCAATTTACTTCCCCACTGGGTCCTTCTGTTTCTCCAGAGAGCAACCCAGAATCAAGACACAGCACCTTTATGTAGGGAAATACCCTCATACACATTGTGGCATTTACCTCTTTCCCTCTACCTTTATACAAGCTTCTGAAACCCAGGGAATGATAAGGGATTAGGAGAAACCCTCTCAGCTTCAAACTCCTAACTTTCAAACATTCTGTCTTTGTCTTTCTGTATTTTTAGAGAATGATCTCTCAACTTTGTCACCAATAACCAGATCATTTTTAATGGGAGCTTTCCTGTAGATTGTCAGATGTTTAACAAAAGCTTACACATAACCTACTAGTTGTGACAATCAGAAATGCCTGCTGTATCCTACAGGAAGAAAAAAACAACATAGGTTGAACTTAAAACAGAAACAAAAACAGAAGAATGGGGTCCTGATAGCAACTGCAACTTGGTAGCTGAAAGATGGTAAGATATAAAGCAGGACAAAATGGTTAATGAACAGGAACCAAAAAGCACGAACAAAGCAGATAAGAATAGGGAACTTAGGATGGAAGGAAGTTAAGAAGTCCATTTTAGGCATGTTCCTAGGGACCCATGGCTCTTATAGCTTATTCTTGAGTTTAATAGCTAATGTAGAATTCAATGAAAATATTGTCTAAGAAGACGGTGTCAGAGTAGATAGAGAAAAGGGCTAGAAAGTTAGTTTAGGATAGAGAGTAGCTCCCAATCATGAAAAAAATCTAGAATAAAATTAACTGTTTAACCATGGTCCAGGAGGTGGCACAATGGGAAAACCTTTGAACTCTCAAGCATGAGTTCCTGAGTTCAATCCCTGGCAGCAAATGTACAAATGTACAAATGGCAGAGTGATGTCTGGTTCTTTCTCTCTCTTCTCCTATCTTTCTCATTAATAAATAAAAAAATATTAAAACAAAAAAGATATGATGCCAGACAAAATGTTTTTAAAAATATTAACTGTTTACCCTCATCTACCCAACCCAGGGGATATATATATATAATCACAGGAGCCTGTGATAACTCTGAGTCCCTGTTGGTCTGAGTTCATAGTTCATGGTCACAGCTGAGAACATTCTAGGTTGCACGCATTTCAGAACCAGTCTTCCTTATGTGGCAGGACAATATACCCTAGCCTTCCTTTGGAGAGTAGGGCATTCCCAACTATTGCAGCTATACGGTGAGGGCAAGGTCCTGGGAAGGCCCGCAAGAGGGCTTATAATGATATTCCTGATGGAAGTGACCAGTAATGGTGGAGAGTGTTTCTCTGTTTCTCTGTCTTATTACCCTCTATAGTGGAGAGAGGGAGGATTTATGGGGAGGGGGGAGTAGTATCATGCTACAAAGTCCCATGATAGCCCTGCTAAAAAATAATAATGATAATAATAAAACTGGACAAGTTAGAGGGACAGCATAATGTTTATGCAAGACTTTCATGCCAGAGGCTCTGAGGTTCCAAGTTCGATCCCCAGCACCAGTATAAGCCTGGGTAGTCTCTCTATATATACCAGTTTAAGCCTGGGGAGTCTCTCTCTCTCCCTACTCTCTATCTTTTTATCTGTCTCTATCTATCTATCTCTATCATTCTATCTCTCCAATAAAATAAATAAATATAAATTTAAAAGAAATACAGGAGAAAACTCCCTAAGCATTCTCTACCTATCTGCCTCATTTTTCCAGAGATACTGAATTCAAGAGTGTTGCCCTGTGTTGAGGGTTAGGGAAAAACCAAGCAAAGGAAAAGGGTACATAGATTAATGGTGGAACACAGATTAATATTTTTAAGTAGTCTCCTTTCCATTGCCCATACCATTTCAGATATATTAGAGATTATGTAGGGATTCCTGACATATAAAGAGTCTTGGGCCTCCATCTATATCTTCTGAATTACAACCTTTGAGGTTGGACCCAGAAATAGATAGTTTCACTTGGTCTTTGGGTGATTCCTATGCCATGTCGAAATTAATGAAGACCATCCAAATGAGACCAAGCAAAGACTTGCTACTAGAGCTTATAATAACAAAGGATTCACTTAGCATCACTCACATTTAGCACAGACTCAGTGGTAGGCAGGGGAGCAGAACAGATTTATAGTAGAAAAAAGAAAAGCCTTCAGGAGTTCCCTAACTGGATGCTATTGACATGAGGAAGCTGGAAGCACCTAACTATAAGTGAGATTTCTATTTATTTATTTATTTATTTTCCCTTTTATTGCTCTTGTTGTTTTTCATTATTGTTGTAGTTATTATTGTTACTGATGTCGTTGTTGTTAGATAGGACAGAGAGAAATGGAGAGAGGAGAGGAAGACAGAGAGGGAAAGTGAAAGATAGACACCTGCAAACCTGCTTCACCACCTGTGAAGTGACTCCCCTGCAGGGGGGTAGCCAAGGGCTCGAACCGGGATCCTTAGGCTGGTCCTTGCTCTTCACACCACATGCGCTTAAGCCTCCGTGCTACCACCCAACTCCCTATAAGTGAGATTTCTTATGTGATTGCTTTGAGAATATATTTCAAGGTAGGGAAGTTAGTATAATAGTGATGCAAAAAGACATTCATGCTGAGGCATGTAAGGCCTTAGGTTCAATCCCCAGTACCAGCATAAGCCAGAGCTGAGCAGTGCTCTGATAAAGTAATTAATTAATTAACTTTTTAAAAGAAAAAGAATATATTTAACCTTTTCCTGCTGGCTCTGAGCATAAATTAATGAAGCTGACAATTACTGGTCAAGTTTAACTGTTCTAAGATAATGGCTACTGGGGTGATGGCTTGGTCCCCCCAGTTGCTGCAGAGGCTCTCAGGTTCTATTGTCATATAATTGGCCATTGTCTGCATATACATTGTCTTAACCACTAAAGCTTCAGAATCACTGTTTTTTTCCAACCACCTAATGTCAGTCAAAGTTCAGGGCGCCAGTATGCCGGGCTAGCCTTGCGGTGGGAGACAGACGACCAGGAACACATGGCTGAGTGGAAAAGCAGTATTTCTTCATTCATGAGCAAACGGTTCAAAAAACTAATCTAATCTAATCACAACCCCATTCTGTCCTGCTTCCTTCTCCTCCAGCTGAAGAGAGTCCCGAACAAAGGAAATACATAGTATAGGGGGCGGGGAGAGGGAAGAAGCCAACTAGCAAGGACTAAACCAAAATCTCCCGGAGGCAGGGGGAGTGAGACCAAACCAATGTAACAGAATGACCATGTAAATAGACCACAACGTCAAGCAATGTAACAGAAGGGATCCCAGAAGCAGAACTAGAAGCATACCAACAACCTAACTAAGTCAGGTGCTGCAGATACTCATAAGGTGCCCTTGAGGGGCTGACATTTAAAACAAAAAGAATAACACCAATAACTAAGTTACCTGCTATGCAAACCACACAGATGCAGAATTTAATAAAGATGCCAAAACAAGACTCCTTGAGAACAGAGAACAGGGAGTGATTCCCTCCAGAAGGGAAATTGGGGAAAGATCCAAGTGATGCAGCATGGGTATTAAAATTTGAGAGATCTGTGGGATTTCAAATTAAAAAAAAAAAAAGGAGAACTAAGATAACTCTCTTACTTCTGACAAAAATATTTTAGTCAAGAGTAAGAGTTTACATTATTCAAAAAAAAAATCTGATCTCATTAAGCTAGAGGGAAGTAATGGATCATACAATTTCTCTAGCACCCCACCTATTGTTCAGATATAAAGTTGTTTCTTTGCACCAGAAAAGACATAAAAGACCAGAGCTGGTTATAGGCTGAAGTAATCAGAAACAACTGGTTCTTGCTTTCTAGAAAAGAACATCTCTGTCACCAGCCCTTAAACACTAAAAGACATTGGGCCGACAATCATGCAGCAGGTTAAGTGCACATGGCATGATGGACAGGAGCCGCATAAGTATGTGGGTTCGAAAACCTGGCTCCCCACCTGCAGAGGTGTCGCTTCGTAAGTGATGAAGCAGGTCTGCAGGTGTCTTTCTTTCCCCCTCTGCCTTCCCCTCCTCTCTCAGTTTCTCTCTGTCCTATCCAACAACAACAAAAGCAATAACAATAACAACAAGGGCAACAAAGTGGGAAAAATGGCCTCCAGGAGCAGTGGATTCGTAGTGCAGGCACCAAGTTCCAGTGACAACCCTGGAGGCATATTTCACCCAGTCCTGGAAATTCCAGGGCACACCTTATCTTCATGCCTGCTTCACTTGATCCATACCATTTAATACTGCATCTATTTTCTTCTAGCGTTTGCCCTTCTTCCATAGCCAGTCAACAGCGTCAGGTTGAGCCTGATGTAAAGTTTCGAGACCTCCTTTGAATCTGGAGAGGTGGCAATCGTTGACTATGTGGGTCATTGTCTGTAGCCACAGGGGCAGTTCGGGTCGTCTCTGGCTCCCCAGTGATGGAACATAGTGGCGCACCGGCCATGGCCTGTTCGATAGCGATTGAGGAGGACCCAATCATAACGTGCTAGGTCAAAGCCGGGTTGACGCTTACAGGGGTCTGTGATGAGGTGTTTGTTCTTTACCTCAGCTGACTGCCAACTCTGTTTCCAAGAGTCTGGAACAGAGAAATTCAGTGTAGGCATAGGGGACCAGACCAGATTGGGTGACGAGATGTCAAGCGTTGGACAGGGTGGGCGAAGATATCCGCGTATATTGGCAGGTCCGGTCGAGCGTAGACGTGGGAAATGAACTTAGATGATGCCGCATCCCAACGAATATCTGGCGGGGCGATGTTGCTAAGAACTGGCAGCCATGGAACCTGGGTGGAATGGATGGTTCCAGAAATTATCCTCATGGAGGAATATAATTTGGAATCGACCAAGTGGACATGGGGGCTACGGAACCATGCTGGGGCACAGTATTCTGCAGTGGAATAGCATAATGCCAGAGATGATGATCGTAGTGTGGAAGCGCTTGCGCCCCATGAGGAGCTGGCCAGTCTTGCAATGATGTTATTCCTCGCGCCCACCTTTGCTGCAGTTTTTATGAGATGTTCGTGAAATGACAGAGTGCGATCGAGAGTAACGCCAAGATAGACTGGCTGGGCTTCATGCCAGATTCTCATATCGCCAAGCTGCACATTAAGCTCACACGAGGCCAAGGCATGGTGTAGATGGAAAACAGATGATACCGTTTTTGCAGTGCTAGGGATTAGTCGCCATTTTTTACAGTAATCAGTATTCTGCATCTATTGAGCTCAACCAAATCAGTGCAATTAGTACCACTTCCACATGTTTCACTTCAGATTGTGTCTAGAGACACCAGGTGTGGAATGTCAACCCTTCAGCTCCAGCACTCTGATGATATGTTCCTAGCTCATAAGATTCCTCAATTCCATATCAAGTGGTACCTCACAACATTGTTGATGTCTTTTGTTTAAAAAAAAAAAAGAAAAACCTAAGGACACTCAAACAGCAAAACATGTGTAGCAGGAAGAAGCCTGGGAAAGTGCCAAATCCTAGAAAAGGAGAAGAAAGCGAAACTGACATGGATAATTTGTGCAGAGAATAGAAGAAAGGCAAGGGGGGTGAGGTGGGACTGAATCCCAGCAAAGAAGGAAGTCAACAGCAAATAAATAAATAGGAAGGGAAAATTAAAGGGAAAAAAAGGGAGGAAAGGAGGGAAAGGAAGTGTTGGAGAAATCATCCCCAAACAGGAGATGAGAACAGGGTATGGTGAATAGAGAGAAGGATCCAACTGGGATCCTTGTGCTTCATAGTATGTGCTCTTAACTTTGTGTGCCTCTGCCCCCCCCTTCTATATTTAACAATGTGTATAATCATAGTCAAGTTTCTAAGAAGTAAAGGTCAAAACTTTGCTTATTCCAATGTTTTGCAAATGTATTCGCCTATGAGACCCATCCTTCAAAGTACTAGTGTCCTTTAACACACATTTGAGAAAATATACTCAGTTCTAGGAGACCAGCAACAAATTCTTTCCACAGAACAAAGTTCTGTGGGAATTGAAGGAGACATTGTGAAGACTGAGCATGTAGGCAAGCAGAGATGTACTGCCATAAAGGTAGAGAAAGAATTTGAGAGTCAGTGTAACAGAGCTCAGAACTCATTTCCACCTTTTTCTAAGGAAGTGGTTTGGTTTGTTAACCACTTAGGCTCAGTGTTTAGCTGTCAGAATTTCATGGCTGCCTTTCTATTGTTTGAATGAAGTTTTATGTGCTTGATGCATGACTTGGTGTCATAATCAAATACTGATTTTCTGCCTTGGTTTCCCCTCATAAAAAGACTAGTTATGGGGCCAGGTGGTGTCTCACCTGGTTGAGCATACATGTCACAATGCCCAAGCACTCCGGTTCAAGCTTCCCAAGTAGTGAATCAGTGTTGCTGGTGTTTCTCTATGTCTCTTTCTCTCACCCCTCCCTTCTCAATTTCTAACTGTATTGATCCAATAAATAAATAAAGATAATTTTTAATTTTTTTAAAAGTAAGCTTATTTAAAAAAGAAAACTAATTGTGTTATAGGGATTCCATAACCCTCTTTGGGCCTATGTTCTTGCCAGCTCTACTGGGCAGGAATTTCAGAATGCAGATACCCTCAATGAACCTGACAGAAATATTTAAGAAAATAGAGAATAAGAAGTGAAAGTACATGCCCCAAAGCCAGGAAAAATGGAATCTGGGGTGGAGTTGGGTGGTAGTTACTGCTCTGAAGTCAGGTACTTCCCAGGTTTCTAAGGATATTTTCCTTGTCCTCTTTCTCATTCCTCAAGTCCAGTGGCCATTGGCTACCAGTGCCAGGGAGAAAAGAGTATCTTTATCTACCTGTGATTGACTTGGCCCTCTTAGCCTGGTATGTTTGGAATGAGAGGTCCTTCAGCCATGTTAGATTTGGGTCTCTGTTTTCTCCTCCCTCTACTCTGTTATCTACTCTAACAATTACAGATACAATAGTCTTTATCTGAGGGCTGGCTCTCTCAATGACAATTCTACCTGTGTGATTATTGAGCAATGACTCTTTGTTTCAGGACTGTCACTTGGAAAAGACAGAATATTTTCTGTTGAGAATGAAATGAGGAGAAGACATTGTGGATCTGAAATAATGGATATCCGTATTTGAACTGTGACTGAAATAAAAGCTGGGTTTGTCTTTTAACGTAGGCCTTAAAGGTCAAGGCGCTTGGAAGATTAGTTTCAGCCTCTCTCTGGCTTTTCACTGATCATGAAGATAAAAGTTGAATACCTGAGGAGCCAAGATGGCGACTGAGAAGGAGCTACTGTCCTGAGTCCTGACAATAACTCCTGGAAACGGTAGGATTTTTTGCCTTCAGCAGGACAGTAAATTCGGGGTCCTAGCTGTGATGCCAAGGGGGTGAATATAGCTCAGTTTGGGTTAGAATATAGAGAAAAAAGAAAGGAAAAAATTTTATTACTCCCGAAGCGCACCCCTGCACCCTCCCAGAACCAGACCCTGGGAGCCAGAAAGCTGCTCCTAGCAGGCTCCCCTGCTGAGCTTCTTTCTTTACCAAGATTCCCGGCCCAACAGGGATACATTTTAATTCTATTCCTTTCTGAAACCCTTGGCCCTTTTTCATTCTCTCTAAGTGGCCAATTGGACCTACAAAAGGGAAAGACTGCCCTGACTTGTTTTTGGTTTTGTTTTTTCCCTTTTGTTTTGTTTTTGTTTTGGGGGGGGGGTTTTTGTTTGTTTGTTTTACTTTCTTAACAATAAGCTGCCTCTGCTCAGGTGGCTTGAGGCAGTCTGGGACAGGTTTTTCACCCTGCTCTACTTTATTATTAATATATATAGGTATATCCCTTTCCCCCCTCCTTTAGGTTGACCAGAATTAACTCTTAGTGTATTTTCCATTGCTAGGGGACTGGGCATCTTACCCACTGCGAGAGGAACTTGTCTTACTACTTCTACCTCCTCTACCCACTCTCCCCATCTCCCTCCTCCTAGCTAATCAAAAAATAAAATAAAATTTAAAAAAATAAATAAATAACTCTTTCCTTTCAGTGCTCTTTTAGTACAGTTCTTTTTCTTATCTTTTCTCTCTCTTGTTTTTCTTCTTTTTTTTTCTTGTCTTCCTTTCTTCCTTTCTCCTTCTTTGGCTCTCTGAATTCACTGATATTCATCTGTGAATTATTTTGGGGAAGAAATCTGACTCAGAGTGGACTCTCTATGTGTGTATCTCTACTCCACTTCCCTTTCTCCTCTTGCTACCCTAGAATATATAGTGAATAGTAGATTTGCATAATTGTCTCTTCTTGCTATCCATTTTTTCCTTTCTCTTTCTTCTTCACTTGCACTTGGTTGCCATTTTTTCATGGACTAGAGACATTGTTTGGCTAACTGATAGTGGTTAAACTGCTTTAATCCTTGCTTCAGTTGCTATTGTAATTTCTGATGTTGGTGATTGCATTTGTCATAAAGGTATTTACTACAGTTTTGCTTGTACTCAAAACATGATAACTGAGGAACAACAGAACATAAAAATAAGAAACACATTAATCAAAAAAATGGGTAGATCAAGAGAAAATAAAACTGCTACTCCAATGAATGAAGACAAAAGCCCAGAAGAAACTACAAATCAGCCATAAGTAACCATAGATAAGAAAAGTATGAAAACAATAATAAACTTACTAATCACAGTAATGAAAACAACATTGGAGGAAAGGAATGGCAGTATTAGAGAAAGAACAGATGAGACCCTTAAAGAAAATACTGATTATCTTGAGGCAATGAGAGAACTGAAAGCTGAAATAGCTGAACTGAAGAAAGCAGCTGAGGGAAGGGAAAGCAAACTAGATGAAGCAGAAAACAGAAATAGTCAGAGGATGAGTTAGAGAAAACTAAGAAAGAGGTGAAAGATCTCAAAAAGAGATTGAGAGACACTGAAAACAACAGCAGAGACATATGGGATGATCCCAAAAGAAGTAATATTTATATAATTGGCCTGCCTGAGGAAGAAAGAGAGGAAGGAGAAGGAAACATTCTAGAGGAAATTATAGAAGAAAACTTCCCAGACCTGAATAACAGAAAGGACATCAAGATTCAAGAGGCCCAGAGAATTCCAAACAGAATCAACCCAGACCTGAAGACGCCAAGACACATCATAGTCACAATGAGAAGAAGTAAGGATAAAGAAAAGATCCTAAAGGCTGCAAGAGAAAAACAAAAAGTCACATACAGGGGAAAACCCATAAGCCTATCAGCAGATTTCTCCACTCAGACTCTAAAAGCCAAAAGAGAATGTCAAGATATCTATCGAGCCCTGAATAAAAAAGGGTTTCAACCAAGGATAATATATCCTGCTAGACTTTCATTCAAACTAGATGGAGGGATCAAAACCTTCTTAGACAAACAACAGTTAAAGGAGGCAACCATCACCAAACCGGCCCTGAAAGAGGTTCTAAAAGACCTCTTATAAACAAGAACTTCACTATAATACTTGCCATATATCAGAGCAAATAAAAATTCATTGAACAATGGCACTACAATACATTAAATCCATAATATCAATAAATATCAATGGCTTAAACTCACCCATCAAAAGGCACAGAGTGGGGGGATGGATCAGAAAACATAACCCAACCATATGCTGCTTGCAAGAATCCTACCTGACACAACAAGATAAGCACTGACTTAAAGTGAAAGGATAGAAAACTATCATACAGGCTAATGGACCACAAAAAAAAGACAGGAACAGCCATTCTCATCTCTGACACAATAGATTTTAAATTAAATAAAGTAATAAAAGATAGGCAAGGACATTACATAATGATTAGAGGATCAATCAGCCAAGAAGACTTAACAATTATTAACATCTATGCGCCCAATGAGGGACCATCTAAATACATCAAGCACCTACTAAAAGAACTTCAAAAATAGATTTGCTATATATAGACTCCACTATCATCAGGGATTTTTCCATCTATTCCCATTTTTTGTAGTGTTTTGATCATAAAGGGATGTTGGATTTTGTCAAAGGCTTTCTCTGCATCAATTGATACAACCATATGGTTTTTGGTCTTGCTTTTGTTGATGAGGTGGATCACATTGATTGACTTACATATATTAAACCAATCTTGCATGCCTGGGATAAACCCCACTTGGTCATGATGAACTATCTTTTTAATATACTGCTGTATCCGGTTGGCTAGAATTTTGTTCAATATTTTAGCATCTATGTTCATCAGAGATATTGGTCTGTAGTTTTCTTTTTTGGTTGTGTCCCTGTCTGCTTTTGGTATCAGAGTGATGTTGGCTTCATAGAAGCTGGCAGAGAGTATTTCCTTTAGATTTAACTGGTATAAAATTGCCTGTTCCCTCCCGTTGTCTTGGAAACTTCCCTTACTTCTCCCACATAGTCTCCTGAGGGAGTTTCAGGAAGGCTTCTCCTTATTGCTTATTTTCTCATCCAACCATGATTATTTTGCCTTCTTCTGAAAATGAAAAATACATGAACACAGAGTGCACACTCTCCTGATTCACTCTATGTAGATATTTTAGTCTATGTGCCTGGTAGAGATTTGTATTTCCTCTGTGATATAGGGACATATAGCCTAAGTCTGTATTTCCTCTGTGCTGCATGGGCTTCACAGCAATCAGTGACTGCAGCTACCTTACCTCTTATCTCCACATTCTTAAGCAGGACAGCTAGAGAGGAATCCAGCCTAGCTGGAAGAGATAAGACCCCAGTATCCAACTAGCACCAGGGCCCAAGATCATGTGCCTACAATGTAGCAATGTCTGCTTCTTTTTGTAACCAAGATGTAAAACTCTATATAAACAGTGCTGTTCCTTTGTTCAAGGTGCAGAACTTCCTGGAGAGATTCAAGATCTCTTGCCCACTCTGGGGGAGGGGGGTTGTTATCGTTTCACAAGCATGAGGTCTGCCAGTGTCTTTCTCTCTCCTTCTCTATCTTCTCCTCCTCTCTCAAATTTCTCTCTGCCCTATCCAATTAAAAAAAAATGGAGAAAATGGCTTCCAGGAGCGGTGGATACTTAGCACAGTCTCAAAGCCCTAGCAATAACCCTGGAGTCAAAATTAATTAATTACAAGATAGCAATCCGGTTGAGTGTGGGTGTTGGGATGATGAATTTTAATTCCCTGAAAGTACTTGTGATAAACTAATATAATTCAACAGATAAACTCATAGCCAGATCACTAGGACCTTGGCCGAGTTTCTTAGCCTCCCAATGACATACACAATGGAAAACAATTAAGAAAACTTACCACTTTTATAGGTCTCATTAAATGTTAGCTGAAAGGATAGCTACAAAGCATGTTACAGCCATGAAAATGTGCCCCCGCCCCAGCCCCCATATCTTCTGCTGCTAGGAATGAAGTCACAGCACATTATTGCTACCAATATTCTACATCCAACACTGCATCTGTGCTGAGGTTGCACTTTCTCTCTGGAAGTCCACAGTGTGCATACTAGTGTAATGGGATGTGGATCCTCTAACAGGCAGGCCATAACAAGTAAAGAGCACATTTCTCGAGGTCCTAGTCTCACTAAAACTTTACAACTTTGTGTGGAGTTGTACCCCTCTTATCCTATGGCTTTGTCAGTATTTCCTTTTTATAAATAAATTAAAAATTTTTAAAAAGAAAAAAAAACTTTGCAACTGTACTTTAACCTGAATGCACACCCAATCCTCCTCTTTCCCTCTCCCTTTCTACCTGCACCTTCTTGCCCTTTATTCTTCAGTCATTTCCCTAATAAATCTCTTATGTGTCTTACTCATTTTAGCATCTGTTTTTCTGGAAAACCTGAACTGATTTAGCCTGGTATAGTCGGTCAGAACCCACAATGTTAATTGCTTATAAAATCCCTCACTCACAAAGCATCTCATGGGATACATCCATGCAAAAATGTTGGGAAGTAAGTGAGTATAAGGTGCATGCAGTCTGCCTTTAGATAGAGACATTTTAGGTGTTTGCCTCTAGGGAGGAACGAGTAGGAGGTTAGAGCAGAAGTATTTTCATATCAATCCAAAATCAAGTTATATACAAATTAACTACTCAAGTTAGCACATATGACTGGTTCTATATGACCATAAGACAAGAGGTAGTGCTAGTAATTGGAGACAGGAAACTCTGAACTTCCTTCCTGCCATAGAAGCCTGTTACCTTGAATTCACTCTATGAGAACCTAGTTTGCCTTGGTTTAACTATAAACCAAGTAGAGGAGAGGGCAACAATTATATAACACCATTTCTCAAATGTACTTTAACAAATAAGCACTGGATTCACTCTGCCCTAGTTTGACTCTCAGATACTCAAATAAAGGGATGCAGGAGACAGATGTGGAATTAACAAAATGCAATAAAGGCATAAGAGAGAAATAAATGCTATAAGAACACATAAGAAAAAAACTCAACTTTGCCTGAAACTAAGAAGCAATCTTTTTGTTTGTTTTGTTTTTTTATTGTGAACATTAAGGGTTTTTGTTTTTTTTTTCCTTATTGGGGGGAATCAGTGGTCTACAATCAACAATAAAATACAGGAGTTTGTATGTGTGTAACACTTCTCAGTTTTCCACATAACAATTAAACCCCCTCTAGATCCTCCTCTGCCATCATGTTTTAGCACCTGAACACCCCTACACACACATATACACACCCCAGAGTCTTTTACTTTGGTGCAATACAGCAAAAATAATCTAAGTTCTGCTGGTGTTTTCTTATTTTTCAAATTATTATTATTAGTGATTTAATAATGGTCAACAAGATTGTGGGATAAGAGGGACATAATTCAAACAGTTCCCACTACCAGAGTGCCACACCCCATACCCTCCACAGGAAGCTTCCCTATTCTTTATCCCTCTGGGAGACTGAACCAAGAATTTCTGTGGAGCACAGGAAGTCAGAGGTCTAGCTTCTGTAATTGCTTCTCTGCTGCTGGACATGGGCATTGACAGATCCATCCCCCCAGCCTGAGAAGAAATCTTGAAGAATGACTAGGACAAGAATAACTCTATCACAGAGAAAGTGGTGGGGAATAAAGAAAAAAAAAAAGATTGAAAGTATGAGAGAAGATCGTTCATAAAGCTGACACAAACCCTAACATCTAGAAAGAGAGCTCATGGATCTCAGTGGGCTTCCTGGAATACTCCTCAGTGTGCATCCACTCAGGGGCCCCTGTGTTCTAACTAGACTTAGTGAAATAACTGATGTGGAAAAGACATGAATGCTTCCATTTGGGAAATTTGTTGAAAGTACAATGTTACATATTACTGGCTGTGTCTTTTAAATTTCCACAACAGTCATGCTTGCACCTTTGTAACATATGCCCTCAACCAGGTGTGTCACCACCCAGGCCCGTTGCTTGCATCTTTGTATGAAAATAACAAGTAAACATATTTCATATGAAATAAACAAAACATTGTGTGCTTCCCCACAGCCGAAGAGATAAAGAACCATCCAGTCCTGCTTGACATCAAGTCCCAAACGCTCAACATAACAACACTGAAAACTTCCCTTGGGTGAGCTGGGCTCAAAGAGGTAGGTTTATAGACCAATCAGTTCTTTGTATGGTTATAATAAGATGGAAATAAAGCACATAGGAATTTTCAAAAGAATACATGTCTATTGCAGCTCTTTTCCCAGAAAAAGCAAGCCTATTATATTGATACTGAATTTATTTAAATCACTTACTGGTGAAACAAATGTGTGTATTTTCTACCACACCAATAATGTAAGTCTAATTATATTTTGCTTAAGATAGAATTGAAAGCCAACCCCACACCTATGGAAATCGAATCTTTGATAAGGGGGCCCAAAGTATTAAATGGAGGAAGGAAGTTCTCTTCTATAAATGGTGCTGGGAAAACCAGGTTGAAACATGCAGAAGAATAAAACTTAAACACTTTATCTCACCAGAAACAAAAGTCAATGCCAAATGGATCAAAGACCTGGATTTTAGACCAGAAGCTATCAAATACTTAGAGGAAAACATTGGTGGAACACTTTCCCATCCAAACCTCAAGGACATCTTTGATGATACAAACCCAATTGCAAGGAATACTAAAGCAGAAACAAACCAATGGGACTACATCAAGTTGAAAAGTTTCTGTACAGCCAAAGAAATCATCACACAAACAAAAAGAACCCTCACAGAATGGGAGAGAATCTTCACATGCCATACAACAGACAAGAGACTAATAACCAAAATATACAAAGAGTTCAGCAAACTTAGCAACAAAAAAGTGAATGACCCCATCCAAAAATGGGCAGAGGATATGAACAGAACATTCACGACAGAAGAGATCCAAAAGGCTAACAAACACATGAAAAATTGCTCCAGGTCACTGATTGTCAGAGAAATGCAAATAAAGACAACACTGAGATACCATCTCTCACCCCTGTGAGAATGGTATACACCAAAAAGAACACCAGCAACAAATGTTAGAGAGGCTTTGAGGACAAAGGAAGCCTTCTGCACTGCTGGTGGGAATGTAAATTGGTCAAACCTCTGTGTAGAGCAGTCTGGAGAACTCTCACAAGGGTAGACATGGACCTTCCATATGACCCAGTAGTTTCTCTCTTGGGGATATACCCAAAGGACTCCATAACACCCAACCAAAAAGAAATGTGTTCATAGCAGCACAATTCATAATAGCTAAAACCTAGAAGCAACCCAGGTGCTGGAGAGGTTGTGGGGACAGAGGAACCCTTTTACATTGCTGGTGGGAATGTAAATTGGTCCAGCCTCTGTGGAGAGCAGTCTGGAAAACTCTCAGAAGGCTAGACATGGACCTTCCATATGATCTAGTAATTCCTCTCCTGGGGTTATACCCCAAGGACTCCATAACACCCAACCAAAAAGAGGTGTGTACTCCTATGTTCATAGCAACACAATTCATAATAGCTAAAACCTGGAAGCAACCCAGGTGCCCAACAACAGATGAGTGGCTGAGAAATCTGTGGTATATATACACAATGGAATACTATGCAGCTATCAAGAACAATGAACCCACCTTCTCTGACCCATCTTGGACAGAGCTAGAAGGAATTATGTTAAGTGAGCTAAGTCAGAAAGATAAAGATGGGTATGGGATTGTTGTTAAAATTCGGCGGCTCCTGCCGGGCGGGTTGGCTTCATGGGCGGGTAACAGAGACGCGGAGACAATGGCTGGGCAGGGAAGCTGTATTTCTTTATTCAGGAACAACGATTCATAAACTAAGACAAACTAATCACCAAATAGAACTCTGCTGTCTCTTTGTGGCGGTGCAACTCTGCTGTCTCTTCCTCTGTAACTCAGGAACCCTCCAACTCTGGAACTCTGAAACTCTCCAACTGTGGAACTCTCGCGGGGTTCCTTCGGGGTGGGGCCAAGCAGGCCCGCGAAACTAACTGGACTGATCTAATTCTCTTGGTGGGGGAGGGCTAGAACAAACCAATGTAAAGCATACGACAATTCCCCCTTTTCTTTTTAACTAAATGACTATAGTATCAAGGGTGTGGGGTGAACAGAAACATATATCATACAGGCATTTTTATAAAAAGAAACTGGCACAAACATGGAGAAACATGTAAGCAAGTAACAAGAACCAGTGTACTGCTAAGGGAAGGCCTGAGGGGGCCATATCTACCTCTGTGGGCTAAATTTTATCAGCTTAAAAAAAAACATTTCTTGCCTCTGGGGGGCGTACCTGTCTCGACGGACATTTGTATGGGGGTGGGGAATGGCCTAGAGTCCCAAAGGCAGCTGGTTGCAATTTACTTACTATGAAACAAAACTTGTTATTAGCATATTTCTAATAGAGAAGGAATTTGAGACTTTTACATAGCAACAACGTCCTTTTAACCTTTTGTTACACCCATTCAAGATGGAGTCAGGAAAGGAAACCTCAGGCATGAGAATAATTAGCATAGCCATTGTGCGATCTACCATTTCTAATAGAGAAGGCAATGGAGAGTTTTACATATCAACAAGTCTATTTAACCTTTTGTTTAGACCAACTTAGTTAAAATATATTGCTTGTTAACTAATTTTTACCTCAGACTTTAAATGTAAGTTAATTTTATCTTTATGAGAATTACGTTGAAAACCTTTTTCATTTAACTTTGACTAGTAAGAATTTAGCCTTAAAGTTACTGTTTACCAAACTTTAAACATACACATAAACATGGTCATTAATACACTAGGAGAGAAACCTTTGTTACTAAGACATGTCATTTCAAACATGAATTTAAATCTGTACTGTCTTAGTTGTTGGGGGGGGGGGGTTCACCATCCGGAGGTGGCTTCCCATGCAGCTTCACTTCTAGGAATTGCAGGTTGCAATCTCTGCGTACTCCAGCTTGTCTGCCTTCAGACTGGACCGGCAGCTGGAGATCTCGTGTGCCCAGTTTCGGCAGGGAGTCTGGGGGTCCGGGAGGCCTGGGATAGTTCCAGATTTCATAGCAAGAGGGCAGGCAGGCCAGTTTTGTAGAAGGCGTGGGTCTAGATGCCCAGGGGTGGCGGCCATGATAGGCCACTGTGGCCCTGCCCCATGGCCCTGCCATGTCTGCTGTCCTGCTCGCAGT
This sequence comes from Erinaceus europaeus, assembly GCF_950295315.1. Taxonomy (NCBI): domain Eukaryota; kingdom Metazoa; phylum Chordata; class Mammalia; order Eulipotyphla; family Erinaceidae; genus Erinaceus; species Erinaceus europaeus. The sequence continues at coordinate 77,071,457 of NC_080164.1, read as the reverse complement.
GGCCGAGCAGTGTGGAGGGATCACGCGTCCAGTGCCCTGCACCACGCGGTGGAGAGCCGGCTCCTGTGGGCTGGCCTGCGTGCTGGCATCGGGCTCTTGCGTGGTGGAATCGGGCTCCAGCATGTTGGCATCGGGCTCCAGCATGCTGGCGTCAGGCTCTTAGGGCTCTTGTGTGCTGGCGTCGGCCTCCTGCGGGCTGCGGGGCTGCAGGGCTGCAGGGCTGCGGGGGCGGTGCGCGGGGTTGTCTGGGCGCAGCCGGCTGGCTGGCTGTTTAACCAGGTGGAAACAGCAGCTCCGTGCCTCGCCTCCCACCCGCTGGCTCTTCCCACTGGCTGTTCTGAGTTCGCCCAAGCGAGTGGAAACCACAGAGTGGTCCAGAGATAAATGTTCCAGAAACAGTAAAACAGTCTCGTGAAGAAAGAGCAGAGGCCTTTGGAGATCTCTTCACAAGCAGAAGAGAAGGCCATAGTACATAGGTAGCCAAATTGTCTTCACTTATCTGAGAGATGCGCAGGTCAGGTCCACGTGGGCGCCATTTGTTGTTAAAATTTTTCGGAGGCTCTTGCTGGCTGGGATAGCTTCACGGGTGGGTAACAGAGACGCAGAGACAACGGCTGGGCAGGGAATCTATATTTCTTTATTCAGGAACAACGATTCATAAGCTAAGACAAACTAATCATCAAACAGAACTCTGCTGTCTCTTTGCGGCGGCACAAGCACTCTCTCTTTCTCTGGTACTCAGGAACCCAGGAACTCTGTAACTCTGAAACTCTGGCGGGGTTCCTAGGGGCGGGGCCAAGCGGGCCTGCGAAACTAACTGGACTGATCTAATTCTCTTGGTGGGGGAGGGCTAGAACAAACCAATGTAAAGCATACGACAGGGATGATCCCACTCATCAACAGAAGTTGAGTAAGAAGATGAAAGGGAAACTAAAAGCAAGATCTGACCAAATTGTAAGTAGGGCACCAGTAATAACCCTGAGGTAAGGGGTAGACATGCAGCTTCCTGGGACAGTGGGGGGGTGGGAGTGGGTGGGAGGGATGGGTCACAGTCTTTTGGTGGTGGGAATGGTGTTTATGTACACTCCTAGTAAAATGTAGTCATATACATCACTAGTTAATTAATACAAGAGGGGGAAAATTAATTGTATGTCTCGAAGTTTTTCAAAACACAAACTGAATCTTTTGTCAATATATGCAGTGTAACTGATATGCAGACTCTCTCAAAAGCCTAGACCAAGTAGATCAGAAGCAACCAATAGCACAGCTATATACAAGATACTGGGTACAGCAAACCCTAACAAAAGGACTTTTCAAAGTTAACCCAATTACCAAATAATGTGATGATAACATTAACTATCGATTATCTTTTTGAACCCTAAGACAGCAGGAACCTCACATCTCCACCATAGAGCCTCTACTTCCCCCAGTCCTGGAACCATTGGATACGGCCCACTTTCCCGTATGCCTCTCCCAATCCATATCAAATAATATTGCATCTGCCGATCACAACCTAACCAACACAACGATTGCCACCTCAACATGCTTCACTTCAGACTGTGTCCAGAGACTTCACATGTGGAATGACAACCCTTCAGCTTCATTACTCAGGTGAGACCTTTCCTTTCATAGTATACTCTAATTTCATCTCAGGTGGTTCACTTTCTAACAAAGTCCCAAAACCTAGATATCCACCAGTTTCTGTGAGAGAGAGCATATCTTCACATGTATCCATAAACTACTGCAAAATATATACCTGAAAGCAGAAGTACACTAGAGTTTGCAGTGAGTATCCCCCTAACACTTCCTCTCCACTATTCCAAGCTTTGGGTCCATGATTGCTCAACAACTTGTTTGGCTTCGTATGTTAACTCTCTTTTCAGTTACCAGGTTCCAGATGTCATCAGGATGCTGGCCAGGCTTCTCTGCACTGAAGACCCTACCAATGTGTCCTGGAGCTCCACTTCCCCAGAGACCCACCCTACTAGGGAAAGAGAGAGGCAGACTGTGAGTATGGACCGACCAGTCAACACCCATGTTCAGCAGGGAAGCAATTACAGAAGCCAGACCTTCTACCTTCTGCAACCCACAATGACCCTGGGTCCATGCTCCCAGAGGGACAGAGAATGGGAAAGCTATCAGGGGAGGGGGTGGGATATGGAGATTGGGTGGTGGGAATTGTGTGGAATTGTACCCCTCCTACCCTATGGTTTTGTTAATTAATACTTTCTTAAATAAAAAAATAATTAAATAAAAATAAATAAATAAATAAATAAAGCTCAGGCCAGGGAGAACAAAAATTGTACAAAAATTGGCACAGCTATATTCAAATGTCAAAGGATATAAATTATAGTGATGTTCTGTACGATACAACAAATCCTAACAGAGGGATATTTCAAAGTTAACCCAATTACCAAATAATATGATTATAGCAATAACTATCTATTGCCTTCTTAAACCCTAAGACAGCAGGAACCTCCCACTTCCTCTATAGAAGAAGACTGGTTCCCCAGTCCTGGAACCTCGAGGGTGGGGCTCACTTTCCTGCATGCTTCTCACAGTTCATACCAAATGATATTGCATCCACGAACCCCAACCTAATCAACGCAAAGAATACCACCTCAGCATGCTTCACTTCAGACTGTTCAGAGACGTCAGGCATGGAATGACAACCCTTCAGCCTCATTACTAGGGTGAGACCTTTTCTCTCATAGGATTCTCTAATTCCATTTCAGGTGATTCACTTCCTAACAAAGTCCCAAAACCTACATATAGACCAGGTCCCATGAGATAGAGCATATGTTCACATGTATCCATAAATTAGGGCAAAATATATTATACCCGAAAGCAAAAATACACAATAGTCTGCAGTGAATCAGTGTAAAGTTCATAATGAAATAGTGTCTACTTAGACTTAGATACCCTCCTTACCAACTTCCTATTACAGTTTTCTCACTCACTCCAAAGCTAACCTTATCGAAGTAAGGACTGCAAAAGCTGAATAAGGGCAGAATACTGGCAGTTATCTATAAAACAGAGACCCCCCAAACTCTTCATCTGAACTATTCCAGCCTTTAGGTTCATGTTTAGTCAACAACTTGTTTGGCTTTATACATTAACTCTCTGTTCAGCCACCAGGTTCCAGATGCTAGCATGATGCCAACCAGACTTCCCTGGACAGACAACCCCACCAATGTGTCCTGGAGCCCTGCTTCCCCAGAGCCCTGCCCCACTAGGGAAAGAGAGAGTATGGATTGACCTGTCAATGCCCATGTTCAGCGGTGAAGCAATTACAGAAGCCAGAACTTCCACCTTCTGCATCCCACAATGACCCTGCACCCATACTTCCAGAGGGTTAAAGATTAGGAAAGCTATCAGGGATATGGTGTTCTGATGGTGGGAATTGTGTGGAGTTGTACCTCTCTTATCCTATGGTTTTGTCAATGTTTCCTTTTTATAAATAAATAATTGAAATCCAATAAAATAACTCACCTCGTTAGTGTGCTACTTTGCTGCATATGATTCCCAAGTTCAAAGTCAGTACCCACTTCATTGAAAGAAACATCAGTTGTGCTGTCTCATACTCTGTGTCTGTGTTTCCATCTACAGAGACAGATAGGGAGAGAGAGAACTGAGAGTGCAGAGAAAGTTCTGAGTTTTTCTTACTAGTAAATACCAGGGTAAATTACAGTTAATAAAAAAAATTCAAACTTTGAAAAAAACAATAAAACTGTCAATGTTCTTGTACCATGTGGCTGTTCTCTGTGCCCTCATTTTACTATATATGCTCAGGTGTTTTTTTTTTAAATCCATGCATATTTTATGAACTGAGCTGAAATGTCCCATCATCACAAATTTCTAAGACTTTCTGCTCAGGAACTGATCATTAGTGAATTCATTTTGTATTCTAGTGGTTGTCAAAGGCAGTTCTGAAGGTGTTGCACTGAGTTTTGACATTAATTGATGAACATTTAAACTCATCATAACTCTGCGGGGACTCGGAACAGCAGAAATTAGAAAGATGAATTTCAGGAGATGAAACCATTGAAAAGAAATGTGACTTCAGAGCCATCAGTGTTGAATGTTCAGAGTTCCGTGACATCCACACAGAATGCAATGAGTGCTCCTAGCTGCAGTCAAGCATAATGCTTTCATAGGGGGAAGAAATGGTGATTCTGTATGTTTCAAGCAGCAGTGGACTGAATAATCAGTGAAACTCACAGTCCTCTATCTTGAGCATATATAAGAATTAGGTTTGCCTTATTCCATTAACCAAAGATGAGTATCTTCTCAAGGTGGGGAGGAAAATATTTAGGTGGAAATCATAAAGTGTTCTTATTTCTATTACTACCAAAGGATTTATAGAAATGGAAAATGTCAGTCTTAGTCTAGCAGACAGAAATCAGAGCCATAGGATCCCATCAGCTTTGACAAGTAATTATTAAATAAAGTCATGGAGCTAAGGGAAATCAGAGCAGTTTTCCTTGGTGACAAGGGTACTTCCCTAGCTATGTACTGTGAATAACTTATTGGGAGCTTGGTAAGTTTCTTGATATCACAGGGCTTTCTGAAACAGGCAAAGAAGATCATTCTACAGTCAAAAATCAATAACCACTGAAAAAGCTACATTTGTCATCTCAGTGGGGATTTCCGGGGTCACATTCTTATAATCAAAACTCTAGTCAGCACAAATGACATTATTTCTTTTTTACACTTCAGATCTCTGCAAGAAAGTTTGTTTGGCTTCGCTTTCTTCATGTTTTCTAACTTACTGCTTTCAGATGGTCACAAGAAAGATCATGTGCCAAAATGCATGGAAAAGGTTATTCAAGGATTTTTTTTACATTTTATTGTGGGGTTAAAAGTTAGCAGCACGGGCCACTGGGTTAAGCACACATAGTACAAAAAATAACGACAAGTACAAGGATCCTAGTTTGAGCCCCTGACTCCCCACCAGTGGTGGGGGGGGGGTCTCTTCGTAAGTGTTGAAGGAGGTCTGCAGGTGTCTATTTTTCTCTCCCCATCTCTGTCTTCTCCTCCACTCTCAGTTTCTCTCTGTCCTAGCCAATCAAAAAAAAAAAGGAAAATGGCCTCTAGGAGCAGTGCATGGAGCCCTAGCAGTAACCCTAGAAGCAAATAATAATAATGATAATAATAATAATAAAGTTATCAACACAGTTATCTACACATGGGCAAAATTTCCCAGCTCCACATGAAGGGTATCAACAAAATAGTCTCACCTCTAACTTAGGACCATCAAATCCCTCAAGCCCTGTTCTCCCACTTCTTCTCTGTTATGTCCCTTGTTTTGGTGAAGTACACCACCCCAAGACCAAGTTTCACCTAGTGTTCTCCTGAGTTCCATCTACATGTGAGAACATCCAGTATTCATCCTTCTTTTCCTCACTCATTCTGCCCAACATTTTTCCTTCAGGTTCCATCCAAGACTGAGGCAGAGATTGAAACTTTAGACTTTTTGGCCTAAGATCTTTCGGGAGTCTGGCTGTAGCGCCACGGATTAAGCACACGTGGTGCAAAGCACAAGCACCAGTGTAAAGATCCTGGTTTGAGTCCCCCGACCCCCACCTGCAGGGGAGTCGCTTCACAGGCAGTGAAACAGGTCTGCATGTGTCTCTCTTTCTCTCCCCCTTTCTGTCTTGCCCTCCTCTCTCCATTTCTCTCTGTCCTATCTAACAACGACAACAACAATAAGAACTATAATAATAATGAAAAACAATAAGGGCAACAAAAAGGAAAATAAATATTTAAAAGTATTTTTTAAAAAAAGATTTTTCACAGTTGGCCTTGGTTCACCAACAATGATCATATTGCTATATCCATTTTTCTCTCCATTTTCCTATGTTTGCTTTTTTGTGTTGTTCTTTTGTGTTCCAAGTTCATGTCCAGAAAACAAGCAATTATAGGAACCAGACCTCTGACTTTCTGTGCCCCATAAAATCTTTGGTCCATACTCCCAGAGAGATAAAGAATAAGGAAGGGATGGGATATGGAGTTTTGGTAGTGGGTATTGTACTCTCTTATCCTGTAGTCTTGTCAGTGTTTCTATCTTATAAATAAATAAATTTTTAAAAAAGGAATAGAGAAGCTTCCAATGGAAGGGATGGGATAAGGCATTCTGATGGTGGAAATTGTATGAATTATACCCCTCTTATCCCACAGTAGTGTTGTTCATTATTAAATCAGTAATAATGAAAAAAAAGTTTGTTGTGTTGCACCAAGGTAAAAGACTCTGGTGTGTGTGTGTGTGTGTGTGTGTGTGTGTATGGGGGGGGGGTGTTCAGGTCCTGGAAGATGATGGCAGAGAAGGACCTAGAGGGGGGTTGAATTGCTATGTGGAAAACTTAGAAATGTTACACATGTACAAACTACTGTATTTTACTGTTAACTATAAACCACTAAACCCCCCCATAAAGAAAAATATCCTAAATTCAAACTCAGACATTTTTTCCAAATCTTTATGAGTTTGAACAATTGAATTTTTTTTCTCTGTTGTGTTATGCATGGTCTCTGCTTTTCAGCCAGCAGGTGATGTTGTGCATATGTGTTTGTATGTCTCAAGGTGAAGAGAGAGTCTTTCATATTCCCTTGGATAGATCTGGGCAGAATAGTTTCTTGCGATCTTGTTTCAGACTATATATACTCTGGCCTCTGGAAGCCTGCTATCTGCATACCAAATGGTTCCAGCAGCTGCCTTCCAGTTTAAACTTCTTTTTATTTATTTGATAGAAGGTGAGACAGAGGGATAGAGAGCAAGAGAAACAGAGGGATGCATGAAGCACTGTTATGCCATTCATTTACCTCCCTCCCCTGAAAGTGGGGACAGTGGTCTTGACCCTGGGCCCTTGCACCTAGTAACATGAGTGCACTGCACCAGGTGCACCATAACCCAGTCCCTTAAAAATATTTTATGTCTACACTTTAATAGGATTGTACATAAACACCACTCCCACCACCAAAAGACTGTGTCCCATCCTCACCACCCACCCCCGTCCCCCCAACCTCCACCATGCCGGGAAGCCCAATGGCCACCCTCCCCTTCACCACAGTGTTTTTACATTGGTGCCCTGCTCTCGATTTAATCAGATCCTGCTTTTAGTTCCCCTTTCTTTTCTTCTTTCTCAACTTCTTTTGATGAGTGGGGACATCCCATACTCATCTTTATCTTTCTGACTAGGCTGACTTAACATAATTCCTTCTAGCTCTGTCCAAGATGGGTCAGATAAGGTGGGCTCATTGTTCTTAATAGCTGCATAGTATTCCATTGTGTATATGTACCACAGCATTCTCAGCCACTCATCTGCTGTTGGGTACCTGGGTTCCTTCCAGGTTTTAGCTATTATGAATTGTGCTGCTATGAACATAGATGTACACACATCTTTTTGGTTGGGCATTATGGAATCCTTGGGGTATATCCCCAGGAGAGGAATTACTGGGTCATATGGAAGGTCTATGTCTATCCTTGTAAGAGTTCTCCAGACTGCTCTCCACAGAGGCTGTACCAATTTACATTCCCACCAGCAGTGTAGAAGGGTTCCTCTGTCCCCACAGCCTCTCCAACATTTGTTGCTGCTGTCCTTTTTGATGTATGCCATTCTCACAGGAGTGAGGTGGTATCACACGCAATGTTGTCTTGATTTGCATCTCTCTGACAATCAGCGACCTGGAACAGTTTTTCATATGTTTGTTAGCCTTTTGGATCTCCTCTGAAGTGAATGTCTTGTTCATATCCCCTGACTATTTTTGGATGGGGTCATTTGTTTTTTTGGTGCTAAGTTTGCTGAGTTCTCTGTATATTTTGGTGATTAGTCTCTTGTCTGATGTTTGGCATGTGAAGATCTTCTCCCATTCTGTGAGGGGTCTCTTTGTGTGATAGTTTCTTTGGCTGTGCAGAAGTTATATAAACCACTATTTAATTAATATGAGAGGCAAAAAACTGATGATATGTCTAGAACTTCTTAAAACACAGACTGAGTCTTTTTAATACATAGGCTGCCTTTGATATGTTCTCTCCCAAAAGCCTAGACCAGGGAGAACAGAAGCAACTGACAACACAGCTATATACAAGATGCTGTGTTGTTGAGCGTGGGCTGCGGAGAAGAGAGAGGGGGTCCGGAGCGAAGAGGAAACACAAATCTTTATTTGCGCTGGCACCTCAGAGTTGGGTGCTAGAGAAGCAGGTTGGGCCACGTGGAGGTAGCGAAAATGGCCGCCTCACGCAGTAACCTTTCCTGCATCTGAACACCAGAGTGAAGCGCTGGCAAGAGGGCGAGATGCGGAAAATGAAGGGTTTTTATAGGAGTAGCTTTCACGAGAATGGGAAGGGGGAGGAGTAACCATAGCACTCCAGGATAGGATAACTCTCGTGAGAATGGAAGGGGGGAGGAGTAACCAAAGCACTCCGGATATCGCGGGGATATAGACAATGCTCTGAGGGCACAACATGGCTGAACAGGCACTCCGAGAATGTCCCAACTCTCATGGGAACTAGTAGCCTGAGGGGAAAACATGGCAGATGTGAATGCATCTGCACAATTTCCCAGCCATGCTGGGTACTATACCCCAAACCCTATCAAAGGGACTTTCCAAAGTTAAACCTATCACCAAATAATGTGATGATAACAATAACTATCCATTGTCTTCTTGAACCCTAAGACAACAGGAACCTCACATTTCTACTATAGAGCCTATATTTCCCCCAGTTCTGGAACCTTAGGGTGGGGCCCATTTTCTGCATGCTGCTTTCAGTTCAAATCAAATAATATTGCATCTGCAGATCACAACCTAATCAACACAACGAGTGCCACCCCAGCATGCTTCACTTCAGACTGTGACCAGAGACTTCAGGTGTGGAATGACAACCCTTCAGCTTCATCACTCGAGTGAGACCTTTCCTTTCATAGTATTCTCTAATTCGATTCCAGGTGTTCCACTCCCCAATAAAGTCCCCAAACCTAGATATAGTCCAGGTCCCCTGAGATAGAACATAGGTTCACCTGTGCCCATAAACTATGGAAAAAATATATACCTGAAAGCAGAAGTACACAAGAGCATGCAGGGAATACCCCCAACACTTCATCTGCACTATTACAGTCTTTAGGTCCATGGTTGTTCAACAATTTGTTTGGCTTTGTATGTTAACTCTCTTTTCAGCCACCAGGTTCTGGATGCTGACTAGACTTCCCTGGACAGAAGATCCCATCAATGTGTACTGGAGCTCCACTTCCTCAGAGCCCCACCCTACTAGGGAAAGAGAGAGGCAGACTGGGAGTATGGATCGACCAGTCAACGCCCATGTTCAGCGGGGAAGCAATTACAGAAGCTAGACCTTCCACCCTCTGCAACCCACAATGACCCTGGATCCATACTCCCAGAGAGATAGAGATGGGAAGGGTATCGGGGAGGGGGTGGGATGTGGAGATCGGGTTATGGGAATTGTGCGGAATTGTACCCCTCTTATTCTATGGTTTTGTTAATGTCTCCTTTCTTAAATAATAAAAAAAGGCTAGTTCCTAAAAAAAAAAATTATGTTTTATTATAATCATGTTTCTTTTTTTCTAATCATGTTTCTATACAGATAATGTTGATATACAAATAAATTACTGAGAATCCTACAGTCTATGTACTGTACATTATAAATAGCATATTACTCTGAGACTACATAATCCTTCAAATTTTCATTTTAGAGATTCTGTACTATTTTGATAGTTGAGTACTCCGTTCATATTTATAAATTGACATTATTATCTATTTAAATTGTTATATGTTGTTGACTTACCCCACCCCATAAAATTTACAACTTATTCTACAATCACAATGAGGTGGTCAAATAAAGGAATGAAACTATTTCCCAAAACTAGACTTAGGTAAGTGAATGCCATACTATCTTATGTAAGGTTTTTGAAACGAATTTTTTTCAGTTTCAAAAGGCATATATTTTCTCTGATAAATAAAATGCTTTTTCCTATGGTTTTGTCAGTGTTTGCTTTTTTATTTTTTAAAAATATTTATTTATTTATTTCCTTTTATTGCCCCTGTTGTTTTATTGTTGTAGTTGTAATTGTTGTTGTTGTTGTTGGATAGGACAGAGAGAAATGGAGAGTGGAGGGGAGACAGAGAAGAGGAAAGATAGACACCTGCAGACCTGCTCCTCTGCAGGTGGGGAGCTGGGGGCTTGAACCAGGATCCTTAACGCTGCTCTTTGCGCTTAGTGCCACTTGCACTTGACCTGCTGTGCTACCGGCCAACTCCCCAGTGTTTCCTTTCGATAAATAAATAATAAAAATGTTCTTAATTTATTCTTAGTGATTTACCGTCATACAAATAAAAATGTTTTCCCTTTAATCTGGGAACTTTAATTTTTTCCCTATTATAAATAACAATGTGAAAACTCTCCTTGTAGACCAGGATGCAACAAGCAGGATAACTGGGCACACTTGACCCTGGCATTAGCTATAAGTGGCTGCTACTCTGGATTCTATTGCAATCTCCAGAGTTTTTCTGCCTTTGCATCCTTCCCCACTCCCCACTCCCCACTCCCAACCTGTGGCATATTTTGCCTAGCCTGCATATAAAGAAGGTAGTATTTTTATACTCTTGATTGATTTAGTTCTCTCTATATAATCTTGTTTTGGTTTATCCTGGAAATATCATTATGTCTTATGTTCATCATTTCAGAAGTCTCCATTTGTGTAAATTTTGAGTGTCCTCATCTTGTTCCAGTAACATATTTTATGTTTAATTAGCTGCATGTATTTCAATAGCAAATGATAGCTTGGCTCAGACTAATTACAGCTATTAATGCAAGATAATGATATAGTGGTAATAAAAAGACCACATCTTTTTCCTATTTTGAAATTAACTGCAAGGTATTCTGTTTCTCTAAAGGATCATGTTTTCATTGTTAATCTCTGAGACTAAAAGGAATGTCAGAAATCACATTTTAGTACACCATTTATATTTATTTGCCTAGTTGGCTGTGCAGGCTTTCAGATGGCAATCAAATCTCTTTTATAAGCTTTTCTACCTAATTCTTGGCTTTATTCCCAGATTAGATACTAAACACTATTTTAGCTGCTAGTTTCTATGGACAGGCCATCAGTACTTTAAAACAGAGACAACATTTTCCTCTGTAGCCACTTCTCAAACTGTAGAGATAACTGATACAGTTTGAACCAAAGCAGCTCAGAAAATACATCAGTTAATATCCCTGTTGAACCAGAAAATTAGCTCACTTAGATAGTGCCATGTGTGCTACCCAAGTTTGAGCCCAGACCTCATCACATTTGAGGAAGCTTCGTACTACTGTCTCTCTTACTCTTTCTTTCTGTCTCTTTGTGTCTGTCTCTATTTGAAAAAAGTGAAGATCCTAGAACAATGACAAATATATAAATATCCCACTGTTTATAGTTCTGTCAAGGGTCCAGAAACAGGTAAAGTGGCTAATAAAAGAATTGACAACAGCTTTTTAAGAATATTAGAATTTTTAATGTATTTTTATGATAGAGAAATAGAACAGGAGAGTGAAAAAAGAGTGTGAGGTAAAGAGAGAAACCTGCAGCCTGATTCACCATTCATAACCTCCCACCCCCTGGCAGATGAAGACCAGGGGCTCAAACCTGGGTCTTCTTTCTTGGTAATTTATGTGTTTCACCTGTTGAACATCCATCCTTTATATTTGCTTTTTCACTTAAGAATGCAAAGAAAGATAAGATCACCAAAACTTCTAAAACCATAAATATAATGGCATGGAGTTATTCCAGGATTTAGTAACATTTGTCTCACAAAGAGGTGACAGAAGATTACTAGAGGTCATTGATAATCTGAGATTAATATTTTTCAAAGTGCAGTACAAAATGGATTTCCACAGATGAAATGCAAAGTATTTTTTTCTTATGACATAGAAGTACAAAACAACCTGTTGTGGTGGTTTCTTATGTGATATAAAGATTAAGACATGAGAACTGATTTAGAAAACTAAAAAAATTATCAAAAGTATAGAAAAGCCATAGTTAGTGCCATTGCCACAAACTACTTTAGGAGGGAAAAGCTAACACCCTTAAAGTTTTAGTGAGTGAACTACGTGAAAACTCTGTTCTGTATTCCTATAAAAATTAAGGTTCCAGATGCTACCATAATGCCAACCGGACTTCCCTGGGCAGACAACCCCACCAATGTGTCCTGGAGCTCCACTTCCCCAGAGCCCTTCCCCACTAGGGAAAGAGAGAGACAGGCTGGGAGTATGGATCAACCTGTCAATGCCCATGTTCAGGGGGAAGCAATTACAGAAGACAGACCTCCCATAATGTCCCTGGGTCCATACTCCCACAGGGTTAAAGAACAGGAAAGCTATCGGGGAGGGGACGGGATATGCAGCTCTGGTGGTGGGAATTGTACCCTTCTTATCCTATGGTCTTGTCACTGTTTCCATTTTATAAATAAATAAAAAATTAATTAATTTTAAAAAAATTAAGAGACTGAAATTTGTCTGCTTCATTTAATCCCAAATTGCCCAGGGCTTAAACCTAATTCCAATCCTAGGCTGATTTTTTTTAAATGTGCCATAAATTCTCTTTTTAAAACCCCATAGAGATATCATTCTCAAAAGCTCTCTCCTTTGCTTGGAAAAACATGAAGAAGCAGGCTTGTCTGTAGTATCATGGCATTTCCTCATACCTTTCAGAAATCTGAACACAAAGAAGTTGATTTTTTATTCTTGTGTTGGTCCTGCGTTTCTTCCCGTGCTTGTTTAGTCTTTAGATTTTCATATACTTTATTGTGATAAGAACACTCAACATGAGATTACACACTTACATATTTAATGCACAATACCATACCATTAACTGTAGGCACAAAATTGTACCGGAGTTCAATCGCTACCATTTCTTAATCTAGTAAGATTGAAACTCTAAACCTACTGAGTAAATTCTCATTTACCTAATCCTCATATACCTGTAGCTACCATTCTACTCTCAATGAGTTTAACTATATTCCATATATTATGTAAGTGGAATCAGGCAGTATTTGTCCTGGGACTGCCCTTCAATAACATGCTAAGTGACTTATTTCATATAACATAATGTCTTCTAGGTTTGTCTATGTTACCACAAGGTTTTCCTTCTTCTTTATAATATTCACTGTATGTAAATACATGTCAGGCAGACATTTAGGTGTCAGGTTTAGATAGCATAATGCTTATGCAAAGAGATTTTCATATCTGAGGCTCCAAGGATCCAGGTTCAATCCCCAACATCACCATAAAAAAAAAGGCACTTTATCTACCACCTCAGGAAGATGGGTTCTGAAATTGGTGCAACTTGCAATGTTCCTACTCATGACCACAGAATGCGAACTCAGACCTACAGGGATGCAGAGGTTACACAGGCTCCTATGTTGAATATGGGCCCCGGATCAAATCAATGGGATTTACAGTTAGCAATATTTATACACTATTCCCATATTTGGGAGCTACTGTCTTCCCTGATTTGGCTTTCTAGCCCTTTTTCCAACAATGACATCATCTCCCCAGACAATAACTTAGATCCACCTGTATATCAGATGTCAGGCTCAGGAATAAACTAGTAAAGTTTATGGGCCCTTCAGAATATACCTAAAATAGACCTAATAGCTATCTCCAAAACAGAGACCCCAAATTTCATCTACAATATTCCAGCCTTTAGGTTCATGATTAGTCAACAATTTGTTTGGCTTTGTATGTTAATTCTTTTTTCATCCACCAGATTCCAGATGCTACCATGATGCCGACTGGACTTCCCTGGGCAGACGACCCCACCGATGTATCCTGGAGATCCACTTCCCCAGATCCCTGCCCCACTAGGGAAAGAGGGGGACAAGCCGGGAGTATGGATCAAACTGTCAATGCCCACATTCAGCAGGGAAACAATTACAGAAGCCAGACCTTCCACCTTCTGTACCCCATAATGTCCCTGGGTCCATGTTCCCAGAGGGATAAAGAACAGAAAGCTATCAGGGGAGGAGATGGAATACGGAATTCTGGTGGTGGGAATTGTGTAGAATTGTACCCCTCTTATCCTATGGTCTTGTCAGTGTTTGCATTTTATAAATACAAATTTTAAAAAAGAATAAATAAATAAAATCTTTAAAATAACGGACAATTAGGTGGTTTCACATAGTGCCCATAATGAATAGCACCACAATTTGCATGGAGGTGCATATATCCCTTACAAATCCTGATTATAATTCTTTTTTGATAAACCTCCAGAGGTAGGATTACTATATCACATGTTAGCTCTAGTTTCAATATTTTAGCAACCTCCCAATGTGTTTCAACAGTGACTGCATAATTACACATTCCATGAATAGTGTCTTGAGGTTCTAATTTGTCTCTATCCTTGCCCAAACTGGTGGTTTTATTTTTATAACAGTCTTTGCAACATGTCTTAGATAATATTTCATTGTGATAATGATTTATATACCTGGTGGTTAGTAGCATCAAGCATCTTTGTGCATGCCTATTGATTATTAGTAGTTTGATATAATTCTGTTTGTCTACTTTTATTTCTGTTGCCCTGACATTCAGTGTCATATCCTAGAAAGAACTGCTAAAACCAATATCATGAAGTCTCCTTCCTACTTTTCTAGAAATTTAACAGTTTCAGCTTTGTGTTTAAATGTAATGTGTTTTTGAGTTGTTTTTCCATGTGACTTGAGAGTTCAGTTTTGATTATCTATTGCATGTAAATATTCATTTTTCACAAAACTCTTATTGATAGGATTATCCTTTTCTTTTCTTTTTTAATATTTATTTTTATTTATTTATTCCCTTTTGTTGCCCTTGTTGTTTTATTGTTGTAGTTATTATTGTTGTTGTCGTTGTTGGATAGGACAGAGAGAAATGGAGAGAGGAGGGGAAGACAGAGAGGAGGAGAGAAAGATAGACACCTGCAGACCTGCTTCACCGCCTGTGAAGCTACTCCCCTGCAGGTGGGGAGCCGGGGTTCGAACCGGGATCTTTATGCCGGTCCTTGTGCTTTGCGCCACCTGCACTTAACCCGCTGCACTACAGCCCGACTCTCAGGATTATCCTTTTCTTATGGGTAGTCTTCAAGTAAACTTATGCATATACAGCCAAGATTCCAAGGTCACATGGGATTTTTTTAAACTGGAAATTAAAATGAAATCTATGCAACACTAGTTTTGCATTGTGAAAACCCCTTCTAACATACTATGCACCCCAGCTACTATTTTTTGACCCACTGAATATTCATACAATATATCTTACCCCTGCCTCTTCACCAAGCATCCTCTCAGTATTATGAAACCATGATCCATGCACAACATGCTGAGGCCTCTCCTTCAAGGGCTCCAGTACCAACCCTATTAATTTCAGAGGCTTGCAAAGTTTTCCTTCTCTTCCCAAAAATGTCTCCTAATCTTAGAAAGTATTGTCTAAATACTGTGTAAAAGTAATAGAGGTATGTTTAAAAGACAAGGGACAGACTAAATTGTGACGGCTGTACAAACTTCTTTGGCCAACAGAACTATTGTCTCACATGAACAACTGAGTTTGTGGAGTGGAGAACATACGTAGATATATTTTATTGACCTGAAAATTTCAGTTACATGTTTTCAGTTTCAGAAAAATGCTTTATACACGCACACACACACACAAACACACAAATACATATCCCACAACCACCACCACCACCACACCAATGGCATCAATTTTAAAAGGACTCAAAACCTTATATGTTTTGAAAATCAACCTTCGTTTGCCTATCTTCTCCCTCTTTTCCTTTCTTAAGTATCTCAGTATATGATGAGTTTAATGTGCATCAGAAGCATCTGGAGGGGCTGTGAAAACACTGAGCTCCAGCATAAGAGTTTCTAGCTCAGGAGATCTGTAATGTTACCCAAGGGTTTGCATTCCTATGATAATCCCAATGATGACAATCATCCAGAGATCTCTGAGAACCACAAATGTAGATCATCTTAGCTTCTCAGGCTATGATCTCTTCTTTTTCTCCTGTCTCTATAATTTTCATTCTCCCAGTTCTCTACCACAAAATGCAAGTCTGAAAAATAATTAACTCTCCTGAGATGGTAATGACATATTTTAGCTGGGTGATGAATAGGAGAAAACTAAGTAGTCTCATTAATGACGATTGTACTATAATTATATAAAATAACCAATCAATCTACCAATGCCCATGCCCAGTGGAGAAGCAATTACAGAAACCAGATCTTCTACCTTCTGCACCCCATAAAGATCTTTGATCCATACTGCCAGAGGGGGAGAAGTGATAGGGAAAAGAGGATCAGAGGACTCTGAACTCCCACTTGGGACCCAGAGAGAGAAGAAAAAGAGGGGGCATTTGGGTGTAGTAATAGGATTATGTGTAACTTGGAAAGGAAGAGAAGATGGAACTTTAAAAAGGGGCCAATTATATACAAAATAGACAGTTGTAGAAATAATAGTTAACACATATCTGCAACCTTAGCTTAAAATGGAGGGATTGGGGATTCAGAACTCTGGTAGCAGGAACGGTGTGGAATTATACCCCTGCTGACTTGTAATTTTGTAAATCACTATTAAATCACCAATGAAAGTAAACTATAATAATCAACACCATGGGCAAATCTCAGAAACATTGTGCTAAGAGAAATAATTCAAACGCAAAATTTTACATGCTGTATGGTTCCATTTATATGACATCCTAGAAATAACAAAAGCATAGCATAGTGACATGACGCAAAGCACAAGGACCTGTGTAAGGATTCCGGTTAGAGCCCCGCCCCCCGCCCCTCCCCCCACCCCTCCCCCCACCTGTAGGGAAGTCGCTTCACAAGCAGTGAGGCAGGTCTGCAGGTGTCTTTCTCCCCCCATCTCTGTCTCCCCTCCTCTCTCAATTTTTCTGTGTCCTATCCAACAACATCAATGGCAACAATAACAATAACGACGACAACAAGGGCAACAAAATTGGGGCTGAGGAGATAATGGCCTCCAGGAGCAGTGAAGCAGTGGATTCTGGTGCAGGCACCAAGCCCCAGTAATAACCCTGGAGGCAAAAAAAAAAAAAAAAAGTTGCCTCAAACTGAAGAGCTAGGGATGAAATTAACTACAGGGAGGATAAGGAAGCTTTCTGAGTCGCAAAATGTTCCAAATCCTGATTGCACTGGAGGTTTGCTAGTTCTGTAATATTGCCAAATCTTACTGAAGTGTGCATTTAAAATGAGTAAATTTATCAAATAATGAAACTATGCCTAAATAAATCAGGGGAAATATATATATATATATATGTATATTTCATTTTATTTACATTTTACTTAAAGTCAACTAGTGGATTCTACTCAAACTTCTTCTGATTTTTCAGAGTATTTGTTATCTTTGGTTTGTCTTCCACCTCATGTGCTAAATTAGGACACGTATCCAGCCCATATTACATATAATCTGTCTCAAGTAATGAAAGTGAAGCAACTCTCCTCCTGCAGGGTGGAAGGCAGATAGATGGCTGCAGTACTGCATTTGTGCACGAAGGAATACTGGCTACATTAGCTTTAGTTTAAACATGATTTAACTGATGAAGGAAATGTACACAAAGTTTAACAAAAGAAACAGGCAAGCAGCAGCTTAGGGCAGATCTTCACAAATCTCTCTGTGGCAATGCTCAGTAAGTTCCCTTCTTTTCCATCCCTCAGAGGAATAATTACACAAGTTCTGCTTTCTGCTCACCTGCCCCCTCACATCAGATCTGGCATCTCTATTGCAAGATAATTGGTGCCTAGAATATTCAATTATCTTTTAATTAAATATTGCTCATTAATATAGCTGCAAGACAATAAAACATATGTCATTTGATTAGCCAAAAATTCAAATATAAATCACTTTCATTTTTATGCCAACATGCACTTTACCTAATGAGACATTTGTCACCCTGCTATAAAAAATTATATGTGATCTTATTTTCTTTTAAAGGTTTTTTAATGCCTGCAAGCAAAGTTTTAAAATTATATGCAGCAACACATATCCTTTTCCTTTTCTCTACATTAACTATCTAAAATAGAAAGTGATATACAGTTACATACAATGAAACTTTGTAACAATAGGCATTTGGCTACTAGCTTAATTCCTACTTTATATGTCAAATATGTAAGAGAACATACATCTTTTAATTTATCAATGTATTTTTCTGATTATAAATATATACTTATATAAGAAATCTGTGAAATTACAGAAGGAACAGTTATTAATACCATAATATATTTTCTTCCATTTCTGTTAATTTAAATTTTTTTCTTGTTTCCTATTCTGTTCTTAAAAGTCAAACTCACATCACATATCATAAAATTTAATTTTACTTTTTTTAACATTTAATATTGTATTTGGCTATGTATCACATCACTGACTCTCCTAGAAATAAAATCTATATAGTTTCTATAATATACCAAGATATCAATCATAATTTTGAACATAAGGCTTTTCCCTCCATTTTTCACCATTGCAGGCAAAAGTAAGGCAAGAATATTTCTGCATAAATCTTAACCACATCTCTGATTATATCCTTAAAATTTATTTCCAAAAATAGTATTACTGAACCAGAAGTATTAAGGAACAAGGACTAGCAAGATAGTTCACTTGGATTGTGCTTCTCCTTTGTAGTGCACATGACCCAGGTTCAAGTCCAGTCCACATGGGAGTGCAGGATCCTCAGCTTCAGTGCTGTGGTATCTTTCCCTCTTCCCCTCTGTCTCTTCCTCTCTATCTGAAAACAAAGTCAGCTCAGAGTAGAAAATCTCAATGATTTAAGAAAGAAAAAAAAGTATGATATTTGAACAAAAACAGGAAGTACTAATCAATTAAATAGAATAGAGAATTCAAAAATAAATGCACACAGGGCCAGCAAAATAGCTTACTTGGATAGTGTGTTGCTTTGCCATATGTAAGACCTACTTTCGAGCCTGGCACCCACTGCATTGAAGAAAGCTATGATGCTGTGATCTTTCACTCCCTGTCTATATAGTATAATATAACTAATGTAATGTAAATAATAATGTAATATGATATAATATATTCTGCACATATATAATAGCTATTTTACAACAAAGATGTCGGGCTAGTGACACAAGAGAGATGACCCAGGAACCAAGCTCATGGCAGTGAGGCCATTCAAATCTTTATTCATCCAAGTGCCCCAGAGTCAGGCGGTAGCACACAGGGTTAAGTGCACATGGTACCAAAGCGCAAGGACCGGAGTCAGGATCCTGGTCTGAGCATGTGTGCCCTTTGAAGCTGGAAAATAGAAGTTACAAGTTGGAAATGGAAGTGGCTTGACAATACCATACATGATTAGGAGAGGGGCAGAGAAAGGTAAAAGGGAGCTGGGAAAGGTAGGAACTTCCTTAGCAACAGTTGTGAGGGGTTTAACTAGTAGGATTAATAATACCCTGCAGGCAGGGAGGGTCTTGAGGGTAGGAAAAGAATATATCAAATGAGCAGAGTGGGTGGGGAAATAGGGAGGAGACCTTAAATTATTTGTTAGACAAAGCAGAGCATTGATATGTAGATAATAAGAGAGCGGTCCATTGTATCAAAGAATGCAGAGCTGGCTTAATATTTTAAGGAATGCTGAGCCCCTGGAGGCAGAAAAATGCAGGGTTTCTGGAGACAGGAAGTAGCTGACAGGGAAGCAAAAACTGGGACCCACACTTCTCCCCAGTTCAACCTTAGCAAGAGGAAGTCTGACAGGGAGATTTGTTTCCTCAGTTTCCCATTTTTCAATGGGAAAAGCCTCACCACGCTCAACCTGGTTCTCACAGTATTCCCAGCATAAAGAAGACCATACAATGGAGAGGACACCTTCAAGAAATGATGTTGTGATACTCTGCTATTCTAGGAAGACTGATCCTGAAATAAGTTCAGCCTAGGATGTTCCTAGCTATGACCATGGAATGCAAGCTCAGACCAAAAGGTATGCAGAAGTTACAAAGGTTCCTGTGTTAAATATAAATATAAAATATGTATGGGCCCTAGGTCAGATTGATGGGGTTTACAATTAGTGGTATTTATATACTTTCCCCATATTTGGGAGATTCTCTCTGTCCTGATCCAGCTTTATGGTCCTCTTGCCAGCTCTGACACCATCTCCCCAGACAATAATTTTAGCCCACTTACGTGTTAGCTTTTGGGCTCAGGAAAAATTTTGTAAAGTTATAGGCCCCTTGGAATACACCTAAAATAGACTTCCTAGCTTCTTCCAACATAAGTACCCCAAATCTCATCTGCTACATTCTTATCATTAGGTCCCTGATTTTTAAACAATTTGTTCTGCTTTATATCTTTTTTTTTTTATTTAAGAAAGGAGACATTAACAAAACCATAGAATAAGAGGGGTACAATTCCGCACAATTCCCATAATCTGATCTCCATATACCATCCCCTCCCCTGATAGCCTTCCCATTCTCTATCTCTCTGGGAGTATGGATCCAGGGTCATTGTGGGTTGCAGAGGGTGGAAGGTCTGGCTTCCGTAATTGCTTCCCTGTTGAACATGGGCATTGACTGGTCAATCCATACTCCCAGTCTGCCTTTATCTTTCCCTAGTAAGGTGGGGCTCTGAGGAAATGGTCTGCTTTATATCTTAATGATTTTCAGCCACCAGGTTGCATCATGCCAACCTGTCTTCCCTGAACAGGCAGCCTACCAACGTGTCCTGGAACCCTGCCTTCCCAGAACTCTGCCCCACTAGGGAAAGATAGAAACAGGCTGGGGGAGAGGGGTATGGATTGACCTATCAACACCCATGTCCAACAGAGAAGCAATTACAAGCCAGATTTCTTACCTTCTGCACCCCATAAAGATCACTGGTCCATACATCCAGAGGGATAAGGAAAAGGGAAGTTTCCAGTGGGAGGAGGGAATATGGAATTTTGGTGGTGGGAATGGTTTAGAACTGTACCCTTCAATCTTGTTGATCATTATTAAATCCCACAATCTTATCAATCATTATTAAATCACTAATAAAAAAGGGAAAAATAATAATTTTTAAATATTTTAAGTAAAGCAATTTTTTTTTTAATGATTAAATTAGTACAGCCTGAAATTAGTGCATCCTGCAGTTTTCCTAGCTGTGATCACAAATGCAAGCTCAGACCTACAGGGATGCAGAGGTTATATAGGTTCCTGTGCTGACTATGGGCCTCAGATCAAATTCATGGGGTTTACAGTTAACAATATTTACGTACTTTTCCCAGTTTGGGGAGCTACTCTCTTCCCTGATCCAGCTTTCTAGCCCTTTTGCCAACTATGACACTATCTCCCCAGACAATACCTTTGGTCCACCTGCATGTTAGCTGTCAGACTCAGGCAAAAAATAGTAAAGTAATGGGCCCCTTGGAGTATACCTAAAATAGACCTACTATCTTTTTCCAAAATAGAGACCCCCAAATCTTCATCTTCAATATTCTTGCCTTTAAGTTAATGATTAGTCAACAACTTGTTCTGCTTTATATTTTAACTCTTTTTTCAGCCACCAGGTTCCAAAAGCTACCATGACACCAACCAGACCTCCCTGGTCAGACAACCTCACAATTGTGTCCTGGAACCCCACTTCCCCAAAGCCCTGCCTCACTAGGAAAAGAGAGAGACAGGCTGGGAGTAGGGATCAATCTGCCAACACCTATGTTCAGTGGAGAAGCAATTACAGAAGTCAGACCTTCCACTTTATGTACCCCATAATGATCCTGGGTCCATAATCCCAGAAAGATAAAGAATAGGAGAGCTTTCACAGAGGAGGGATAGAATATGATAGGAAGTTCTGGTGGTGGGAATTGTGTGGAATTGTATGCCTCTTATCCTATGGTCTTGTCAATATTTCCATTTTATAAATAAATTAAAAATATTGAAAAAGAAATGATGTTGTGAAAAATGGACAGACACATGCAAAAAAGGAAAAAGAGAGAAAGAAGGAAAGAAAATAACTATTATATTTAGCATCATACACAAAAATTAATTCAAATGGATTAAGGATAAATTATGCTTGGGTTATTACACTTAGTGAAGTAAGCAGTAGAAAAAAAAATTACAGGATGGTATCAACCATATGTGGAATATAGAGAATAGAAACAAACAAGCTTACAAAAAAATCATCAAGTTCTCTCCACTCCCTCTCAAGAGTTGTGTTTGAGGTTCCAACTTCAATAGTAAGGGAAACAACATCAGAAAATAAACAAAGGATACCACATCAAATTAAAAAAAAATGTGACGATAAAGAAAAACCAAATAATTTTTTTTGTGTGTGTGTGTGTAGTCACTATATATAGCAAAGCTACAACTAACATCATACTTAGTGGTGAAAAACTGGAAGCATTCCCCTTCAGATCAGGTATTAGACAAGGCTGTCCAGTATCACCATTACTATTCAACATAGTGTTGGAATTTGTTTCCACATAAATCAGGTGGGAGCAAGGAATTAACGGGATCCATATGGAAAGAGAAGTAAAACTATCCCTACTGGTGATAGTGAGGCAGGGCTTTGGGGAAGTGGGGTTCCAGGACACAATTGTGAGGTTGTCTGATCAGGGAGGTCTGGTTGGTGTCATGGTAGCTTTTGGAACCTGGTGGCTGAAAAAAGAGTTAAAATATAAAGCAGAATACATAGAAGAACCTAAAGAACTCAGCAGGAAGCTTTTGGAAATTATCAGGCAATGTAGTAAGGTGTCAGGCTACAAAATTAAATTCCAAGGCTGGGGAGACAGTATAATGGTTAAGCAAAGGACTTTCATGCCTGAGGCTCTGAGGTCCAGTTCAGTCCCCTAGACAGAGCACGCAGTACCCTGCTAAATAAATAAATAAAACAAAACAAAATGAACTTCCAAAAGTCAGTGGCATTCCTTTATGCAAACACTAAGTTGGAATAGGAAGAAATCCAGAAATCAATTTATTTTACTATAGCAACAAAAACAATTAAATATCTAAGAATAAACCTAATCAAAGAAACCTAACCAAAGAAGTGCAAGACTTGTATAATGAAAATTATGAGACATTGGAGTTGGGCAGTAGAGCAGTGGGTTAAGCACATGTGATGTGTGTGAAGCTCAACCACCAGCCTAAAGACCCTGGTTCAAGCCCCAGGCTCCCCACCTGCAAGGAGTCACTTCACAAGTGGTGAAGCAGGCCTATAGGAGTCTATCTTTCTCTCCCTCTCTCTGTCTTCCCTCCTCTCTCCATTTCTCTCTGTCATAACAATGAAGACATCAATAACAGCAATGATAATAACTACAAAAACAACCTTTAAAAAAAGAAAGTTATGAGTCACTACTCAAGAAAATTGAAAAAGACACAGAGTAGTCCAAGTGGTGGCTCAGTGGATAAAGCATTAGACTCTAATGCTTGAGGTCCTGAGTTCAATCCCTGGCAGCAGCATATACAAGAGTGATGTCTGATTCTTTCTCTCTCTGTTCCTGTCTTTCTCATTAATTAATAAATAAAAGCTTTAAAAAAAAAAAAAAGAAAAAGGCACAGAGAAGTAGAAAGATATTCCATGCTCATGGATTGGAAGAATTAACATCATCAAAGTGAATATACTACCCAGAGCCACATAAAATTTAATGCAATTCCCATTAAGATCCTAACCAATTTTTTTAGGAGAATAGAACAAAAGCTACAAATGTTGGTCTGAAACCAGAAAAGAGCTACAATTGACAAAAATCTATCTTGAGAAAAAAGAACAGAACTGGAGGCATCACACTCCCAGATCTCAAATTGTATTTATAGGGTCATTGTGATCAAAAACTTCATTGTAATGGAACATAAATAGACACACTGACTAGTAAAGTAGAATTGAGAGCCCAGAAGTAAGCCCCACACCTATGGGCATCTAATCTTTGACAAAGGTGTCCAGACTGTTTAATGGGGAACAGAGACTCTTCAACAAATGGTGTTGGAAAAAAAATGGATTGAAATATGGAGTAAAGTGAAACTGAACTATGATATTTCACCAAACACAAAAGTGTTGAAGAAAAGCTTGAAGAAATCATGCTAAGCGAGATAAGCCAGGAAGATAAGGATGAATATGGGATGATCTCACTCATAGGCAGAAGTTGAAAAACATATCAGAAGTGAAAACACAGGTAGAACCTGAACTGGAGTTGGTGTATTGCACCAAAGTAAAAGACTCTGGGGCGGGGGTGGTGGGGAGGAGAGTACAGGTCCAAAAAGGATGACAGAGTACCTAATAGGGGTTATATTGTTATGTGGAAAACTGAGAAATGTTGTGTACAAACTATTATATTTACTGTTGAATGTAAAACATTAATCCCCCAATAAAGAAATTTTAAAAAGAAGGAGAAGGAGAAGGAGGAGGAGGAGGAGGAGGAGGAGGAGGAGGGGAAAAAAGCAGGAGGAGGAGAAGAAAGAAGAAGGGAAAACGCAAAGCAGAAACTGAACTGGAGTTGGTGTACTGCACCAATGTAAAAGACTCTGGGATAGGGGGAGGGTTCAGGTCCTAGATCATGATGGCAGAGGACCTAGTGGGGGATGAATTGTTATGTGGAAAACTGGGAAATGTTATGCATGTACAAATTATTGTATTTTACTATTTACTATAAACCATTAATCCCTCAATAAAGTAATTTTAAAAAAAGAAAATAAAAACAACAAGGTAACTGAGACTTTTAAAATATAGTGATTATCAGAGAGAAATGGAGAGGGAAGCATAAAAAATGAAAGCAATTCATTTTGATATTGTGGTTGCACTAGATTGAGTACAGTAAACTCAAAAAAATTCAGACACATAGTTATCTTCTCAAAATACTACAGTATTTTAAACCCTGGTAAATAAAAAAATGTGATTAAATTTTTTAACTAAAAAAAATTGCAAATTCATCCATGGCAGAGTAATGAAGACAAAAAGTGTGTGTGTGTGTGTGTGTGTGTGTGTGTGTGTGTGTGTGTGTGTGTGTGTGTGTTGAACAATAAAAGACAAGTAAGACTGACAGTTATTAACATGTCTCACATGAAGTCCACAAATTAAAAGTAATAATAGAGCAGTAACTTTTGACAAATTAATGGTTGTGATTTGAGAATAAACCCTAAGATCAAATATTAAACTACAACTCTCAAGTAAGATAAACAAATATAAATTCATACATTACCTAAAGGAGTAGAACAAAATAGAAAATCTTAAAAGGTATCAGAAATAAAAGGTAATTATTTTTAGAAAACCTGAAATTGGCAAGAAATTTATCTTTTCCAAGAAAAATAAGATTTCATAGAATAATAGAGTAAAATCTTAAAAGCATCTTTAAAAATGTTTTTCCTCATGATATCTCCAATACTAAACTGTTGAGATATCCTAGGGTTTAGTCCTTGGCTCTCTTCCTTTATCTCATCTCACTCCCTCATGACTCTCAAAACTTTATTTTTTTAATTTTTTTTTTACCAGAGCACTGATCAGATCTGGTTTATGGTGGTGCAGGGGATTGAACCCGGGACTTCGAAGCCTCAAGCATGACAGTCTGATTGCATAACCATTATGATATCTACCCCTGCCCAACTTTCATAACTTTAAATGTTATCTATACATCAGTGAATTGTGTTTCAGTTGCCTATTGTTATATTTAAAACTTCCCTAAAATTTAATGACTTATAATAACAATTTGTATCATCTTCTGAGACATCTGAAGTAGAAGTAAAGTGTTACTCCTTTACTGATTTGGTACCTGAGCTGGGATGACTGGTACAGTTCAAGTCAGATATCTCTATAAAGTGCTTTAACTTCCTCATGGTAGTCTTAGTATACCAGAACATCTTACATGGTCGTTACTGAACAAATTTTCGATTCAAAAACAGAGGTGGAAACTACAAATGCTCTTTTCTTAAAATTTATTTATTTATAAAATGGAAACACTGACAAGACCATAGGATAAGACGAGTACAGTTTCCATCACCAGAGCTCTGTATCCCATCCCCTTCCCTGATAACTTTCCTATTCTTTAATCCCTTGAGAGTATGGACCCAGGGTCATTATAGGGTGCAGAAGGTGAAAGGTCTGACTTCTGTAATTGCTTCTCCACTGAACATGGACGTTGACAGGTCAATCCATATTCCCAGCCTGTCTCTCTCTTTCCCTACTGGTGCCGGAATCTAAGAAAGCAGAGCTCCAGGACACATTGGTGGGGTCATCTGTCCACAGAATTCCAGTTGACATCATAGTAGCATCTGGAACCTGGTGGCTCAAAGAGTTAGCATATAGTCTCCTCTCCTCTCCTCTCCTGAATCAACTAGGAAAACCAAAGGAGACCACCTGGGACCGAAACAAGACAGGACTAGAATGACCACAGGAACCCAGTAAATCACCGGTGAGTACAAACATGTGTGGCTGGTGACAGAGAGGAGAGAGGAGCCTAAGGAGAGATTAAGTGACTGCTAACAGTTCAGCAGTTTATCAGTTGAGACACCACCTCCAGTCTGCTCCACCAACAAGGGGACAGCTTAAGGGAGGAGAGGACTCCCCAGAAACTCACCAAGTGCAACTCTGAGTCACCATTGCTACTACCCTCAGAATCGGGAGCAGCGACAGGGAGGGACACCAGGGGACAGAGATCTAACCAGGAAACTCAGGAGAAGATCTATACCTTGGTGGCATAGCTGAGGGGCTGTGAAAGTCTCTTTACATAACCACTGGATTATCTCTGCCACACCCTGCTTTATCTCTTGGTCAGGAGTCAGTGATTAAGCTGAAGCCTATTGATAGTTTAAAAGCCCTCAGGTTCCCATAGCCTACAGGGAAGAGAAAAAAAAAAAAGAGGCTTTTAAACCACTGAGCTCCAACTCAGAGATTTAAATACTATTGAAACAACTGTTAACTTCCGCCATGTGAACCCTTTAATTAACTTACTTAGACACAAGTCAATCCAGGCAATAATGATCAATAATTTGAAAAGTACTGATAAAGGGAACTCATAACATAATATATAAAATGGTTAAAACAACAAGAAAAAATATTGGAGACTCGAACCAGGACAAGAATCCAGCTAAAAGTCCTCCAGAGGGTGAAGCACAAAATAATGAGTTCAACATCCAAACATCAGCTAAGGAAATAATAATAGGAGTTAGTAAATAATTTGAAAAAATTGTAATCAGAAATACAGGAACAACAAATGAGAATATGGAAGAAAATACTAATTATCTCATGGTTATTAGAGAGCTGAAAGCTGAAATTGCTGAGCTAAGAATGCAACTAGCTGAACAAACTAAAACAGTATCAGAGCAGAGCAACAAAATAGATGAACTCCAGAAAACAGTAGAGGGCAGAGAGAATAGAATCTACGAGGCTGAAGACAGAATTAGCAAGATTGAGGATGAATTAGAGACAACTAAAAAAGAAGTAAGAGATCTCAAAAAGAGATTAATAGATGCTGAAAACAACAACAGAGTCCTACAGGATGACATCAAAAGAAACAATATACGCATTATTGGCATACAAGAGGAAGAAAGAGAAGGAGAGGAAGAAAGCATAATAGCTGAAAATTTCTCTAGTCTAGACAACATCAAAGACATAAAGATTCAAGAAGCCCAGAGGGTCCCAAACAGAAATAACCCAGTCCTAAAGACACCAAGACATATCATACTTAGACTGGAAAGGAATAAGGATAAAGAAAAGATCCTGAAGGCTGCAAGAGAAAAACAAAGAGTCACCTACAAAGGAAAACCCATAAGATTAGCAGCAGACTTCTCCATATGAACACTACAGGCCAGAAGAGAATGGAAAGATATCTATCGAGTGCTCATGAGAAAGGCTTTCAGCCAAGAATACTATATCCTGCTAGACTGTAATTCAGACTAGATGGAGGCACCAAAACCTTCTCAGACAAGCAACAGTTGAAGGAATCAACCATCACCAAGCCTGCCCTGAAAGAAGTTCTGAAAGGTCTCCTATAAACAATCAGACCACCACAAATAGGCCATATATCAAAACACTCTAAAACTCTACAAGTATGGCATTAAAATATCTTCAATCTTTGATATCAATAAATGTCAATGGCCTGAATTCACCTATTAAAAGACACAGAGTAGGAAGATGGATCAGAAAACACAACCCAACAATCTGCTGTCTACAGGAAACCCACCTAACACAACAAGACAAACACAGACTTAAAGTGAAAGGATGGAAAACTATCATACAAGCGCCAATGGCCCACAAAAAAGGGCAGGAACAGCTATTCTCATATCTGACATGATAGACTTTAAAATAGATAAGATTAAAAAAGATAGGAATGGACACTACTTAATGCTCAGAGGATCAGTCAATCAAGAGGACTTAACAATTATTAACATCTATACACCCAATCAGAAGCCATCTAAATACATCAAACTTCTACTGAAAGAGCTACAGCAATATATTAACAGTAACACAATCATAGTAGGGGACTTCAACACCCCACTATCTCAACTTGACAGATCATCCATGCAGAAAATCAGTAAAGACATAAGGGAGCTAAATGAAGAGATAGATAAACTAGAACTATTGGACATTTTCAGAGTCATTCATCCCAAGAAACTGGAATACACATTTTACTCAAATCCACATGGGTCATTCTCAAGGACAGACCATATGTTAGGCCACAAAGATAGCATCAGCCAATTCAAGAGCATTGAAATCATCCCAAGCATCTTCTCAGACCACAGTGGAATTAAACTAACACTTAACAATCAACAAAAGATTAGTTACAGTCCCAAAATGTGGAAGCTCAACAGTACACTCTTAACAACTTCTGGGTCAAAGAGGAAATCAAGGAAGAAATCAAAATGTTTTGAAAGTTCAGTGAAAATGAAGACACAAGCTATCAAAATATTTGGGACACAGCTAAAGCAGTCCTAAGAGGGAAGTTCATAGCTATACAAGCACATATTAGGAAACAAGAAAAAGCACAAATAAATAGCCTGATTGCACATCTTAAACACCTAGAAGAAGAACAACAAAGGAACCCTAAAGCAACGAGAAGGTCAGAAATCACTAAAGTTAGGGCAGAAATAAATAACATTGAGAATAGGAAAACCATACAAAAGATCAATGAAAGTAAATGTTGGTTCTTCGAAAGAGTAAACAAAATTGACAAACCTTTAGCCAGACTCACAAAACAAAAAAGGGAGAAGACCCAAATAAATCGGATAGTAAATGAAAGAGGAGATATCACAACAGACACTGCAGAAATTCAACATATCATGCAAGGCTTCTATGAACAACTATATGCCACCAAGCTAGAGAACCTAGAAGAAATAGACGATTTCCTAGATACCTACCAACTTCCAAAACTAAGTAAAGAGGAAGTGGATAACATGAACAGGCCCATCACAGCTAATAAAATTGAAACAGTTATCAAAAATCTTCCCAAAAATAAAAGTCCTGGACCAGATGGTTTTACAAATGAATTCTACAAAACCTTCAAAGACGAACTAATACCTCTACTTTTAAAAGTCTTCCAGAAGATTGAAGACACTGGAATACTCCCTGCCAGCTTCTATGAAGCCAACATCACCCTGATACCAAAAGCAGACAGGGACATAACCAAAAAAGAAAACTACAGACCAATATCTCTGATGAACATAGATGCAAAAATATTAAACAAAATTCTAGCCAACCGGATACAGCAGTATATCAAAAAGATTGTTCATCATGACCAAGTGGGGTTTATCCCAGGCATGCAAGGTTGGTTTAATATACGTAAATCAATCAATGTGTTCCACCACATCAACAAAAGCAAGACCAAAAACCACATGATCATATCGACAGATGCAGAGAAAGCCTTTGACAAAATCCAACATCCCTTTATGATCAAAACACTACAAAAAATGGGAATAGATGGAAAATTCCTGAAGATAGTGGAGTCTATATATAGCAAACCTACAGCCAACATCATACTCAATGGTCAAAAACTGGAAGCATTTCCACTCAGATCAGGTACTAGACAGGGATGCCCACTATCACCATTACTATTCAACATAGTGTTGGAAGTTCTTGCCTAGCAATCAGGCAGGAGCCAGGAATTAAAGGGATACAGATTGGAAGAGAAGAAGTAAAACTCTCCTTATTTGCAGATGACATGATAGTATACATGGAAAATCCTAAGGAATCCAGCAAGAAGCTTTTGGAAATCATCAGGCAATACAGTAAGGTGTCAGGATATAAAATTAACATTCAGAAGTCAGTGGCATTCCTCTATGCAAACACTAAGAAGAAATTGAAATCCAGAAATCAATTCCTTTTACTATAGCAACAAAAACAATAAAATATCTAGGAATAAATCTAACCAAAGAAGTGAAAGACTTGTATACTGAAAATTATGAGTCACTACTCAAAGAAATTTAAAAAGACACAAAGAAGTGGAAAGATATTCCATGTTCATGGATTGGAAGAACTGACATCATCAAAATGAATATATTACCCAGAGCCATCTACAAATTTAATGCTATCCCCATCAAGATCCCAAGCACATTTTTTAGGAGAATAGAAAAAAATGCTACAAATGTTTATCTGGAACCAGAAAAGACCTAGAATTGCCAAAACAATCTTGAAAAAAAAAAAAACAGAACTGGAGGCATCACACTCCCAGATCTCAAACTGTATTATAGGGCCGCTGTCATCAAAACTGCTTGGTACTGGAACATGAATAGACACACTGACCAGTGGAATAGAAATGATAGCCCAGAAATGAGGCCCCATACCTATGGACATCTAATCTTTGACAAAGGGGCCCAGACTATTCAATGGGGAAAGCAGAGTCTCTTCAACAAATGGTGTTGGAAACAATGAGTTGAAACATGCAGAAGAATGAAACTGAATCACTGTATTTCACCAAATACAAAAGTGAATTCCAAGTGGATCAAGGTCTTGGATTTAGACCACAAACTATCAAATACTTAGCGGAAAATATTGGCAGAACTCTTTTCCACATAAATTTTAAAGACATTTTCAATGAAATGAATCCAATTACAAAGAAGACTAAGGCAAGTATAAACCTATAGGACTACATCAAATTAAAAAGCTTCTTCACAGCAAAAGAAACCACTACCCAAACCAAGAGACCCCTCACAGAATGGGAGAAGATCTTTACATGCCATACATCAGATAAGAGTTTAATAACCAACATATATAAAGAGTTTGCCAGACTCAACAACAAGACAACAAATAACCCCATCCAAAAATGGGGGGAGGATTTGGACAGAATATTCACCACAGGAGAGATCCAAAAGGCTGAGAAACACATGAAAAAAAGTTCCAAGTCTCTGATTTTCAGAGAAATGCAAATCAAGACAACAATGAGATATCACTTCACTCCTGTGAGAATGTCATACATCAGAAAAGGTAACAGCAGCTGGAGAGGGTGTGGGGTCAAAGGAACCCTCCTACACTGCTGGTGGGAATGCAAATTTCTCCAACCTCTGTGGATAACAGTCTGGAGAACTCTCAGAAGGCTAGAAATGAACCTACCCTATGATCCTGCAATTCCTCACCTGGGGATATATCCTAAGGAACCCAACACATCCATCCAAAAAGATCTGTGTACACATATGTTTCTGGCAGCACAATTTGTAATAGCCAAAACCTGGAAACAACCCAGGTGTCCAACAACAGATGAGTGGCTGAGAAAGTTGTGGTATATATACACAATGGAATACTACTCAGCTGTAAAAAATGGTGACTTCACCATTTTCAGCCGATCTTGGATGGACCTTGAAAAAATCATGTTGAGTGAAATAAGTCAGAAACAGAAGGATGAATATGGGATGATCTCACTCTCAGGCAGAAGTTGAAAAACAAGATCAGAAAAGAAAACACAAGTAGAACCTGAAATGGAATTGGCGTATTGCACCCAAGTAAAAGACTCTGGGGTGGGTGGGTGGGGAGAATACA
This sequence comes from Erinaceus europaeus, assembly GCF_950295315.1. Taxonomy (NCBI): domain Eukaryota; kingdom Metazoa; phylum Chordata; class Mammalia; order Eulipotyphla; family Erinaceidae; genus Erinaceus; species Erinaceus europaeus. Next base: position 77,039,548 of record NC_080164.1, on the reverse strand, counting down.
GGTCCATGAAGGATGATAAATGACATAGTGGGGGTTGTATTGTTAAATGGGAAACTGGAGAATGTTATGCATGTACAAACTATTTTATTTACTGTTGAATGTAAAACATTAATTCCCCAATAAAGAAATAAATTTAAAAAAAACAGTTAGCATATAAAGCCATACAAAATGAAACTATAAATGTTCTTATTCTCTCACGTTGAAAGTCCTAGAGCATCATTTCTGCCACATGATCACATGAGTCACTAAGGCTAAGTGTCACTTCCAACCCAATTGTTAAAGTAGCTAGTTTAAGAGCTTTGTTTAATTATTAATGGGGGAGGATCATAGCGTCACTCTAGTTTATAAAATACAGAGAATCCCTCTTAAGACTTCATGTTTGAGAGTCCAATGATTCATTCACACACCACCTTTAAGGTCTGCAGAGTGGTTATTTTTAATCCATATTAGATCATGTTATTTCTTTTCCCAGTATCCCCCTTATGACTTCCTATATCATTCAGAATTTGAAAAACAAAATATTTACACTGGATGATATTACCTCATCCGAGTAGATCTTTGTCCTTCATTGATTTAATCTCAAACTATTCTTCCCAAATACTTCACCACCTTTGTCTCACTCTATACATGTCAGATACTTTCATCTTCCTTGAATACATCAGCTGATAGTGTCCTAATACCTCAGGACACTTCAGGGTTTTCTTCTACTCAAACCATTGCAAACTGGTCTGTAGAACTTGCTAACCTCCTCAGAGATTTGCTCAGATACCAACTGTACAAAGAGTCTTTGCAAGCAAATCTCAGCAGGCAATAATTTTTTTAAATGATGCCATGATAAATGGTGGGGTTTAGTATTTATACTATGAATCTACTTCTCCATGCATCCATATATTCCTTTTTCTTTTGTTCTTTTTTCTTTATATAAAGAAAGACAGAGGTGGCCAGAGAGTGAAGGAAACAGAAACACCTGCAACGCTGCTCCACCACTCATGAGTGCTCTCCTTCCTTCAAAGGTCCCCACCCCAGTATTTGACCCCAGGTTCTAGTGCACAGTAGCACCTGCACTCTACCAGGTTCACCACTGGCCACTCTGTCAACACTTTTTATACCCTCCTCTACTTCACAGTTTTGTCACTCAATTATGATTATCAGAAATGCAATTTTACCAGTGGTGAAGCAATTGCAGAGGCCAAATCTTCCAACTTCTGCACCCCATAATGATCCTGGGTCCATGCTCCCAGAAGGATAAAGAATAGGAAAGCTTTCAATGGAGGTGATGGGATGTGGAACTTTGGTGGTAGGAATTGTGACCCTCCTATCCAATGGACTTGTTGATCATAATTAAATCAATTTAAAAAATTTAAAAATGAAATACAATTTATCTTTGTGTGTGTGTTTAATTCTAATTAGCAATTACCATCTGTGCCACAAAAATAGTTCTTAAAGATAAATATTTCTATCTATTTTGTTCTCTAATGTATCACATTCCTAAAAGAACTTGGCTTAATTGTAGGTACTCAATAAATAATCCTGTGCTGATAAATGTTTAA